>NC_035434.2:47966720-48287632 GCF_002127325.2 Helianthus annuus | reverse complement strand
CCAAGAACCTCATATGGAAGCAGTAATAAGAATCATTAGGTATCTTAGGGGAACAACGAGCCATGGTGTTTTATTTAAACCAAATGGTCATTTAGACACTCAAGTCTTTACCGATGCAGATTGGGCGGGAGATAAAAGCGACCGAAGGTCAACCTCAGGATACTTTACCCTAGTTGGGGGAAACCTTGTCACCTGGAGAAGCAAGAAACAGAAGGTGGTGGCTCTTTCTAGTGCAGAGGCAGAATTCAGAGGAATAGCACGAGGCTTAACTGAAATTTTGTGGGTTAAAAAGCTTCTTACTGAAATTGGTTTCCCTCCAAGTAAACCTAACCAAATTCTATGTGACAACAAAGCTGCCATTCAAATCTCGGAGAATCCGGTACAACATAACCGAACAAAACACATAGAGGTGGATCAGAATTTCATTAAAGAAAAAATAGAAACAAGGGTCATTGAATTGCCATTTATTCGATCTGAAGATCAACTAGCTAATATCTTAACAAAAGCCGTAAATGGAAGAATTTTTGCAAAATGTTTGGGCAAGTTAAACGTTGGAGATCCCAGCGTTCAACTTGAGCGGGAATGTTAGAAAATAAAGTATATTTGGAAAATATTGGGATCAGTCAAACATCATCTCCCATTTTACAGCTCACAATATGGATGTCCAGCCTTCGATTATTCCTTTATCCATATTTAATTTGTATCTTGGCCTATAAGATGAAGAGGCAGATGAGTATTGTATGCATTCAGAAATAAAAACAATCAATTTCCTTCTTTTCAATTCACACAAAACCACAATTTTGACCCATACCGTTTCGAATCGAACCGTTCTACGCGAACCGTTTCGACCCGTACTGTTTTGACCTGTATCGTTTTGACGCGTACCGTGTCAACCCGTACCGTTTCGACCCGAACCGTTTCGACAAATACTGGTTTCGATGCGAACCGTTTCGACGCGAACTATTTCGACTCGAAGCGTTTTGACCCGTACTGTTTCGACCTGTACTGTTTAGACCCAAACCGTTTTGACGCGAACCGTTTCCACCAGTACCGTTTCGAATCGAACCGCTTCAACGCGAAGCATTTCGACCCAAAATGGTGGCTGTGGGTGCCGGGGTGATGGATTCCAATTCATTTGACAACCAGACACAACAAAAATGGAATTGAGATTCCAAATCCAACAATTTCCAATTCCAATTGGAATGTTTAAATTCCAAATCCAATTTCTTCAAGTTCTAATTCCTATACAAATTCCAATTCCAATTCCTAATCATTCCGCGAACCAAACGCCCCCTAAGTGACTTGCAAATGAGAATTGAAAGGTTTGTGCATAAATTAAGTGAATACACAACAAATGAATACTAGGCCACACCAGAGTTAAATAAATTAACTTGCCAACAAATTTCTAATATTCAGTTATATTTGTTAACTCAAATAATTTTTACTTGATTATAAACAGGTTTACTTGCCAACACACCATACCCAACCACATAATCTAAACAATATTTCCTTTGTGAGAGGCACATACCTTGTTCAGTTCTTATGATTCCAATTCCCAAAAAATATTAACTCTCCCAAGTCTTTGATTAAAACCTTTGACATCAAAGCTAGTTTCACATTTTTGATTTCATTAAAATCATTGCTAGATATGACAATATCCTCAACACAAACCAACAAAAATGCTAAGACCTTCACTATTTGACTTAACAAATAGAGAAACATCATTTTTGCTTTGACTAAAACCAATTTCAATTAATTATACTAAATTAAGCTTCTCATTCCCCTTTTGAGGAACCTACTTCAGTCCATAAAAGGGCTTTTGTAGCTTACAAACTTTCCCATTGTTCCTATCACCAAAACCTTCAAGGACAATCATATACACATCTTCTTCAAATCACTATACAAGAAAGCGTTGTGCACATCAAGTTAACACATGACCAATCATTGCGGTGGTGATCCAGCTTTTTGTCTTATAACTTCTTCTCCATCATCACCTAATACAATAGGTAACGGTTGATCATCTGAGTATCGACATGCCCTCTTGATTGCAATTCTTTCACTTGTCCTCTTTGTATAGTATTGCAAGAACCGGACATTAGTATTGCTGACACGAAGTGCTTATGTAAATAGGACATTAGTATAGTATGATAATGCACGTATATAAATAGTCCACAGAGTTTGTAAATCAATTATTAAATTTGTTCCATGTAGATAAGGAAAACATAATGAGCAAGAAACATTAAGTCCCTTGTTGGCTAGATGGAAAAGGAAAAAAGTCATGCCTACACCAAAAAATGACAATAAGAAATATATATGATAGATGCATACTTCACAAATATAATTATAAAACCACACTGGAAAAGAAATAGTCTAAATAATATACAAGATTAAAAAAAGTTTTTAAATTATTTTGATTAAGCCCAATACCAAATAAAAGAGAATATAGTAAAATGCACAAAATGTCCTTTATCTTTCCTCAAACGTTCAGGTTCAAGCCTTTATGTTTAAAAAATGCTAAATCAACCTTTACATTTATTTTTGTTACGGGTTCATTCCTTTACCACTAACCAAGTTAATCATCTTCGTTTAATTCCCTCACATGCCTAACATGTGAGGGTATATTTGTCATTTTAATTCCTTCTACCTCTTTCTTCTTTCCCATTCATAACTCACTACTTTCTACCTAAATCTCTTGTTTTTCATCTTCCCCATTCAATACTTGTAACCCCAATCAAATAATCAACAGTAAAGGGAACACAATTACAAAAAACTGACCTGCACTTTTCAATTTGAATTCACATACAGAACCAACGTGGGGCTATTAACCTGCAAATCTGGCTTGTTTAGTGTTTAGTGGGCGACACGTGGGCTGGATCTTTCCTCCATGTAAATGTTGATAGTTCAAAAATAAAACGGATTTGCTCCATGTGAATGGCCCCATAAATTTAGGAGATCCAACTGCATTTGGACCACAACTCTGGCGAGAACAGAGGTGGTTTTGCGTAGGTTTCAAGCGGATCTGCGTTTGAACCACATCTTCGTTCAATTTTGAGAGTCCACCTTATATTAGACTCATTCACCACCGTTTGATTTGTGTGGGTTTTAGGAAATGGTAAGTTAATGGCGGTCATTGAATGATAGTGGGGAGACAATAATGGTTGCGGGTTTCAGATCTGGGTATGGTGGTGTTGGATGTGCCGGGGAGACAATAAAGGCTTCGAGGTTGCAGTAGCCGTTCAGAGAGAAAGTTAAGTTGTCACACCCCTTTCTGCGGCGGAAGCACGAGGTGTGATCATGAAAGGTTCTCATTGCAAACGAAAGGCAAACATACTACATGCTCTTAAAAATAACTTCAAATACCAAACGTTTCATTATTTTAAAACATAATTTAGCATTTACATCGCGATATAGCATAAAACATTGTCTAAAAGGTTTACAACATTATTTAAAGATAAACATAAGCGACCTCCACAAGCATGAGTAAGGCCGCGCGCACATCCACTTCTAGTTACCTAAAATACATGCGAGTTTTGGAAAAACGTCAACATAATGTTGGTGTGAATTCATGCAGTGATTGTTTTGAATGTTTAAATACTTGAATGAAAACACAGTATGAAACTTGTAGAATGTATGAATGTTGGAATGTAACTTGTAAAACGTATCTGTAACTGAGTACTATGACTGTTTGAATGTGTGAGATTGCTAATGGTTTGCAAGGCCACTAACATATGTCACGACATAGGAAGTCACCAAACCTAGGCATTTTTGTCAACTTTGACTAAGACACAGAAGCACTCATTGGTAGAAGTAGGCCAAGAGTGGGGTTGCCTGAAACCCATTAGATCTAACCTTTTGTTCCGCGTCTGAATGTATACGTTGATTAATGGTGCTTATGATACCCTATTCGAGACATGATCTAGAATGTTTCACTTGAATGTTTTGTACCCATAATAACACAGGTAAACATTGTAAAATTTGTAACATGTATTTCACCCCCGAAGTTAAAAAACCAAAAACAGTTAAAGAAAAAGGGGGAGCATGAACTCACAACTTTGCGTTCCTTGCGTCGTAAACTTCACCAGATTTGCTTATAGTGCGTCGTGACCTAAACGTGTTTTATTATCGTTAGTCACTAGATTTGTATCGTACAAGCACAAGTCACTATCTTTTGTATATGTATTGTTGTGTTAAAAATATTTTATATTTTTAACTATGTATCTTACTTATATTATTTTCTCAAAAATTAATATAAGTATCTTGTATTTTGCACTTTGCACCCGAATTATGTATCTTTGTTCAAAACTTTATTTTATGTCCATAACTTGTCCAAGTTATTTATTCTATCAACTAATATATTTTCACAAATATATTTTCTTGTTTTTGTCTAAGTATGTTGTATGTGTATTTTTGTGTTTTTACTTCTCACGAGCATTTAGTGTATTTTCAAGTCCTAATACACTAGCACGTATAATACATACTACATACACTTAGCACAAAATTTGGTGATAAAATAATATATATTTTTCTCAAAAATATACATACTTAATGTCAATTTGTAACCTTGACGAAATCATCGTTTCTTAATTCAAAAATTAGAGAAATCTTGGTAAATACCTCGGTATACATTTTTAGGAGATAAGTTCCTCAGAACTTATATTTTTCTAAGTGTCAAAATTTATAGAAATTTCGACAGAGTTTCCCCTAAAAATGGAGGTTTCCCATGTTTTCAAAACATGTGTTTATTTTCTTTTAAAATCAACAATAATATCAATAACATAATTCTTATTTACCAACCTTGTCAAAACAAGCATAAACCACAAACTTATGAACTTGAAAGTTTGCAAAAATATGTAGTAAGTTACTAACATGTTTAGAAGGTCTTGTTATCTTTAAAAATAAGTTTAATTTCTTAAAAACTTTATTTTTAAAGGAAGTGCATTTCCACATCTTCTAGTCTTATTTTCCAAAAATATTTATTTGTGGGATTTTTTTGTTACACAAGTGTTTATACACTTGTTTACTTACTAAAAATGATTTTAGTTCATACAAGATCCGGGTTTTTAACAATCTAGTATTTTCCACTTGGTTCTTCCGAAAAACCACTTGTAGATCTCTAGATCTACAAGTTTGTAACCTTATTTTCCAAGAAAAATTACATTTATTCAAGTTTCAAGTTCATGGGTGGATGGTTTCATCATCCTTCATATTTCTAGCATTTACATCTTGCTAGTTCATGTTCTTAAACATGAACTAGTATGTCTAGGTGATGATCCATCCTACTTCTACTAACAAACATCATCAAATAATCATAACTACACAAGATTCACATGATTTACCCATATATCTTCTCTTTATCCACCATTTATCACTTTATGTTCAAGACTTAGCTTATGTTCATTAGAGTTTTCATCATTTAATCATTCTATCATCTATTAACCACCAAAATCAAGAACAAGATGAAGTTTTAGAGCACTTACTACTAGCACAAGGCTAGGGAAGAAACAAGGTGTAAAAGTGGTGGATAAAAGAAAACTAGAGAGGTCCTTCAACTTCCAAAGCCACCAAGCTTCCTTGTAGGATCTCTAACACCCTTGAGATTATGTAGATTGTATGAAAGTGAAGTGATGGTGATGATATGGTTGTGGGTATTCTCGGCCGAGACCAAGAAGAGAAGGAAAGAAAGATGGAGTTGGTTGTGATGAATGAGAAGGTTATGTTAGGGTCTTGTGGTTAATATAAACACACTTCCAACACATGAAGATCTAGTGTGTAATGTGTCCCATATCAACACAACACATCACATAAAATATTAAAAGAAATCAAGGGGTGTGGGGCCCCTTGATGAACCGTGTTTTAGGGGGGGGGGTGTCGTTGATTTCCAATTGTTAGTTAAGTAGGTTAGTTAGTTTCTAAGGGTATTAGTTAGTGTTTTAGGTGTCTAGGGTTTAGGAGGTGTAATATGATGTTCGGTGACCCTAACTAGCTTGGAAAAACAAAAACAATGTGTCTGACACTATTTTTGTGTTCCGGGTAAAGTCCGGTTGTTCAGTTAGATACCGGTTCGTTAAAGTGCTAAATTGCACCGGTTAGTGTCTTTTAAGTACCTTTTCGTAACACTTTCAATTCCCGACACTTAGGGAAGTATTCTGGATGATAAAACGCAAATTCTGCATAACATTTTGATGTTAAAAAGCTGTTTTGAGCTGAATTTATTAAAATTCTGCACTTAAAGTGCGTTTCGGGTGCTTTTTGGTGCTCATTTTAGCTTCCGGTATGTCTATATATTAACCGTTGTTTGTACCCTTGGGTTTTAATGTATTCTTGCCGTTGGACCTACACCTGGGCCCTATTTCTAATGTCTGGCTGCTTTCTGCAGTTCTGTTGACACATCGTGTCTTACCGGTGAGTTTACTAGTATTTCTGACGCAACGCAGTTCATTAATGTATAATGTAATTCTTGTAGTATAAAACGTGCATGAATTCACTTGTATTGTATGTAATCAGACAATGTTGACATTTAAGCACATAATTGCAGTCATTAAATAATAATTAAAGTGTACGGAAATTACCGGTTTCGTGCCAGTTGTCACAGTCTCCCCCCGTTAAAAGTATTTCGTCCCGAAATTCAGGCTAGCTCTGGCAGGAGTCTTCTTGAACAGGTGGGGATAGTTTTCTTTGAACTGGTCTTCACGTTCCCATGTGTACTCGGGTCCGTGTTTAGAGTTCCAACGTACTTAGACAAGCTTGACACTACTCCTCCTGGTCTTGTTGACTTTACAGTCGGTAACCTCAATGGGTTGTTCTATAAATCGGAGGGTGTCGTCAATATGCACTTCATCCGCAGGGATGATCACGTTTTCTTGTGTTGGACTCTTCTTGAGGTTGGATACATGGAACGTATCATGTACTCCATTAAGCTCTTCCGGTAATTCCAACTTATACGCCACGGTACCAATTCTTTCTAAGATCTTGAATGGTCCGATATATCGGGGATTCAACTTTCCACGTTTTCTGAATCATACTACGCCCTTCCAGGGTGAGACTTTTAGCAAAACTTTGTCTCCCACCTCGAACTCTAATGGTTTTTGTCTCCGATCAGCGTAGCTCTTTTGTCGATCTCGAGCTGCCTTAATGCGTTCTCAGATCTGCGTGATTTTGTCGGTTGTCTCTTGTACAAGTTCAGGACCAACCATACGCTTATCTCCAGCGTCTGCCCAACATAAGGGCGATCGGCACTTGCGGCCATACAGAGCTTCGAATGGTGTAGCTTTTATGCTTGTATGATAACTGTTATTGTAGGAAAACTCAACCAAAGGTAGGTGAGTATCCCAGCTGCCGCCTAGGTCCATGACACATGCGCGAAGCATATCTTCTAATGTTTGTATAGTCCATTCACTCTGGCCGTCTGTTTGTGGATGGAATGCCGTGCTCAGATCTAACTGAGATCCAAAGGCTTCCTGAAAGGATCGCCATATTCTTGAGACAAAGCGTCCATCTCTGTCTGAAATAATTGAGATAGGCACTCCATAACGCGTCACAATTTCTTTCAGGTATATCTCAGCAAGCTTTCCAGTGCTATCCTTCTCTCGGATTGGTAGGAAATGCGCAGACTTCGTGAGCCGATCGACTATCACCCATATCATGTCGTGCCCTCTAGGGGTCCTGGGTAATTTCGTTACGGAGTCCATCGAGATTTGCTCCCACTTCCACATGGGAATCTCTGGTTGTTGTAGTAGGCCGGACAAATTTCTAATATTCAGTTATATTTGTTAACTCAAATAATTTTTACTTGATTATAAACAGGTTTACTTGCCAACACACCATACCCAACCACATAATCTAAACAATATTTCCTTTGTGAGAGGCACATACGTTCAGTTCTTATGATTCCAATTCCCAAAAAATATTAACTCTCCCAAGTCTTTGTTTAAAACCTTTGACATCAAAGCTAGTTTCACATTTTTGATTTCATTAAAATCATTGCTAGATATGACAATATCCTCAACACAAACCAACAAAAATACTAAGACCTTCACTATTTGACTTAACAAATAGAGAAACTTCATTTTTGCTTTGACTAAAACCAATTTCAATTAATTATACTAAATTAAGCTTCTCATTCCCCTTTTGAGGAACCTACTTCAGTCCATAAAAGGGCTTTTGTAGCTTACAAACTTTCCTGTTGTTCCTATCACCAAAACCTTCAAGGACAATCATATACGCATCTTCTTCAAATCACTATACAAGAAAGCGTTGTGCACATCAAGTTAACACATGACCAATCATTGCGGTGGTGATCCAGCTTTTTGTCTTATAACTTCTTCTCCATCATCACCTAATACAATAGGTAACGGTTGATCATCTGAGTATCGACATGCCCTCTTGATTGCAATTCTTTCACTTGTCCTCTTTGTATAGTATTGCAAGAACCGGACATTAGTATTGCTGACACGAAGCGCTTATGTAAATAGGACATTAGTATAGTATGATAATGCACGTATATAAATAGTCCACAGAGTTTTTAAATCAATTATTAAATTTGTTCCATGTAGATAAGGAAAAAATAATGAGCAAGAAACATTAAGTCCCTTGTTGGCTAGATGGAAAAGGAAAAAAGTCATGCCTACACCAAAAAATGACAATAAGAAATATATATGATAGATGCATACTTCACAAATATAATTATAAAACCACACTGGAAAAGAAATAGTCTAAATAATATACAAGATTAAAAAAACTTTTTAAATTATTTTGATTAAGCCCAATACCAAATAAAAGAGAATATAGTAAAATGCACAAAATGTCCTTTATCTTTCCTCAAACGTTCAGGTTCAAGCCTTTATGTTTAAAAAATGCTAAATCAACCTTTACATTTATTTTTGTTACGGGTTCATTCCTTTACCACTAACCAAGTTAATCATCTTAGTTTAATTCCCTCACATGCCTAACATGTGAGGGTATATTTGTCATTTTAATTCCTTCTACCTCTTTCTTCTTTCTTCTTTCCTATTCTTAACTCACTACTTTCTACCTAAATCTCTTGTTTTTCATCTTCCCCATTCAATACTTGTAACCCCAATCAAATAATCAACAGTAAAGGGAACACAATTACAAAAAACCGACCTGCACTTTTCAATTCGAATTCACATACAGAACCAATGTGGGGCTATTAACCTGCAAATCTGGCTTGTTTGGTGTTTAGTGGGCGACACGTGGGCTGGATCTTTCCTCCATGTGAATGTTGATAGTTCAAAAAGAAAACAGATTTGCTCCATGTGAATGGCCCCATAAATTTAGGAGATCCAACTGCATTTGGACCACAACTCTGGCGAGAACAGAGGTGGTTTTGCGTAGGTTTCAAGCAGATCTGCGTTTGAACCACATCTTTGTTCAATTTTGAGAGTCCACCTTATATTAGACTCATTCACCACCGTTTGATTTACGTGGGTTTTAGGAAATGGTAAGTTAATGGCGGTCATTGAATGATAGTGGGGAGAAAATAATGGTTGCGGGTTTCAGATCTGGGTATGGTGGTGTTGGATGTGCCGGGGAGACAATAAAGGCTTCGAGGTTGCAGTAGCCGTTCAGAGAGAAAGTTAAGTTGTCACACCCCTTTCTGCGGCAGAAGCACGAGGTGTGATCATGAAAGGTTCTCATTGCAAACGAAAGGCAAACATACTACATGCTCTTAAAAATAACTTCAAATACCAAACGTTTCATTATTTTAAAACATAATTTAGCATTTACATCGCGATATAGCATAAAACATTGTCTAAAAGGTTTACAACATTATTTAAAGATAAACATAAGCGACATCCACAAGCATGAGTAAGGCCGCGCGCACATCCACTTCTAGTTACCTGAAATACATGTGAGTTTTGGAAAAACGTCAACATAATGTTGGTGTGAATTCATGCAGTGATTGTTTTGAATGTTTAAATACTTGAATGAAAACATAGTATGAAACTTGTAGAATGTATGAATGTTGGAATGTAACTTGTAAAACGTATCTGTGACTGAGTACTATGACTGTTTGAATGTGTGAGATTGCTAGTGGTTTGCAAGGCCACTAACATATGTCACTACATAGGAAGTCACCAAACCTAGGCATTTTTGTCAACTTTGACTAAGACACAGAAGCACTCATTGGTAGAAGTAGGCCAAGAGTGGGGTTACCTGAAACCCATTAGATCTAACCTTTTGTTCCGCGTCTGAATGTATATGTTGATTAATGGTGCTTATGGTACCCTATTCGAGACATGATCTAGAATGTTTCACTTGAATGTTTTGTACCCATCATAACACAGGTAAACATTGTAAAATTTGTAACATGTATTTCACCCCCGAAGTTAAAAAACCAAAAACAGTTAAAGAAAAAGGGGGAGCATGAACTCACAACTTTGCGTTCCTTGCGTCGTAAACTTCACCGGATTTGCTTATAGTGCGTCGTGACCTAAACGTGTTTTATTATCGTTAGTCACTAGATTTGTATCGTACAAGCACAAGTCACTATCTTTTGTATATGTATTGTTGTGTTAAAAATATTTTATATTTTTAACTATGTATCTTACTTATATTATTTTCTCAAAAATTAATATAAGTATCTTGTATTTTGCACTTTGCACCCGAATTATGTATCTTTGTTCAAAACTTTATTTTATGTCCATAACTTGTCCAAGTTATTTATTCTATCAACTAATATATTTTCACAAATATATTTTCTTGTATTTGTCTAAGTATGTTGTATGTGTATTGTTGTGTCTTTACTTCTCACGAGCATTTAGTGTATTTTCAAGTCCTAATACACTAGCACGTATAATACATACTACATACACTTAGCACAAAATCTCTATACCTAATAAAAGAACAAGGTTCTGCCACTTGGCACGCCCACATTCAACCAATACACATGTCAAAATTCTAGCCAGTCCACATCATCCTATCCTAGGTGTAATTTTGTGAGATTTTTCAATTTTTTTGTATTATTAATTCTTTCAAATATGCTGAAATGTTTGGGCGGCCAGATCTGTGGATTCAATTTTTGAATTTGAATTCCATTTACTCATCCCAAGAAACTCATTTACACATGGCAAGTTCCTTTCTTTATCACCCAGTCAAAACCCTAATCTCCACTCCAGCATCATCTACGACGATCCTCCTCTTTCACTCAGATATTCAAAACACCCAAAGCCGCTCATGATTTCAACCTCTTAACTTCGTCTTCTTCAATACAAATTCGGTCGTCCATCTTGCTGAGACAAACACAGTCCAAACCCTAGCGAAGAGATATCGGTTCACCCGTTTCGATTCAGGTTGCGGCAAATATTGAAGGCAAACATTGATCTTTATGCGATTAGGGTTTCCAATTACTGATCTTTATGCGATTGTTATGCTTGCTATTTTTTTTTGTTGAGACTGTTCAATTAAGCTAGACGAATAGTCCTAAAATTGTTCGATTAAGTTAGATCTGTGCTTGATTAGGTTAGGTCCTATAATTTCATCTCTTTATGCAATTTTGTAAAGTTATATATTATTATTAACTATTATACAAATTAGGGATTGGATTCAAGTATGAGTTATCGAAAATATGGCAATAAGTTGTATTTGGAAATTTAAAGAGGTGTTTTTTTATAAATTAGAACCGTAATCATACTTGTGCAGAGTTTTGATCAAGCTTTAAATTGATTCAGGTGACTCCAAGAGTTCATCTGATGGTAAAAAACCAGTGCAGTTACAGGTTGTGTGCTCTTTGCAATCTGCTACACAGGAGTTTAGAGGTCATCTTGAGCTCAAGTTTGGTATGTTCGGCTGTGTTAATAATTATTAATTTATGTAGTAACTTATTTCGCACACCAATTGTTTGTTGGAATGTTAAAACCTACTTGAACTGAACATGATATTGATTGTAATTTTGTATGAGAACCAATTTTTTTTATATGCAGCAAATCAATTGAAAGATGGAAGCATGGCAGATAATCCAGGTCTTTTCTATTGGGTTAGTCTACTTATTGCTTTTACTCTGTTAATGTGATTTATTTATTTGTTGATCGAGTTTTTATTAGTTGTTGCTGGTTCTTAATTTACCCATTTTACTAATTCGCATGGATTACCAATTAAACAAATAAAAAAAAAATAACACTTGACTACTATTTGACTACATTTTGATAAAGTGTACTATGATTTAAACTCTAATTCTCAATTCAATGATTTTATCTTGTGGGCCAACATGACAAATTGGTTTGTGGTTTTTGAGTATCCTTGTCAACCATTTACTAATAATCATATGATTGTTTGATTTTGATATCTGCACCTTAATTTGGTAGTAAAGTTGGAATGAATGTTAAGGGTTTCTATTAGCATTGTTCTACTGATAATACCACTTTAAGCATTCTTGCCCTCCATATAATAATCAAAGTACAAGGTTGTTATTATTTGGGCAAAATCGGTAATCTAAGAAGCTAAGAACCATTTTTGCATTTAACATCTTGAATGCTCAATAAGAATCCTTCAGGTTGAGAAATAGGTGGAAAATATGCTTTGCAAAGTACCATGACATTACTATGGGAATCATAATGGTATGGTCAATGGTGATATATAAGAGTAGTTTATGAATATGTACTTCTAGCTGCTTTTATATTTGTTCAAATGTAAAGAGATAAAGTTTATTTCTAAATGGCTTTGAAAATTAAGCAAATTAGAATAAACCAATAAACCACTAACACTAGCATGTAAATTTAATATTTTTATATATGTTTGCTTCCAAAATGGTATATTTAATCTTCTTTTTTATATTTTAGTTAACGTGGAAATTATGACAATTTAGATCAAGCTCATATGTTCTTGCATCAATAGATGTGACACACGTTTGCTTATCTATTTATTTAGTTATCTATGTTTTGTTATGCAATTGGAAATTATTGATGTGGCAGTCTCTCCTCTGTTACTTCTGAATTGGTCGGTTCGAGTGGGTTTTGGCTGGGTTGCATAATTTATGTACTACTGACCGTTGCTTATACGGTTTACTGTCTTTGTAGTTACTGTGCAGATAATCCAGGTCTTTTAAAAACGCAGATACGAGACTTATGTTCTTGCATATGCAGTTTGATGTTAAATACTGAGGCACATAATCCAATGGCGTATCCAAAAATGACTAAACCCGAGTTTGTGCGAATGAACCTTGAGCGTTGTATATAAAGAATACGACACGGAATGTTGTATATAAAGAACTTTTTAGAGATTTGTAATTTGTATTTGAATCTATAGATTTCTTAGGTGTGATAGTAAATATGATATGTAATTATATATAAATCTTGTGCTACATTGGATTTTATGTTGTTTTGTTATTAAGAACAATATAATCACATCTGTTGGTCTTCATGGGATTGTTGTAGAGATGGCCGAGAGGTAAACTTTTATCCCAAAAATTAATTCCATTCAAATTTCAAGCAAAACACTTAATTTCCGGTTGTGTTGCGATACAGTCCATTTCCACAGTAGGTTTATATTTGAAATATACATTATATATTCATTTGTTAAAACCCGCGTATACGCGGGCAATAACCTAGTTTGGTGATAAAATAATATATATTTTTCTCGAAAAAAATTCATACTTAATGTCAATTTGTAACCTTGACGAAATCATCGTTTCTTAATTCAAAAATTAGAGAAATCTTGGTAAATACCTCGGTCTACATTTTTAGGAGATAAGTTCCTCAGAACTTATATTTTTCTAAGTGTCAAAATTTATAGAAATTTCGACAGAGTTTCCCCTAAAAATGGAGGTTTCCCATGTTTTCAAAACACGTGTTTATTTTCTTTTAAAATCAACAATAATATCAATAACACAATTCTTATTTACCAACCTTGTCAAAACAAGCATAAACCACAAACTTATGAACTTGAAAGTTTGCAAAAATATTTAGTAAGTTACTAACATGTTTAGAAGGTCTTGCTATCTTTAAAAATAAGTTTAATTTCTTAAAAACTTTATTTTTAAAGGAAGTGCATTTCCACATCTTCTAGTCTTATTTTCCAAAAATATTTATTTGTGGGATTTTTTTGTTACACAAGTGTTTATACACTTGTTTACCTACTAAAAATGATTTTAGTTCATACAAGATCTGGGTTTTTAACAATCTAGTATTTTCCACTTGGTTCTTCCGAAAAACCACTTGTAGATCTTTAGATCTACAAGTTTGTAACCTTATTTTCCAAGAAAATTACATCCATCTTACTTCTACTAACAAACATCATCAAATAATCATAACTACACAAGATTCACATGATTTACCCATATATCTTCTCTTTATCCACCATTTATCACTTTATGTTCAAGACTTAGCTTATGTTCATTAGAGTTTTCATCATTTAATCATTCTATCATCTATTAACCACCAAAATCAAGAACAAGATGAAGTTTTAGAGCACTTACTACTAGCACAAGGCTAGGGAAGAAACAAGGTGTAAAAGTGGTGGATAAAAGAAAACTAGAGAGGTCCTTCCACTTCCAAAGCCACCAAGCTTCCTTGTAGGATCTCTAACACCCTTGAGAGTGTATAGATTGTATGAAAGTGAAGTGATGGTGATGATATGGTTGTGGGTATTCTTGGCCGAGACCAAGAAGAGAAGGAGAGAAAGATGGAGTTGGTTGTGATGAATGAGAAGGTTATGTTAGGGTCTTGTGGTTAATATAAACACACTTCCAACACATGAAGATCTAGTGTGTAATGTGTCCCATATAAACACAACACATCACATAAAATATTAAACGAAATCAAGGGGTGTGGGGCCCCTTGATGAACCGTGTTTTAGGGGGGGGTGGGGAGGTGTGTGGTTGATTTCCAATTGTTAGTTAAGTAGGTTAGTTAGTTTCTAAGGGTATTAGTTAGTGTTTTAGGTGTCTAGGGTTTAGGAGGTGTAATATGATGTTCGGTGACCCTAACTAGCTTGGAAAAACAAAAACAATGTGTCTGACACTATTTTTGTGTTCCAGGTAAAGTCCGGTTGTTCAGTTAGATACCGGTTCGTTAAAGTGCTAAATTGCACCGGTTAGTGTCTTTTAAGTACCTTTTGTAACACTTTCAATTCCCGACACTTAGGGAAGTATTCTGTATGATAAAACGCAAATTCTGCATAACATTTTGATGTTAAAAAGCTGCTTTGAGCTGAATTTATTAAAATTCTGCACTTAAAGTGCGTTTCGGGTGCTTTTTGGTGCTCATTTTAGCTTTCGGTATGTCTATATATTAACCCTTGTTTGTACCCTTGGGTTTTAATGTATTCTTGCCGTTGGACCTACACCTGGGCCCTATTTCTAATGTCTGACTGCTTTCTCCAGTTCTGTTGACACATCGTGTCTTACCGGTGAGTTTACTAGTATTTCTGACGCAACGTAGTTCATTAATGTATAATGTAATTCTTGTAGTATAAAACGTGCATGAATTCACTTGTATTGTATGTAATCAGACAATGTTGACATTTAAGCACATAATTGCTGTCACACCCCCAAATTACCACCTAGGGTATGTCCCTATTGGAGGTGCAACGATCCAACAAAGAGCCACCAATCATATCAAACACAAGTCGTAATGTATTAAAATACCCAATTGAAAGGAATGTATCGTTTGAAAAGTTAAACCAAAACCAAAGTATTAAGCGGAAGCATAAATGTATGAGTGTGTAAATGTATCAAAACCAAATCGAAATAACTGTTTATAATGACCATAACCACTCCAGCAGCATCAGACGGCAAGCTCCCAAGTTCCTTCAATAATTACCTACAAGCATGTAAACAAGTGTGTCAGACTACGCTGGTGAGTTCAAGGTTTGTGTTTGTTTACCAAGTTGTGTTACCAATCATGTGAGTAAAACAGTTTACAAGACGATACGTTGTTTGTTGTTATGATAGTTGATGTTACGATGTTGTTATTACTCGATTACCGAATGGCCATATGATATGTGATTCCCAACCCCAATGCCTCTATCAAAGCATTGGTCATGTTTTAAGGTAATTAGTTCACGCCCGTTCTCCTCGAACGTCGTGAGGGTGCCAAACCTAATAGCGCTATCAACTAATAACCCCCGTTGCCCTACAAGCAACGACCCGGTAGATGTAGTGGTCTTACAATGATAGAAAACTGAGTATGATAACCAACATCCCGTTACACATGCATTCCCCCTCGGAACGTTACCCGTTATCCCTTCCCTGGGATCCATGCTTGAGAAAAGAGCAATGAACTCACCTTTGGTTTGCTCGGTGTGTTTATTCACGTATTCAAGTTAATCAATCAAATCCTAGCATGGTTGTCAAAGCCAATTAGTTTCACATAGACTCGAGTCACATAGTTTCTTACTCATATGACACAAGTAGCACACATGTATTTCACGTATTATCATGCGAGTCACAGTAGCCAATCATATCACAAAACGGTCTACTAATTCGCACGAAGTCAAGTGTTCATATCTCACATACCTTCATACATTCATCATAGTAATAGGCGGCCCAAATCAATACACTAAACCCAATTAACTAATATTTAACATAAGATCAGTGAACTAAATTAACCATATTATATCAACCGGCCCAACATTAAACTCAATCCCAAACCACCCAGCCCATCGCTAATTCACTGTTTAACCAGCCCAACATATTTATGTTGATTGTTACTAATTATTCGGCCCACCTTTGACCACTCTCTATAACCTGAACAAGTACGCTACATCTAATCCAACAACACCCCTTATAGCCGTAGACCCTTACCCTCGTACAGCCCAATACACGCTACCCGGCCCAATCCACCTGAACCATGTGCGGCCCACATAATTTAACTTGTTGCAGCATTAATACTTTTGCAAACATAAATTCAAATAGCAAAGTACATGCGATCATTCAATCCGATGTTTTATATTAAGGTTATATATTGATTCACAAGTATGCATAAATTCAAATAGCAGAGTGCATGTAATTTACAATCATACAATATGCATGTTATTTGCACATGGTCATATATCGAAACTACCAAAATTCACCTGGCTGCCATCTATTAAGATCCTCCACTATTTGGTCAAACCATTGGACCGTTTTTTTTAATTGGCTTACCTTATTGGGCCGCTAACTAGGCATTGACTAATGAGTTTATGCACAATTAACATCATCAACATCGAACAGTGCTAAGATTTGATAATAAGTTCATGTTGTTCCACTTAAGTTAACCCAGCCGCCCCATTGGACCTTTGTTCGGCCCAACAATTTCGTGACATCTCAGCTTATGCTAATTGGACCTACATAATCACTTAATAGCTATAATATTTTAATCATCGGCAGTAACTTCTTGGTTGATTGATAACAATAATTGTCTATCATATCATTATTCTTATTATCACTGTAAAGATTAAATCCATTAACTAGTGTTATGATCTATCCTAATTCATTTATATAATTCTAGCATGGATCCTAAGCATCACTTATCATACACAACATACTGTCATATCTAGCACGTTTATAAAATATACAAACAACTTTGTCGATCAAGATTATACACAACATACAATTACCAATTAGCAATTAACAGTTAGCGGACACATGAAATTACTAACCACAACGATCGAATGGATGGGATGATGCTCTGAGATTGGAAGATCTTGTCTTCTGCCGAAAGGGGGGGGTCTCCTACGTCTGATGCGTATCAATGAAGAGGAGGGGTAGGGTTTGTTTTATGGTAAAGCCATCCTAATGTGTTACGTATACATATTGATAGGGATTTGGGGCGGTTTGTTTTACTAATAATCGAACTGGGCCTAAGCCCACCTCAATATTGACTAATAATCGGACTGGGCCACCGGATGTAATAACAAGGGGAGACAAGATTTTACTAACCGATTGTTAATAATTCTAAGTATATGTTATTTATATAAAATTTACTAACAGATTGTTATTATTTCTTTGATCACATCCAACCCATGCAACCTTGTAATATACTAGTAATAACCGAATGGGGCATGAGTATGAGGACACTAATGGGCCGATTTCTATTTGGAATAATTACAGTCCACATAATTTATTAGTCGGACGTGGCACAATTGGGTCAGCATAGAAGGCATAAATATAAGGGTTTACGCGGATAATTGTCACTGGGTTAATCGTTCGAGTTGTCAAGCACCTTAATTTAGAGAAATTAAGATTGAATGGCAAGGGATTAAGATCGTAAGATAAAATGTTACAAACCTCAAAGGTTCGGGTTGTCACAATTGCAGTCATTAAATAATAATTAAAGTGTACAGAAATTACCGGTTTCGTGCCAGTTGTCACAGTCTCCCCATGTTAAAAGAATTTCATCTCGAAATTCAGGCTAGCTCTGGCAGGAGTCTTCTTGAACAGGTGGGGATACTTTTCTTTGAACTGGTCTTCACGTTCCCATGTGTACTCGGGTCCGTGTTTAGAGTTCCAACGTACTTTGACAAGCTTGACACTACTCCTCCTGGTCTTGTTGACTTTCCAGTCGGTAACCTCAACGGGTTGTTCTATAAATCGGAGGGTGTCGTCAATAAGGGTGTCGTCAATATGCACTTCATCCGTAGGGATGATCACGTTTTCTTGTGTTGGACTCTTCTTGAGGTTGGATACATGGAACGTATCATGTACTCCATTAAGCTCTTCCGATAATTCCAACTTATACGCCACGGTACCAATTCTTTCTAAGATCTTGAATGGTCCGATATATCGGGGATTCAGCTTTCCACGTTTTCCGAATCGTACTAGGCCCTTCCAGGGTGAGACTTTTAGCAAAACTTTGTCTCCCACCTCGAACTCTAATAGTTTTCGTCTCCGATCAGCGTAGCTCTTTTGTCGATCTCGAGCTGCCTTAATGCGTTCTCAGATCTGCGTGATTTTGTCGGTTGTCTCTTGTACAAGTTCAGGACCAACCATACGCTTATCTCCAGCGTCTGCCCAACATAAGGGCGATCGGCACTTGCGGCCATACAGAGCTTCGAACGGTGTAGCTTTTATGCTTGTATGATAACTGTTATTGTAGGAATACTCAACCAAAGGTAGGTGAGTATCCCAGCTGCCGCCTAGGTCCATGACACATGCGCGAAGCATATCTTCTAATGTTTGTATAGTCCGTTCACTCTGGCCGTCTGTTTGTGGATGGAATGCTGTGCTCAGATCTAACTGAGATCCAAAGGCTTCCTGAAAGGATCGCCAGATTCTTGAGACAAAGCGTCCATCTCTGTCTGAAATAATTGAGATAGGCACTCCATAACGCGTCACAATTTCTTTTAGGTATATCTCAGCAAGCTTTCCAGTGCTATCCTTCTCTCGGATTGGTAGGAAATGCGCAGACTTCGTTAGCCGATCGACTATCACCCATATCATGTCGTGCCCTCTAGGGGTCCTGGGTAATTTCGTTACGGAGTCCATCGAGATTTGCTCCCACTTCCACATGGGAATCTCTGGTTGTTGTAGTAGGCCGGACGGTTTCTGATATTCAACCTTAACCTTAGCACAGGTTAGGCATTTTCCAACGTAGACAGCAACGTCGCTTTTAAGTCTCGGCCACCAATAGTATTCTTTTAAGTCTTGATACATCTTGTCCGACCCTGGATGGATCGAGTATCTCGATTTATGCGCTTCTTCAAGGATGACTTCTCGAA
This sequence comes from Helianthus annuus, assembly GCF_002127325.2. Classification (NCBI taxonomy): domain Eukaryota; kingdom Viridiplantae; phylum Streptophyta; class Magnoliopsida; order Asterales; family Asteraceae; genus Helianthus; species Helianthus annuus. Next base: position 48,267,979 of record NC_035434.2, on the reverse strand, counting down.
TACCACCATAGAGCGGGACCCATATACGTTTCTCAAAGTATAAGGCTCCCTCTTCATTTGGCACCATATATTTCAATGCACCTCGGAGGTATTCCGCTTTATGGTTTTCCATCTTAAGGGCTTCTTGTTGTGCGTCACGGATACGTGAAATGAGGTTCGTTCGAATAGTCATTTCCAATGCTTGAACCCTTAGGGTCTTAACTCTTTCTTTTCGACTTAAAGCGTCCGCTACAACGTTGTCCTTTCCAGGATGGTACTCAATCTCACAGTCGTAATCGTTTAGCAACTCGACCCATCGCCGCTGGCGCATGTTAAGTTCCTTCTGATCTAGTATGTGTTGCAGGCTTTTGTGATCTGTGAAGATTGTACATCGAGTACCATATAGATAATGTTGCCAGATCTTCAAGGCGAATACCACCGCGCCGAGTTCCAAGTCGTGCGTGGTATAATTTCTTTCATGTACCTTCAATTGTCTTGAAGCGTAAGCGATGACCTTTTGGCGTTGCATGAGCACGCATCCCAAACCTTGTCGTGAAGCGTCGCAGTATACCACGAAGTCTTCTGTGCCTTCGGGTAATGATAGTATTGGTGCATCGCATAGCTTATTTTTAAGTAGTTGGAAGGCTTCTTCCTGCTTGTCACCCCAGTCGTACTTCTTGTCTTTCTGTGTAAGGGTAGTTAGCGGTTGAGCTATTTTTGAGAAATTCTCGATGAATCGCCGATAATAGCCCGCTAAGCCCAAAAATTGACGAACTTCAGTTGGTGTTTTGGGGGCTTCCCAATTCTTTATGGCTTCAATTTTGGACGGGTCTACATGAATCCCCTTCTCATTCACAACGTGACCCAGAAATTGTTTTGAGGTGTTGCTCGTGCTCTTCTTTCGTTCGCGAGTAAATCAGGATATCATCGATAAATACAATCACGAATTTATCGAGATATGGTTTGCATACGCGGTTCATCAGATCCATAAATACCGCTGGCGCGTTCGTCAGTCCAAATGGCATCACAAGAAACTCATAATGCCCATAGCGTGTTCTGAATGCAGTCTTTGGTACGCTTTCCTCTTGTATCCTTAACTGGTGATATGCAAATCGAAGGTCGATCTTGGAATAGTAGCTTGATCCTTGCAACTGATCAAATAAGTCATCAATCTTCGGTCAAGGGTACCGATTCTTGATAGTGAGCTTGTTCAGTTCTCTGTAATCTATACACATCCGTAGTGTTCCATCCTTCTTCTTCACGAACAATACTGGAGCTCCCAGGGTGAGAAGCTTGGCCTTATAAATCCTTTATCCAACAACTCCTGAAGTTGTGTAGATAATTCTTGCATTTCGGATGGCGCAAGCCGATAGGGTGCCTTGGCTACAGGAGCGGCTCCTGGAACCAAGTCTATACGGAATTCGACTTGTCATTGCGGAGGTAGTCCTGGCAATCTTTGGGAAAGACATAAGGGAATTCTTTCACCACAGGAATGTCTTCGATTTTCGGCTCCACAGCCTTCTTATCTACAACGTGCGCTAGGAAAGCGACACATCCTTTCCTTAAGCACTTCTGTGCCTTCATACAACTGATGATTCGTAGAGGCGCGTCTCATTTTTCTCCATGTACGATGAGAGTTTCATCATTCACCAAAGGGATGCGAATGGTCTTCTCATGACAAATAACTTCAGCTTTGTTCTTGGACAACCAGTCCATTCCGACTACTACATCGAAGCTACCCAATTGAATAGGTAAGAGGTCGATGCTAAATCTTCGTTCACCAAGTTCTAGGGTGCAGCCTCTAACAACTTCACCAGATTCAACAAGTTTACCATTGGCTAATTCTATGAAATGTGGTTGATTTCCAATTGTTAGTTAAGTAGGTTAGTTAGTTTCTAAGGGTATTAGTTAGTGTTTTAGGTGTCTAGGGTTTAGGAGGTGTAATATGATGTTCGGTGACCCTAACTAGCTTGGAAAAACAAAAACAATGTGTTTGACAATATTTTTGCGTTCCGAGTAAAGTCCCGTTGTCCGGTTAGATACCGGTTCGTTAAAGTGCTAAATTGCACCGGTTAGTGTCTTTTAAGTACCTTTTTGTAACACTTTCAATTCCCGACACTTAGGGAAGTATTCTGGATGATAAAACATAAATTCTGCATAACATTTTGATGTTAAAAAGCTGTTTTGAGCTCAATTTATTAAAATTCTGCACTTAAAGTGCGTTTCGGGTGCTTTTTGGTGCTCATTTTAGCTTCCGGAATGTGTATATATTAACCCTTGTTTGTACACTTGGGTTTTAATGTATTCTTGTCGTTGGACCTACACCTGGGCCCTATTTCTAATGTCTGACTACTTTCTGCAGTTCTGTTGACACATCGTGTCTTACCGGTGAGTTTACTAGTATTTCTAACGCAACGCAGTTCATTAATGTATAATGTAATTCTTGTAGTATAAAACGTGCATGAATTCACTTGTATTGTATGTAATCATAAAATGTTGACATTTAAGCACATAATTGCAGTCATTAAATAATAATTAAAGTGTACGGAAATTACCGGTTTCGTGCCAGTTGTCACATGAGTTCTCAGAAACTAATTAGAATTAGGGTTTGCATGCTAACTAACTGTATATATATATATATATATATGTATATATATATATATATGTATATATATATATATATATATATATATAACAATCTAAGGCAGCGTAGGTTTTCCGAGTTTGTGTCACAAGTTTAGGGTATTCCGAGTTTGGCTTTTTGGATTAAGAGATTCCGAATTTTTGAATGGGGGGGGGGGTTCCGGATTTCTTGCTGTGAGAGGGGTTCCGAATTTATGAAGGGTTTAAGAAGGTCCGAATTTGTGGAGGGTTAGGTGTGACAACCGTCACTTTTCCATACATTCCGTACACTAAATAAACAATAATCTGTGCTTTAATGACTGTGCATGATCTAGTTTACCAGACAAATAAATTTCTGAATTCCATGCAAGTGAATACATACACGTTTTATACTACAAGAATTACTTTATGATAGCGTTGCGTCAAAAATACTAGTAAACTCACCGGTAAGACACATTGTGTCAACAATTCTGCAGAAAGCAGTTAGACAATAGAATCGGAGCCTAGGTATGGGTCCAACGACAAGAAATACATTAAAACCCAAGAGTACATTCCAGGGGTTTATATATAAACTTTCCGAAAGCTGAAATACGCACTAAAAAGCACCCGAAACGCACTTTAAGTGCAGAATTTTATTAAATTCAGCTATAATCTGCCATAATTCAGCATTTTAACCTTAATATATTATGCAGAATTCATGGTTTATCATCCAGAATATTACCCAAGTGTCGGGAATTAAAAGGGTTACAAAAGGGGACATAAAGAACGCTAAATGATACAATTTAGCACTTTAATGGAACGGTATCCAACCGAGCAACCGGACAGTACCTGGAACATAAAAATATTGCTAGAAGCATTGTTTTTATTTTTCTGAACTAGTTATGGTTCCCGAACACTTAAACATTCTATATAATTCAAGTTACACACTAAACACTAGACTTTACCCTTAACACTCTAACTAATCACCTACTTTGCCAAACAATTTACAACTTAACCCCCTCCCCCTTTTGATTTCGGTCACTAGCATGGCCCCACCAAGATCACAACATTCCTTTAAAATCTTCCATAATTTTTAATTGGATTTGATGAAGATTCATTAGATTATGCTTGTACTTTAGTGAACACATAACACATTGGACAATACCTTTAAATGGTTTATAAACTACATGATCCTTCACCTTCATCACCACACCACCTTACTCCCTTCCACCCTCCCACTTGCGGCCGAGAGCCCCCACCATCACCGTTATTTTCGTTTCAAGTTCATGCAACCCAAGGTCTCCTCAAGGTGTAAGAAGGTGGTTTAGGAAGCTCGGTGCTCACGGAACTTGAAGGACCTCTCTTGTGTGCTGTTACCCACTCCGTTTTCACTTGTGTTCTTCCCTAGCTTTAAGCTAGTAGTAAGATCATCTAAACCCTTGTTTACTTCTATTTTGCTTGGTTAAAAGAAGTATTATGTTGAAAATCATAAGAACATCAAAAGACATAAACTTGAATCATAAACATAAGATTTACATATGATGAAATATGGATGAAATGATATTGTTTAGTATGTGAATGATATTTGCTTGATGATCTCTTGAGTTGATGATGTTAATCACCACATGAAGCTTGCTAGATGGTGATTTAACACCATAATCTAGCAAGTAGGAAGATGATTATGTAACAACATAAGATAATCGTCTTCACATGTGGACATGAACTTGATAAACAAAATGATTTCTTGAAAAATAATCATTAAAGTGAGTTGATAACCTTGTTAATCCTAGATTTGTGAATGATTTTCTAAAAAGAACCAAGTTCAGAATGTGATTTTTAGAAGATCATGATTTTACATAAACCTATATTATTTTTGGTGGAAGAACAAGTATAAGAACACTAGAGAAACAAGAAGGTTTAACAAATAAACATTTTTGTAAATTATGTTTACAAGTTGTAAACACCAAATCTCTTCAAGAATGAGATTTTAAAAGAAGTAAACACACTTTGGAGGGTAACTAAATCCACTAAACACCTTACCAAGTTACTACGCATTTTCATGAAATATCAAGTTCATGTTATTAAGTAAAGTGTATAGTTTACACACTTGGTAAGTGAAATATTGTTTAGAGTGTGATTGTTGATTGTTGATGATGTTTTAAAAGAAAATAAACACATGTTTTGAAAACATGGAAAACCTCCATTTTTAGGGGAAACTCTGCCAAAATTTTTATAAATTTTGACACTTAGAAAAATATAAGTTTTCGTGAAACTTATTCCCTAAAAATGTACCTAAAAATATTTACCAAGGTTTCCCAATTTTTATGAAAACTTCAAGATAAGAAACGGTGATTTCTACACGATTAAAATTGATATTAGGTATGTATATTTTTGAGGAAAAATATATGTATTTATTGATCATTAAATTTTGTGCTAAGTGTATGTAGTATGTATTATACATGAATAGTGTATTAGGACTTGAAAATTCACTAAATACTCATAAGAGTAAGAATACAAAAATACACATACAACATGCTTAGACACATACAAGAAGATATATTTATGAAAATATATTACTTGGACAAAATACATAATTCCGGTGCAAAATACAAGATACTTATATTTAATTTTGAGAAAAATAATATAAGTAAGATACATAGTTAAAAATATAAATTATTTTTACCCAAGAACACATATGTAAAAGTCTAGTGACTAACGTTAATAAACACGTTTAGGTCACGACGCTAGATAAGCAAATCCGGTGAAGTTTACGACGCAGGAACGCAAAGTTGTGAGTTCATACTCCCCCTTTTCTTTAACTGTTTTTGGTTTTATAACTCTCGGGGGTGAAATACATGTTACAAATGCTTAAACGATATGAAACGCCTATGAAATACTAGATCATGTGAGCTTAGACTTAATATTGAAATGCCATAAATTCTTGGTGAAAACTAGTACCAAGGTGTAAATACATAATTAGGGACGAGGGTTAGATCTAACTGGTACGGCCGAACCCCACTCATGGTCACCACTAGTACCTAGTAGTGCTTCGGAGTCCCAGTCGAGGTTAATCGACACAGTCGAGGTTAATCGACACAGTCGAGGGTAATCGACACAGTCAAGGAGTCATAACAAGTACTCCCCATGTCCTCAAGGAGTCATAACAAGTACTCCCATGTCGTCAAGGAGTCATAACAAGTACTCCCTATGTCCTAACATGCCTTAAAGGAGCCATTACGAGTGCTCCCTGTGCCTTAAAGTCCTTGTAAAACATTCATGTTCATACACACTTTTCATACCTGTTTACAAAGGAGTCTCTCAAAGATTTACAAGAATTACGTTATACAAACAAGACGCATGAACTCACTCAACTTTATGTTGATGTTTTCCAAAATTACATGTATTTTAGGTAACAGGATGGATCTTGGGCGCAAGTGTCGTAACTAGAAGTAAACTCCAAGTTTAGATGCACTTTTGTTGATTTGTAACCTAGACGGAGGTTGTGTTTTAAAACTTAAATAACAAGTGTTTGTAATACTCAAATTTTATGAATGGATGAACATCGTTTTGATCATGTAGTTGTTTATTACGATTGAATGCAATGATATTAAACCAGTCACACATCATACGCTTCCGCAAAAGACAGGGTGTGACAGTTTGGTATCAGAGCTTCGATTGTAGTGAACTATGATTCCTTCTCGAGTCTAGACTACGATCACTAGAGTTCTCTTACGAAAACATTTTACAAAAAGGTTTTCATTGCATTCATGTAAGCGTCAAGATCCACGAGTCAAACACTTTTCAAAAAGAGACAAGGCAAGGACATTAGTAGGGAATACCCTCAAGATAAGGTGCCAACTAAGGCATAGTCTACACGAGTTAGACTTACCAAAATTAAAATACACTCTTGGTGAGAACGAGTACCAAGTAGTGTACCTGTCGTGAATCGACAACTAGAAAAATGACCCCCCAAAAACGAGAGTTATACGTGATATGATGCATTGAAATGCCTGTTTATGCTAAGTAACATATTTTTTATCAATACATACATACGAATAAGTGTACGAAATACATGTTGATGTGAATACATACAAATAAGTGCACGGAATGATTATTGACGTGAACAAGATACATTCGACTCCGACTCCTATTACTATACTTGACTCGCATGATGAAGCTGTCGACCTCGCGTTCATTACAAAGCTCATGGCTGGAGTGATTACCAAACAAGATTCTTAGCTTGCCTCCATAGGAGATGGCTGCTCTTCCCTCTCGATCGTGAAGGTGCCTGACTACGGTGATGATGACGAGGTAGAGGCGGCAACCTTGAACAAATTCTTAATCAACGGGACGAGATCCCTGCGGATTATATAAAGCAAGATTGACGACATACTTGGCCAGAAAAAGAAGATGAAGTATTCATCTCAAAGGTGCCCCTCTAACTACTAGGAATTCTCTTTATTCCTATCATCGTGCCTATTCGCGTGTAATGATAACGAGTGTTATTGCGTGGACCACCGCAATGGTCCTTTCCATGACAGAGGTATAAGGACAGTAGTGTCCCCTCCTTGATTGATCATCTGCTTGGACGAGAGAAAACTGGGGTAACTGTGAAAGACAATTTATTATTACGGGGGCCCACGTAATAACAACTTGTAGTGCATGGAAATCCTGGTGGACTCTGCGGGCCAAGCTAACAATCACTGCACAAAAATAAACTCTAGGTGTTCACATCTTCAAATAGTATAACAATACCTAGATCAGTGCTTTAGCACTTTATAAAGTAGAAAACCTGTCTTTGCCTACTTCGCGTCTGATACTTCTACCCGTGCACGAGACGATTGAGAAACGATATTTAAGCAAGAGAAGAGGAATAGCATTCATAAAGATTCAGTGACGTTACACTCTACCACTTTATGAAACTTGTATGAACAGGGCGATGTAGCCTCGAATACATTATTAAAAACAATAATCCAAGTCACCAAGCCTATGTGAAGGCTCAGTAATTATTTCCTCGCTTATACAATGATGATTATATATACCTGTGATATTGGGTGATTACCTGTTTACTTATGGTGCTATAGACAATTATGGAATGTTGTCTAATCCATCCCATATTTTTAACAGAAAAGAATGCCGCCCAGACGAGACACAAACACCAGTATGTTACCAAGGACAGAAGCTGAGCTTCAAGAACGTATCGCACAGGCAATTGCACGACATGAAGCCCTCCGCTCTGAACATAGCGGTGGCATTTCCGGAAATAACCCTCCAACTGGCTGCACTTATAAACAATTTCTGGACTGCAAGCCACTGAATTTTGATGGCACAGGAGGTGCCGTTGCATTTGTTCGTTGGGTTGAAAAGACTGACTCTGTTCTAAGAATGAGTAACTGTTCGCCCCAGGAGAGAGTTACCTTTATCTCAGGGTTGTTTTTGGATGGCGCACTCTCCTGGTGGAACCTTCAGGTTCAAACCCTTGGTGCAGATGCTGCTTATGCACTGAGCTGGGATGAGCTCAAGGAAATGATGGAAAAGAAATACTGTTCTAGGGCTGAAATCCAGAAGCTCGAGGTGGAGTTCTAGAATTTGAAAATGGACGGACCAAAGATTCCTGAATATGTCCAGCGATTTCACGACTTGTCTAGAGTCATCCCCTACTTAATCAAGCCAGAATTCAAGAGGATTGAGCAATTCATTTGGGGACTTGCACCTCAGATTAGGAGCATGGTTACTTCCTCAAAGCCCTCGACCATCGAAGAAGCTATCGATTTGAGTGTCACTCTTACTGAAGAAGCTCTACGCATGGGGAAATTTTCGGAATCTGAGGATAACAAGAAAGAGACTCATGTGGAGTCATCAGGCAACAAGAAAAGGAAGTCTTCAAACCTAAAGATGGGCACCCAAGTCAGCTATGGAAGCTCTAAAACAAACAAAAGAAAGAAAGTGAATCCGCCGCATGGCAGGAAAACTGTTGGAGCCACTAATAAGGCCGGTGGTAAAGGTTACTCGGGGACTAAGCCGAGGTGCGGGGGATGCAATTTTCACCATGAAGGTCGATGTCTGAGGCCTAAGTGCGGAAAGTGTGGAAAAGAAGGGCACAACAAGGACGCCTGTTGGGCGAAGGACCCAGATGGAATAGATAAGAGAGTACCAGGTTGCTACAGATGTGGTGAAGCAGGGAACTTTAGAAAAGATTGCCCTGGGAAGAAACAAGCAAGGAAGGGTTTTCACGATTAAAACTCGTGAAGCACGCCAGGATCCAGATGCGGTTACGGGTACGTTCCCTATTAATCAACCCTATGCATCTAATTTTAATTAATACTGGCATCAACTTTAACCTTGCATGCTTAGAACTTAAGAAACTGCTTGGCCTAGTTTCGAGTAAAATAGACGTCACGTATTCTTTAGAAATGGGCATATAGAAGGCTAGTTTAAGCAGACGAAGCAATTAAGGATTGTATTTAGGGACTCGGAAGGCCGGAACCTTCTGTTACCATTGACTTGAGAAGTCATAATATGATAGTCAGCATGGATTGGATATCCAAGTATAGAGCCTGAGAATATCCCCGTTATGGAAGAAATTCTAGAAGCCTTTTTCTAAAGACTTGCCAGGAACGCCCCTCCGCAGCGACGAGAGGAGTTTAGGACGAACCCCGTGCCAGGAGCGACACCAGTACCGAATGATGTCTTACCAATTAGCTTCGTCCGCAAAGCATGAACTTTCAATATAACTACAAGAGCTGCTAGACAGAGGAAATTAAGGACATGACGTCCTTAGTTAAGAACATGAGAAGAAAGTTGACAGTTTCCATTTTGCATAAATTTCAAAAAATTGAGAATCAGAACCCTTTGCCAAGGCTTGATAACATGAACAGACCAATCGTAAGGTTTTAGCTACCACTCAACGATCGACTTGAGGACAGGATGCACTCAACTGTGAATACAATAAGGAGACATCCCTAAAACGACCTTTAGGACTCGCTTCGAGCGTTACGAGTTCCTTGTCGTACCATTTGGCATAAAACGTGCATCGACAATATTCATGGACCTCATGAATCGAACGTATAAGCCATACCGGATAGAGCATGATTATATTCAATGACTACATTCTTATATGGCCAACGACCAAGGAAGGTCGTGAGCAACAGCTGCAATTTACCTTGCAACTCTTAGAGAAAGGAATAGTTATGTGCTATGATGACGAAAAGCGGAATTCGAATTCGAGAAATGAGAACTTTAAGATACATGGTGGATAAGAACTGTCACACCCCGATTTCCACGTGTATCACCGGTGGGCCCGGTGGGGGATTACCGTGACGTAGTTGGCAACAATATAGTCAAACCACAATATATAAATGCACAGCGGAAGCATAAAGATAAATATAATTCAACCTTTTACTGTAATATCAAATGTATCATAAGTAGTTGAATAGTATCCACAGGAGGGATCGAAATAAATAAAAATATTGTTCAACAGATGAGACATCAAGCTTGCGAGACTTCTTTAGATGCTAGGGAGCTATTACCAGCCAATTACGTGTAGTACCTGCACTTAATCTTTTTGGGAAAATACGTCAGTTTTCACTGGTAAATACAATCAACTGACTCATTTTGTAAAATGATTGAAAATTTGTTTGGATTCACGTGGCATAAACATGTTTGTTTAACTTGGGAGAGTTATTTAAAATTATAATCTTGTGAACGAATTACATGTTCCTTTTATGCGTTCAGTAGCCCGGATCGTGCCGGGTTAAAGATCAATAGACACACCACATTGCGTAAAACCGAGGTGGGAAAACCATCGGCTACGTCTTTTAATAGTATAGACATCAACCGAGTGTACGCCTACACCCGGGTGTCGAGGTCGTGGCCATTTCGTAAAATAATGCCAAGGATATCCGGGACATGGTCATTAACCCCCCAAAGGCTTTTAAGTAACAAGACTGTTTAAATGAGCCGATCAAACTATTCAATTAACCACCTAAGCGATGGAATTATTTGATGCTCAATCAAGCGGTATTTTATATACCGTAACCCAAGCCCGTATAAGGGAAAATAAGTTAAAAGTATTTACCTTTGCAATGTATTGTCCTTATTCGATTAAATCACAAATATCTTTTACTGGGGCTCCTTATTCTGGAATGAAGGTTTAAATTAACCTATTAGAATCCTAACGGGTCTTTATATTAGCCGTAGCCTAGACCGGTAAGTTTCGAAGGATAGATACGGTTTAATCGCGTGAAAGGCGAAAACCGAGAATGGAATGTGATTCTGACCCAACAAGTTTGGAGACTTGTTTTATATGGTTTTAATATTCACACTCTGAATTTTGGGGTCAAAATGATATGGTTTGACCCGTATCGGCTAATTTATATAAACTAGTTACATAAGCCGAACCGTGCGCGCAATAGGCGCAACGGGTAACCGTAGGAGTCCTACACTGTTTTCCTAAGTTAATATACTTTAAAGAGGTTGTGGTATCAGTAGGATACCTTCCATAATGCCCGTAACGAGTTTTAGTTCATTATACGCCCCGTAGGGGTTTTCCGGTCATTTTAAAGACTTTTAAAGGGCTTTCTGAGTTCTACAGGAAACCTGACGTTCCCAATCAGTTTAATAAGTCTAAAATATCTTATTTATTATTTAAAATCAGTAGCAACTGGAATCGGGTCAAAAGACCTTGTAGAACTCAAGTTTTGGCCGAAAAGGGCATATTCGGTATTTACCGAACCGTAGCCATAACCGCAGGTTATGAGCAGGTTAAAATTGATTAAAAATCTTTAAAAATCCCAAAACATTATTTAACTACAGTGGGTAAAAGTTTTGGTGACGAAATCTTGGTTTAGGTAGGCGTTATGCTAATTGCGCCGTTTATTACAAAAGTTTCTTATAAATGCGCTATTTAGCATAACTCCCATTCTAGACCTCGGATTGGCGTGAAACCTTAGGGACATGCTTAGAATTTAGTAAGCAAGGTTATGGTCCCTTCACGTGTCCGAAATACTCGTTTTATTTTAAAAAGGGCGTTACGGTCAACTTTTAAGTAATTAACGGAAATGCGTAAAAGACTCGGACAAACAACAAACCGGTCACCGAGGTTTATACCATCATGTAACCTGGTCCTAAGAGAGTCCTAAGGCATATCTACATTGCACTAAAACGGGTCAGAACTGAGGTCAAAGCAAAAGTCAAACTTTTGCGACATTCGGTTCCGAACCGGGTCAATATAGCAAATGGCCGAATCAAACGAGCGTAGTCAAGTTTATATACTTAATATCATGTTTTATGAGTGTCTAAACAGGTTGCATATCATTTATATTACAGATTATGCAAGAATCGCAAAAATAGCTTTCTGTTGACTTTTTAAACATTCGTTTGACTCGACATTTGCACTAGTTAGAGTGGTGATCAGAGGGAACCCCTTTAGAGGTTTATTACCCACATAAACACCAACACATAACTACCTTCGATTCGACATAAGACTGAGCCATTAAGGATTTATCTTGAAGTCAAACCGTAGTTACGACGGTTTGATTTTTAGCTATATTACTAAGCAAAACTAAACCACAAAGGATTTAAAGGACTTACAGAAGCTTGAACACGACTTGATAAGAGAAAGCTTTGAGAGCTCCAAGTATGATCAGAAGAGTGTGTTTGAGGTGTGTTCTAAGTTGTGGACAATGAGGTCTATTTATAGTGCAAGCAAGGCTTCAAGATCATCCCACATTGGCCTATAAGTGCTCATGGATGATGGGCAGGTGTCCCAAGGTGCTATGGGTCGAGTAGGGGGCGCCCATGCCTCTGGAAAACCCATCCATAATTGTCTTGCCGCTTAAAAGAGCCAACAGCCATATTTCTGTCGCTGGGCATCGCTTACGGACCGTATGGCTTAGGCCTTGCGGTCCGTAAGCCTGTGGCAGATCTAAATCAATCATGCGCTCCCTTACGGTCCGTAAGGCATGACCTTTACGGTCCGTAAGGGGTTAAGAAACAATCTTTTTAAATCTTTTTACAATGATTACCAGAATCTTGGTAATTAATAACCTGACCTTTCAGGTTTGAAGGGGTAACTTTGCGATTTGGCACTCGGTTAATTACAATTAAGGACCTCGCGTTATTTACCCGCATTGTTAAGCCCCCCGGATAGTTTACTTATTATCCGAAAAGTCTTAATTTATATTGTTGACGCTTTTAACCCTTCTCATACGAATTTGATCATAACTTTCTCGTTTTAAAACGGAACTTCGCGGAATTTATATATTATATTCTAGTGAGCGTATTTTACTGTTACAAAGCCTCGGGTACGTCAAAGGGTCACTCAGAGGTATAATTAAACATGTTGACACAGTTAACCCCTGTAGCTTGTAATCTCTCACTTTCTTCCGCGTTTCGCTTCCGTACGATCCATGATTTATTCGTTTGAAGGTACGAGCACCATTTAGGGTTAGTATACAGTATACTTACCCTTGTTTGACATTTATAACTCTCGAATTCACATACTTTCAAGGTTTGTCAATATTAGTCCTTTATTTAATATGAAACGCCACGTGTAAACTTAAGACACGTGTCAATACATTATTGGACACAAAAATTTCGAGGTGTTACATCCTCACCCCCTTAAAATAAATCTCGACCCGAGATTTACTCAAACAAATAGGGATATTTTTCTTTCATCGTGGATTCAACTTCCCACGTGAATTCAGGACCTCTCCGGGCATCCCATTTAACTTTAACTATCGGCACATGTTTTCTTCGGAGCTTTTTCACCTGTCGGTCTTCAATCGACAAAGGCTTCTCCACAAACTTCAAGCTCTCATCTATATGCACATCTGTGTGTGGGATCACCAATGATTCATCAGCGAAACACTTCTTTAGATTGCAGATGTGGAACACATTATGAATTCCATTGAGCTCTTCTGGTAAGTTTAATTTATAGGCAACTGACCCGACCCGTTCGATAACCTCAAAAGGTCCTATGTATCGCGGGCTCAGTTTACCCTTCTTACCGAAACGCATCACCCCTTTCCAGGGTGATACTTTTAGTAGCACTTTTTCACCTACCTCAAAGTGAAAATCCTTACGCTTTGGATCAGCGTAGCTTTTCTGCCTATCTCGGGCAGCCTTGAGACGTTCCCGAATCTGGACAATCTTGTCCGTGGTTTTGAAAACTATCTCTGGTCCTGATAATTGGACCTCTCCCACTTCCGCCCAACAAACAGGCGATCTACACTTCCTACCGTATAATGCCTCGAAAGGCGCAACCTTTATGCTGGTATGGTAGCTATTGTTGTAGGAGAATTCGATTAGGGGTAGGTTCTTATCCCAACTACCACCTAAATCGATAGCACATGCTCATAGCATGTCTTCTAACGTTTGAATAGTACGCTCACTCTGACCGTCTGTCTGAGGATGGTAAGCCGTACTAAAGTTCAAACGTGTGCCCAAAGATTGTTGAAAACTCTTCCAGAAGTGAGACGTGTATCTCGTATCTCGATCAGAGATAATAGACACAGGTATGCCATGTAGGGCGACAATCTTATCAACATATAATTGGGCCAATGTATCGGAGCTATAAGTCTCCTTGATGGGTAAGAAATGAGCTGACTTAGTCAGTCGATCGACTATATCCCATATTGTGTCGTTTCCTTTGCTCGTTTTTGGTAACTTGGTGATAAAATCCATAGTTACACACTCCCATTTCCATTCAGGAAGTTCAGGCTGTTGTAGCAAGCCAGATGGCTTTTGATGCTCAGCCTTGACTTGCGCACAAGTCAAGCATTTGGCTACATAAGCGGCTACAGACTTTTTCAAGCCTATCCACCAATAATTTGCCTTTAAATCCTGATACATTTTGTCTGCTCCAGGATGGACAGAGTATTTAGAACTATGGGCTTCCTGGAGGATAACATCTCGTAGTCCTCCATAAATAGGAACCCATATCCGCCCATTCAATCTCAAAAGTCCATCCTTGTGAAGAGTTAACTTCTCCTCAGTTACTCCCAACTTTTCCTTAGGATAATTAGCTTCTAACACAGCCTCTCGCTGTGCAGCTAATATTCTTTCAATCAAGTTATTCTTTACTTCCATCCTCCTCGCATTGATTCGGATGGGTTTCATCCTTTCTTTCCGGCTCAGGGCATCAGCGACTACATTCGCTTTGCCGGGATGGTACCTGATCTCACAATCATAATCATTCAAGGTCTCCATCCAACGGCGTTGCCTCATATTTAGCTCCTTCTGATTGAACAAATGTTGAAGGCTTTTGTGATCTGAATAGATCACAAACTTGATTCCATATAGGTAATGCCTCCACAGTTTTAGTGCGAATACAACGGCACCCAGCTCCAAGTCATGGGTGGTGTAATTCTTTTCGTGCACCTTTAACTGTCTTGAAGCATAGGCAATCACCTTGCCTTTCTGCATGAGCACACACCCCATGCCGGTGTGTGACGCGTCGCAGTAAACTACGAACTCTTCCGTACCTTCCGGTAGTGTCAACACAGGAGCGTTGCTCAGCCTTTGTTTCAAAATATCAAAGGATTCTTGCTGCTTAGGGAACCAAATAAACTTTTCCTTCTTCTTGGTTAGAGAAGTTAAGGGCGCAGTAATCCTTGAGAAATTCTCAATGAATCTCCGGTAGTATCCAGCCAATCCCAGGAAACTACGGATCTCCGTGGGCGTCTTTGGCTCTTGCCAATTCATGACCGCCTCTACCTTAGCGGGATCCACCTGGATACCACACTCACTTACGACATGTCCAAGAAATTGGACTTCTCGTAGCCAGAATTCACATTTAGAGAATTTGGCATAGAGTTTCTCACGATGCAGTAATTCGAGAATACATCGTAGGTGTTTCTCATGGTCGGCTTTACTCCTTGAATAGATAAGAATGTCGTCGATGAATACGATGACAAATTTGTCCAAGTACGGCTTGCAGACGCGATTCATGAGATCCATGAACGCAGCCGGTGCATTTGTGAGCCCAAAAGGCATCACTAGGAACTCGTAGTGACCATAGAAAGTCCTAAATGCTGTTTTGTGCACGTCTTCATCTCTGACCTTCAACTAATGGTAGCCCGACCTCAAGTCGGTCTTTGAGAAATAGCTAGTGTCACACCCCCAAAATCCACACGCGGAGTATCACCGCTTGGAGGCATGACTGACCAGGATCCTAACCACCAATCATATTGAACATGTAATATTGTTAAGTATAGCGGAAGCATTTAAGTAACCCAAACAATAGTATGTATGATTTATCATAAGTGTTGAAACATCATTCACGATCCTTTGCCCACAACGACCTGCTCCTCCCTGTGCAAGCTCCATAATGTACCTAAGGTCCTGCAAGGCATGCAGCAAATAATCAACAAACTAGTTGAGCGAGTTCACAGAAAGTAAGTTCAGTAATGGAGTAGTTTAGCAAACATTGCGTTCGTTCATCTAATCATGCATCGTATTAGTTCGTTCATTGTTCATGTATAGTATTGATTAGTATCGCGGGCCCTTTCGGCATGTATGCGAAGATTGAGGAAAGTTCTCAAGTATTCTAGACTATGTATATTTGTATCGCGGCCACCCTGGCATGTGTGCGAAGTTTTAGTATATAGTTCGCGACCTTTCCAAGGCATGTGTGCGAAGATCAGTCATAATATCGCAGCCAACCCCTGGCGTGTGTGCGAAGATCAGTTCAAGTAGGTATACTAGTCTAGCTGTATCTCATCCTTTACCACCCTCACCCTGAGGACTCATATCATTATGTTCCGTTAACTAAGTATGTACGTAAAATCATCCAATCCCATTCCCACCCTGGGAACCCCATGCCTTGGCTGTGTGAACTCACCTTGGGTTGCTCGGCAGATACACAAGAAGTACAGGTAGCAAGTAATTGGTCACTCACGTCCTATCATAGTATTTAATCAAGTCAGGTTTGTGCAAAGCACGTATGTTACCAACACGTATTGATCATGGCAGTGTACACGTATTTCATAGCAGTCCAATAACAATCAGCCCAATATTAACCGGCCCAACATACCCCGGCCCAAACAGATAAGCAGTTCAAAAGCATACAGTCAACAGTGTAGGCCCAATAGTGCAAAGGTGGTCTCGAGTCGCAACCGGCGATCTCGAGTCGCAACTGGGTTATAAGTCGCAACAGCTGGTTGCGAGTCGCAATGACCGGTCTCGGCTCGTCATGGTTCGGTTACGAGTCGCAACGGGACTCGCAACCATGGACTCGGTTTGGCATGGTCTGGTTACGAGTCGAAATCATGACTCGCAACCGTGATTCCGGCTGATGCTGATGGGGTCTCGACTCGCAACTGGAGGTGCCGAGTCGTAACCGTGTGTGCTGTCAATTTTGTAACAAGTTTCCAAGTTTCATGCAATCATACATAATCAATTATCAGTTTCCAACTAACATCCCGTAATATCAGCAATTAGATCAAACAGTTTCGGAAAACAGATCAATTAACATAATTTCCAACTTTTAGTTTAGCATGCAAACAGTCAGTTGTCCATCGGTTTTCTCATGAACCCTAATCAGATCAAAGCATGAACAATATTTGATTACCAATAACAAAATCGATCACATCAATTCGGAACCCTGTTCAGCCGATCAACAAAACTAAATCAAACATCTCTAATCGTTCCAGCCTAAGCATGTGATTAACAAACATCTTATTATCACCGATTGCATGAACCCTAGCCGGACTAGTCCTAGTTTATTAGCTAACATAAAACACACAAGTCCGGTCGATTAACAGGTAAGTCCGGCCGGTTAACATTCAATCAAACATAACATATTCAGCCGATTTTATGCAATAGCCGATTAACAACAATATCCGATTACAACATTCAGCCGATTACAACCATGTCCGATCCGATTATTATACTATCCGGATCAACACAGAATCAATATAACACAATTAAACACTAACCGATCGAGTAGGGGTAATCCGAATTGAGGTTGATGTCCGGCCGTCTTGTGTTTGCGAACGAGAGGGAGAGTTTGTGTGTGTTCTTGATTGCTAAGTTTTGTAAAACTAAAACCCTAGAGGTAATATGCGTATATATATATGTACGTACAAGGGATGTGGGCCGAAACCCCCACATGGGTTTTCTCAAGGTCTCGAGTCCAACCATATGGACCGAGTGGGTTCTTGTAAATGTTTCACTAATCGGTTCAAGTAATAACATATGCAATCACATTAAATCACGTAACATGCAACATTCAATATAATCACGAAATCACACAATCGTGTAACACATAACCTATCATGTATTCGTTCAAGTAACATAGTTCACGTGAGCATATAACGTTACACAAGATAAGTCTAGAGTACGGGTTGTCACATTATCCCCAACTAATTGGAAATTTCGTCCCGAAATTTGGTATGCACTCACTGAGGAAGCTAGGTAAGTTCAATCGTTCACTGGTTTTTCCTGGGGTGTCACATCCTCCCCCCGTTGATCTGGAATTTCGTCCCGAAATTCCGAAGTAGTAGCTTCAGCCTCAGTAGTGGTAGCATTGGTTTCAAATAACTGGGGGTACTTTTCTGTCATCCTGTCTTCGCGTTCCCAGGTGTACTTTGGGCCACGTTGGAGTTCCAACGAACTCGAACAAGAGGGATTCTCTTGTGTTTGAGGACCTTCACATCCCGGTCCGTGATTTCTACTGGTTTCCCGACGAACTGCAACCGCTCGTCGATAGTTCGATACCTGAAAGACATTGTGAACTGCCCCGAGTTCAGCTGGTAAGTTCAATCTATAGGCTACCCTGCCTGTACGTTCTATGATCCCGAATGGTCCCCGACCTGATATTCCAATGGCTTTCTACGCTTGTCCGCGTAGGCTTTCTGACGGTCGCGTGCTGCCGCCATGCGTTGTCGTATCTGTGCAATCTTTTTCCGTGGCGTCCATAAAATCTCTGGACCCGTAATCTGACTATCCCCCACCTCTGCCCAACAGAGAGGTGACCGGCATTTACGCCCGTACAATGCCTCGAATGGAGCGGCTTGTATGCTACTGTGCTCATGTTTAATCGTGAGTCGGATGGTTTGTGCATTGCTTGCCAAAGTTCTGACGTGAATCGCGCATCGCGATCCGAAATGATAGATGTGGGCACCCCGTGCCTTGAAACAACTTCCTTAAGATAGACGTCTGCGAGAGTGGAGAACTTGTCCGTTTCCTTAATCGGTAGGAAGTGTGCAGACTTAGTGAGTCGATCAACTATGACCCATATTGTATCGTTCCCTCGCTGGGATCTAGGTAGGCCTGTAACGAAATCCATGGAAATTTCTTCCCATTTCCACTGTGGTATCTTAGGCTGCTGAAGTAGGCCAGCTGGTTTCTGATATTCAACCTTGACTCTCGCACAGGTCAAGCATTTTCCAACATACGTAGCAACGTGGGCCTTCATACCAGGCCACCAATAAGTAGTGCTAATATCGTGGTACATTTTGTCCGACCCTGGATGTACCGAGTAGCGAGACTTGTGAGCTTCATCCATTACCAGTTCGCGTAAACCGCCATAAAGAGGGACCCAAATCCGGCCCGTTACATAATAGGCGCCGTCTGCCTTCTGTTCCATCTGTTGTCGTGAGCCGCGTAAGGCTTCAGCCTTGACGTTTTCGGGCTTCAATGCTTCTACCTGAGCATTTCGTATCTGTGCTGGAAGGCTAGACTGAATCGTAAGCTGTTAGGTGTTCTCATGTAACAAAGTCATGTGTATCTAAACGTAATGCGAGCAAAGTTCTAAGCAGTTCTAGCAATCAGGCAATAGCATAAACCTTATTACCTAGGATGTCGAGTCTTGCACGTGGAGCGAAGCGTCGTTGTGGATCGTTGAGAGCACTGTTCTGGTTATAGTCTGGTTTTAATAAAAACGTTTTCCCATATTAAAACCTAGTTCTCTATAACCAATGGCTCTGATACCAATCTGTCACACCCCCAAAATCCACACGCGGAGTATCACCGCTTGGAGGCGTGACATGACCAGGATCCTAACCACCAATCATATTGAACATGTAATATTGTTAAGTATAGCGGAAGCATTTAAGTAACCCAAACAATAGTATGTATGATTTATCATAAGTGTTGAAACATCATTCACGATCCTTTGCCCACAACGACCTGCTCCTCCCTGTGCAAGCTCCATAATGTACCTAAGGTCCTGCAAGGCATGCAGCAAATAATCAACAAACTAGTTGAGCGAGTTCACAGAAAGTAAGTTCAGTAATGGAGTAGTTTAGCAAACATTGCGTTCGTTCATCTAATCATGCATCGTATTAGTTCGTTCATTGTTCATGTATAGTATTGATTAGTATCGCGGGCCCTTTCGGCATGTATGCGAAGATTGAGGAAAGTTCTCAAGTATTCTAGACTATGTATATTTGTATCGCGGCCACCCTGGCATGTGTGCGAAGTTTTAGTATATAGTTCGCGACCTTTCCAAGGCATGTGTGCGAAGATCAGTCATAATATCGCAGCCAACCCCTGGCGTGTGTGCGAAGATCAGTTCAAGTAGGTATACTAGTCTAGCTGTATCTCATCCTTTACCACCCTCACCCTGAGGACTCATATCATTATGTTCCGTTAACTAAGTATGTACGTAAAATCATCCAATCCCATTCCCACCCTGGGAACCCCATGCCTTGGCTGTGTGAACTCACCTTGGGTTGCTCGGCAGATACACAAGAAGTACAGGTAGCAAGTAATTGGTCACTCACGTCCTATCATAGTATTTAATCAAGTCAGGTTTGTGCAAAGCACGTATGTTACCAACACGTATTGATCATGGCAGTGTACACGTATTTCATAGCAGTCCAATAACAATCAGCCCAATATTAACCGGCCCAACATACCCCGGCCCAAACAGATAAGCAGTTCAAAAGCATACAGTCAACAGTGTAGGCCCAATAGTGCAAAGGTGGTCTCGAGTCGCAACCGGCGATCTCGAGTCGCAACTGGGTTATAAGTCGCAACAGCTGGTTGCGAGTCGCAATGACCGGTCTCGGCTCGTCATGGTTCGGTTACGAGTCGCAACGGGACTCGCAACCATGGTCTCGGTTTGGCATGGTCTGGTTACGAGTCGAAATCATGACTCGCAACCGTGATTCCGGCTGATGCTGATGGGGTCTCGACTCGCAACTGGAGGTGCCGAGTCGTAACCGTGTGTGCTGTCAATTTTGTAACAAGTTTCCAAGTTTCATGCAATCATACATAATCAATTATCAGTTTCCAACTAACATCCCGTAATACCAGCAATTAGATCAAACAGTTTCGGAAAACAGATCAATTAACATAATTTCCAACTTTTAGTTTAGCATGCAAACAGTCAGTTGTCCATCGGTTTTCTCATGAACCCTAATCAGATCAAAGCATGAACAATATTTGATTACCAATAACAAAATCGATCACATCAATTCGGAACCCTGTTCAGCCGATCAACAAAACTAAATCAAACATCTCTAATCGTTCCAGCCTAAGCATGTGATTAACAAACATCTTATTATCACCGATTGCATGAACCCTAGCCGGACTAGTCCTAGTTTATTAGCTAACATAAAACACACAAGTCCGGTCGATTAACAGGTAAGTCCGGCCGGTTAACATTCAATCAAACATAACACATTCAGCCGATTTTATGCAATAGCCGATTAACAACAATATCCGATTACAACATTCAGCCGATTACAACCATGTCCGATCCGATTATTATACTATCCGGATCAACACAGAATCAATATAACACAATTAAACACTAACCGATCGAGTAGGGGTAATCCGAATTGAGGTTGATGTCCGGCCGTCTTGTGTTTGCGAACGAGAGGGAGAGTTTGTGTGTGTTCTTGATTGCTAAGTTTTGTAAAACTAAAACCCTAGAGGTAATATGCGTATATATATATGTACGTACAAGGGATGTGGGCCGAAACCCCCACATGGGTTTTCTCAAGGTCTCGAGTCCAACCATATGGACCGAGTGGGTTCTTGTAAATGTTTCACTAATCGGTTCAAGTAATAACATATGCAATCACATTAAATCACGTAACATGCAACATTCAATATAATCACGAAATCACACAATCGTGTAACACATAACCTATCATGTATTCGTTCAAGTAACATAGTTCACGTGAGCATATAACGTTACACAAGATAAGTCTAGAGTACGGGTTGTCACAGCTAGCCCCTTGCAATTGATCAAAAAAATCGTCGATCCTTGGTAATAGGTACCTATTCTTTATCGTGACTTTATTGAGTTCACGATAATCGATGCACAGACGCATCGATCCGTCCTTTTTCTTCACAAACAGGACAGGTGCTCCCCAGGGAGACAAACTAGGCTTGATGAAACCTTTTGCTAATAGTTCATCCAGCTGGGTCCTCAATTCCTTCATTTCAGTCGGTGTTAGCCTGTAGGGTGCTCTAGCAATAGGAGCTGCTCCAGGATGATATCTATTCTGAATTCCACCTGCCTATCTGGTGGCAACCCAGGTAGATCTTCGGGGAAAACTTCTGGATACTCCGCAATGACAGGAATGTCTTCTATCCTTGATTTGGATTCTTCAATAATCACTTGTGCCATGTAGATGACACAGCCTCTTTTTAAGCATCTTGAAGCTTTGAGCATGGTTACGTTCTCGGGCAACCCATACTGCGTATCCCCTCGAATGGTGAGCGATTCACCAGTCGGGGTCTTTAGCACAATTTGCTTTCTATTGCAGACGATCTGGGCCTGGTTGTGTGCTAACCAGTCCATGCCCAGAACGATGTCAAAACCAGCTAGATTAAAGGGAAGTAGAGATAAAGGAAAAGAATGGTTCTTAATGGATATCATACATCCCTCTAATATAGTGGAGACGGTTTCTACAGTGCCGTCTGCTAGTTCTACTTCGTATTTCACATTTAGGGTTTTGATAGGCATGTTCAACAGTTTGCAAAATTTTTGGTCTACGAAGGATTTGTCAGCGCCTGAATCGAAAAGTACTCTTGCAAATATATTATTCACGAGAAAAGTACCTGTTATTACGTTGTCGTCTTGCAGGGCTTCCTTCACATCCATTTTGAAGACTCTAGCGTTATTCTTTTTGGTTTCTTCAGTCTTCTTGGTGAGCTTGGGGCGTTGCTCCTGATGTGCCCCTTCTCACTACAGTTGTAGCAGGTTGCGTCTTTAATTTTCTTACAGTCCACAGTCTTGTGGTCTTTGGACTTGCACAGTCCACAAGTAGGCGTCTTTGACTTGGATTGTGAGTTCGGCCCGAACCTGCACTTCCCAAAGTGAAATTTTTGGCAGTTCTTGCACTTGGGCTTCTCTCCGGTTTGTTGCCCTTCTTTTCTCGCCTCCGTTCCTCTCTTGCCATCACCGTTCCCACGGTGCTTCTTTCCCGACCTTCGCGAGGTATCATCCTCACGCTTCCTTTTTTCGGCCTCTTTGTTCCTCTGCGATCTCAGTCGGACCGCGTCCATCGTGAGGGACAAAGAGAGGTCAGTCACAGACCTGAAGGTCGTTGGCCGAGAGGCCTTCACACTAGCCTTTATCGCGGGTTCTAACCCCCCGATAAAACGAGCAATCCTCCTTGGTTCCGGGGTGACTAGATAAGGAACCAAGCGAGACATCGTGTTGAAGCTCGTCAAATAGGCCTGGCAGTCCAGATTTGTCATCACCAATGACACAAAATCGGACTCTATCTTCTCCACCTCATGCTGAGGGCAGTAATTTTCCTTAATGAGAGAAACGAATTCCTCCTACGTCATGCTGTAAAGCACAGCTTTTCCTGAGGCCTGAACCAGCGCCCTCCACCAAGCTAGGGCCTCGCCCTAAAATGACTGTGACACAAACTTCACTACATCCCTTTCAGCGCAGCCACTGATGTCCACTACTGTGTCCATCTCATCCAACCATGTCATACATTCGACAGCACCCTTCTCCCCCGTAAAGTCTCGGGGTTTACAAGATACGAAGTACTTGTATGTGCAGCCCCTGGCACGGGAAGCATCAGTATACTCCCGTTCGCGACGAACACTATTTTCATTCGACGAGTGATTGTCGTCGTCTTTCTTGGGCTTGGACGAGTGGTTATCGTCGTCCTTCTTAGGTTTGGATAGTGGTTTGCTGTGGGTTTTTGAGTGTGTCTTTGGCTTTGATGGTGGTTTGGAAACTGTTCTGCTTCGGGATTCTGTATATTTTCGATCCAGAGCTGCTTGCACAGCGTTGTCGACAAGAGCCTTCAGTTGAGCGCCCGTTAGATTTATTTGGGCATTATCATAATCATCTTCATTTGTATGACTACTTCCTCCATTTGGGTTTGCCATAGTAGCTTGTATCTGCTGCAGAAGATAATGAAAATTTTATTTAGGAGTTTATTATTGAATTGTCTTTTATGGCAATTCATTAACCATGGTAACGAAGACTATATTTGGTTAATTTGCTACTCACTTTATATTTAGGATTTAAACATACTTATCCTAATCACAATTAATATTGCTAGTGGCATAAAAGCCTAGTCACGAGGACGTTATAATATTAGCCGAGATTACAGAGAATCATGGTATGAAGGTTTGAACCGTAGTCCTTTTACTCCTTCTGACAGGGAGTCCTAAACTACCACTGTCCTTTGCCTTATTATGACAATATGTATGGCCCTTAGGCACTACATCTCTTATGGATGTTTTAACAAGTGATCATCTTTATTGATGATTTAACCCATGATTTATTATATCATTAATTTGGGCTTTGGAATCCTTTATGGATTCTTGTATAAGAATGGCGTGTGTAATTTTAACGAATCACATCTGCCATGATTGTTAACGTGCTTACAGAGGTTAACAGGGGATTTGAATCTTTTAATCAGGTCTTACCATTTTGGCCGGATCTTAAAAGACACCTGGCTAGGTTTCACTCTTAAGATTCTTTATTTAGGCAGATCAAATTAAAAGGAATGATTTTGATTTATTTCATATATAGTAATAACAAAATGAAATTCATAATATAACCTTCCAAAATTTTAATACGATTACACACCGCCCTAAACGGGACTTTTGAATAGTACATACCTACATAGAGGTTAAAATAAGAGATAAGTCCACGCAGGGACTAATACAAGATAAGTGTCCACATAGGGACTGAAATACGATAAACGTCCACGCAGGGACTTATTTAAAATGAACATTACATTAGAACATACATAAGGACTAATGGTCACGTTTCTTCTTCTTGCCCTTCAGTAGGTTCGCTAAGCCCTTGAGGAATCCTCGGTGGCTCTTGCGTTCTTCCTCGAATTCTCTCTCCACACGGCTCAAACGGTGGAGTATTTCTTCTTGTTCGGGAGGAGAGAAACGTGGTTGTGGCGCCTGTTGCGGAACTGGAGGTCTGGGAGGTGCTGGATACCCATGAGCTGAGTAGTCCGGTGCTCCCATGTTCCCATGAGCTCCGTCGGGATAGCGTGCATTATACCTGGCCGACACCACATATGGGTCGCGCTCATAGTTGTAGTTGTAATGTGCTTGAGATGACGGTTCGAACGGGTTGTAAGCCGTTGGACCCGTGTAAGCAGGTATTGGGTAGTCATACCCAAATGGTGGCGAAGTTGGTGCAGCTGGTGCGGAGTTCGCCTCCTGTACAGGACTTGAAGGTCCTTCTTCTTGTAGTGGCGGGTAGTGGCTACTACTAGAGTATCGAGGGGTGCTGAAGTGGAAATCCCCTCCTCCTCGTGTGGACATACGGGCATTTGTCCTCCTACGCCTTGGCGGATCTGGCATTACTGGCTGTACCGGTGGCGGAGGTGGTGGCGTAACTGCCACGAAATGTGGATCCTTGGAAGGATCTCGCGGATGTTGCGGCTGTTGTGATGTCTGTGGCATGTGGTACCACTCGTGTTGATTAAACAACGCCATGAAGCTATCTGGTCCCTGATAGGGTGCACCATGAAAGGATGACCCATCAGAGATTTCTATTGGGTGCGTGGGCGTACCACGAGCAGGTTCTGTCGGATCAGTATCCTTGTCCATATGATCTTCGGAGAAGTGATCTTGCGGCCCTAACGGAACAAAGCCTGAAGGTTCCTGGATGTAGTCAGCTGGATTAAACTGACCTCTGAAGTATGGAGTAGGGTCGTCAAAATTTCGGTGTGATACCGAACGCTGTAGAGGTATGAAGGAGGGTTGCGGGTTGTTGGCATCATTTTCGGAGTTTGGCCCGAATGAGTGCCGGTATGATGGCGTTGAGCTATGCGAGGTGGAATGCCTCGCAGGTTCATAAAGGTCTCTTCGCCTTTGCGGTTCTTCACTCCTTGTGGTCGAAGGATCTCGCGTATTTGAGGGTCCGGCTTCGTGATCGTGATGAGTAACGATCTCTCCCCTGCCTCTTCTTCCCCTTCCTCTTCCTCGGAATATCACTGGCGGCATATTTCCTGCTTTTTAAAACTTTAAATACTATAGTAAAAGGAAAAAGACAAATTTGGAATAACAATTCGAATTTGTCCTATGTTCTTGTCTAGACTCAAGTATGTGCAATTGTGTCACTGAGATTAAACACATTAGGGTAGTGTTTAATTCACTCAATGTTGGCTCTGATACCAACCTGTCACACCCCGATTTCCACGTGTATCACCGGTGGGCCCGGTGGGGGATTACCGTGACGTAGTTGGCAACAATATAGTCAAACCACAATATATAAATGCACAGCGGAAGCATAAAGATAAATATAATTCAACCTTTTACTGTAATATCAAATGTATCACAAGTAGTTGAATAGTATCCACAGGAGGGATCGAAATAAATAAAAATATTGTTCAACAGATGAGACATCAAGCTTGCGAGACTTCTTTAGATGCTAGGGAGCTATTACCAGCCAATTACGTGTAGTACCTGCACTTAATCTTTTTGGGAAAATACGTCAGTTTACACTGGTAAATACAATCAACTGACTCATTTTGTAAAATGATTGAAAATTTGTTGGATGCATGTGGCATAAACATGTTTGTTTAACTTGGGAGAATTATTTAAAATTATAATCTTGTGAACGAATTACATGTTCCTTTTATGCATTCAGTAGCCCGGATCGTGCCGGGTTAAAGATCAATAGACACACCACATTGCGTAAAACCGAGGTGGGAAAACCATCGGCTACGTCTTTTAATAGTATAGACATCAACCGAGTGTACGCCTACACCCGGGTGTCGAGGTCGTGGCCATTTCGTAAAATGATGCCAAGGATATACGGGACATGGTCATTAACCCCCCAAAGGCTTTTAAGTAACAAGACTGTTTAAATGAGCCGATCAAACTATTCAATTAACCACCTAAGCGATGGAGTTATTTGATGCTCAATCAAGCGGTATTTTATATACCGTAACCCAAGCCCGTATAAGGGAAAATAAGTTAAAAGTATTTACCTTTGCAATGTATTGTCCTTATTCGATTAAATCACAAATATCTTTTACTGGGGCTCCTTATTCTGGAACGAAGGTTTAAATTAACCTATTAGAATCCTAACGGGTCTTTATATTAGCCGTAGCCTAGACCGGTAAGTTTCGAATGATAGATACGGTTTAATCGCGTGAAAGGCGAAAACCGAGAATGGAATGTGATTCTGACCCAACAAGTTCGGAGACTTGTTTTATATGGTTTTAATATTCACACTCTGGATTTTGGGGTCAAAATGATATGGTTTGACCCGTATCGGCTAATTTATGTAAACAAGTTACATAAGCCGAACCGTGCGCGCAATAGGCGCAACGGGTAACCGTAGGAGTCCTACACTGTTTTCCTAAGTCAATATACTTTAAAGAGGTTGTGGTATCAGTAGGATACCTTCCATAATGCCCGTAACGAGTTTTAGTTCATTATACGCCCCGTAGGGGTTATCCGGTCATTTTAAAGACTTTTAAAGGGCTTTCTGAGTTCTACAGGAAACCTGAGGTTCCCGATAGTTTAATAAGTCTAAAATATCTTATTTATTATTTAAAATCAGTAGCAACTGGAATCGGGTCAAAAGACCTTGTAGAACTCAAGTTTTGGCCGAAAAGGGCATATTCGGTATTTACCGAACCGTAGCCATAACCGCAGGTTATGAGCAGGTTAAAATTGATTAAAAATCTTTAAAAATCCCAAAATATTATTTAACTACAGTGGGTAAAAGTTTTGGTGACGAAATCTTGGTTTAGGTAGGCGTTATGCTAATTGCGCCGTTTATTACAAAAGTTTCTTATAAATGCGCTATTTAGCATAACTCCCATTCTAGACCTCGGATTGGCGTGAAACCTTAGGGACATGCTTAGAATTTAGTAAGCAAGGTTATGGTCCCTTCACGTGTCCGAAATACTCGTTTTATTTTAAAAAGGGTGTTACGGTCAACTTTTAAGTAATTAACGGAAATGCGTAAAAGACTCGGACAAACAACAAACCGGTCACCGAGGTTTATACCATCATGTAACCTGGTCCTAAGAGAGTCCTAAGGCATATCTACATTGCACTAAAACGGGTCAGAACTGAGGTCAAAGCAAAAGTCAAACTTTTGCGACATTCGGTTCCGAACCGGGTCAATATAGCAAATGGCCGAATCAAACGAGCGTAGTCAAGTTTATATACTTAATATCATGTTTTATGAGTGTCTAAACAGGTTGCATATCATTTATATTACAGATTATGCAAGAATCGCAAAAATAGCTTTCTGTTGACTTTTTAAACATTCGTTTGACTCGACATTTGCACTAGTTAGAGTGGTGATCAGAGGGAACCCCTTTAGAGGTTTATTACCCACATAAACACCAACACATAACTACCTTCGATTCGACATAAGACTGAGCCATTAAGGATTTATCTTGAAGTCAAACCGTAGTTACGACAGTTTGATTCTTAGCTATATTACTAAGCAAAACTAAACCACAAAGGATTTAAAGGACTTACAGAAGCTTGAACACGACTTAGAATGATAAGAGAAAGCTTTGAGAGCTCCAAGTATGATCAGAAGAGTGTGTTTGAGGTGTGTTCTAAGTTGTGGACAATGAGGTCTATTTATAGTGCAAGCAAGGCTTCAAGATTATCCCACATTGGCCTATAAGTGCTCATGGATGATGGGCAGGTGTCCCAAGGTGCTATGGGTCGAGTAGGGGGCGCCCATGCCTCTGGAAAACCCATCCATAATTGTCTTGCCGCTTAAAAGAGCCAACAGCCATATTTCTGTCGCTGGGCGTCGCTTACGGACCGTATGGCTTAGGCCTTGTGGTCCGTAAGCCTGTGGCGGATCTAAATCAATCATGCGCTCCCTTACGGTCCGTAACGCATGACCTTTACGGTCCGTAAGGGGTTAAGAAACAATCTTTTTAAATCTTTTTACAATGATTACCAGAATCTTGGTAATTAATAACCTGACCTTTCAGGTTTGAAGGGGTAACTTTGCGATTTGGCCCTCGGTTAATTACAATTAAGGACCTCGCGTTATTTACCCGCATTGTTAAGCCCCCCGGATAGTTTACTTATTATCCGAAAAGTCTTAATTTATATTGTTGACGCTTTTAACCCTTCTCATACGAATTTGATTATAACTTTCTCGTTTTAAAACGGAACTTCGCGGAATTTATGTATTATATTCTAGTGAGCGTATTTTACTGTTACAAAGCCTCGGGTAAGTCAAAGGGTCACTCAGAGGTATAATTAAACATGTTGACACAGTTAACCCCTGTAGCTTGTAATCTCTCACTTTCTTCCGCGTTTCGCTTCCGTACGATCCATGATTTATTTGTTTGAAGGTACGAGCACCATTTAGGGTTACTATACAGTATACTTACCCTTGTTTGACATTTATAACTCTCGAATTCACATACTTTCAAGGTTTGTCAACATTAGTCCTTTATTTAATATGAAACGCCACGTGTAAACTTAAGACACGTGTCAATACATTATTGGACACAAAAATTTCGAGGTGTTACAAGAACGAAATTCATGCCAACCCTACAACCAAGAGCTAAGGAGCTAGAGTTGCAATTATGTGACGCTTCTCGACAAAGTCTCGGTTGTACGTCGATGCAGCGAGACCACAACATTGCATATGCGGCACATCGATTAAGGAATCATAAGAAGAAACCTTGAGCTAGATACAGTAATTGCGCGTCGCAAACTTGACGTCACTACCTGAAGGAAAACGCTGCACGACCTTTACTGAACACAAGGGTTGCAACACACCGTTGATCGTAAAAACTTGGATATTAACGTAGATGGACCAAGCTGCTGAACGATGCAGACCGTATGGACATGACATGTGCTTGTGTGATAAACCTTGACGAAAAGTTGGAGCACTTAGTGGAGTTTTCCTACAACAGTATTTATCGCACCGCCATTTAAACCTCTTCATGTGAAGCTTTAGATAGAACATAATAAATCGATCCCCGTTGTGTTAAACGGAGACCGGAGATAAACAATCTACTAGCCCTACGTGGTCTAGGAAAAACTAGAGGCAAGATCGTTCAGATAAATGATCATATCAAGATAGCCCGCAGAATACAGAAAGATTGCACCGATGAGCGGCGAAAATCGCCGGAATTTGAAATAAGAAGTATGACTGGAATGAGAGCCTCACCTAGAGAAGGCGTAGTGTGATTTAGAAAACGAAAAGGTTGAATCCCCGATGTAAGGATCAGAACCATTGTTCACAAGATGAAACTTCCAGAAAAAGATCAGTAGTGATCGCGACACATTCATATGTCTAGTCTTTAGAGGAGTCTGACTCAAGGAACAGTCGTTGTTCCCACAAATAAGATTCACGTCAATGACAATCGACAAAACTACTATAAAACCTGTTAAGGTTTCGGACCAAGAGTCCACAATACTATAAAACCTGTTAAGGTTTCGGACCAAGAGTCCACAATACTATAAAACCTGTTAAGGTTACGGACCAAGAGTCCACAAGATACAGAAAAGACATGATTGATTTACTAGAGTACAATAGAATTTATAACATGACCCAGAAATTACATGGGAATTTGAAGACAAATCATGAATCTAAGTGACCATATTTGATTCACAACTCCCCTGCGACGGATGGCATCGCTCGAATTTCGGGACGAAATTCTTTTAACGAGGTGAGACTGTGACAACCGTCACTTTTCCGTACATTTCGTACACTAAATAAACAGTAATCTGTGCTTTAATGACTGTGCATGATCTAGTTTACCAGACAAATGAATTTCTGAATTCCATGCAAGTGAATACATACACGTTTTATACTACAAGAATTACTTTATGATAGCGTTGCGTCAAAAATACTAGTAAACTCACCGGTAAGACACATTGTGTGAACAATTCTGCAGAAAGCAGTTAGACAATAGAATCGGAGCCTAGGTATGGGTCCAACGACAAGAAATACATTAAAACCCAAGAGTACATACTAGGTGATTATATATAAACTTTCCGAAAGCTGAAATACGCACTAAAAAAGCACCCGAAATGCACTTTAAGTGCAGAATTTTATTAAATTCAGCTATAATCAGCCATAATTCAGCATTTTAACCTTAATATATTATGCAGAATTCATGGTTTATCATCCAGAATATTACCCCAAATGTCGGGAATTAAAAGGGTTACAAAAGGGGACATAAAGAACGCTAAATGATACAATTTAGCACTTTAACGGAATGGTATCCAACCGAGCAACCGGACAGTACCCGGAACATAAAAATATTGCTAGAAGCATTGTTTTTATTTTTCTGAACTAGTTATGGTTCCCGAACACTTAAACATTCTATATAATTCAAGTTACACACTAAACACTAGATTTTACCCTTAACACTCTAACTAATCACATACTTTGCCAAACAATTTACAACTTAACTCCCTCCCCCTCTTGATTTCGGTCACTAGCATGGCCCCACCAAGATCACAACAATCCTTTAAAATCTTCCATAATCTTTACTTGGATTTGATGAAGATTCATTAGATTGTGCTTGTACTTTAGTGAACACATAACACATTGGACAATACCTTTAAATGGTTTATAAACTACATGATCCTTCACCTTCATCACCACACCACCTTACTCCCTTCCACCCTCCCACTTGCGGCCGAGAGCTCCCCCACCACCACCTTTATTTTCGTTTCAAGTTCATGCAACCTAAGGTCTCCTCAATGTATAAGAAGGTGGTTTAGGAAGCTCGGTGCTCACGGAACTTGAAGTTCATGTTATTAAGTAAAGTGTATAGTTTATACACTTGGTAAGTGAAATATTGTTTAGAGTGTGATTGTTGATTGTTGATGATGTTTTAAAAGAAAATAAACACATGTTTTGAAAACATGGGAAACCTCCATTTTTAGGGGAAACTCTGCCTAAAAATATTTACCAAGGTTTCGTGAAACTTATTCCCTAAAAATGTACCTAAAAATATTTACCAAGGTTTCCCAATTTTTATGAAAACTTCAAGATAAGAAACGGTGATTTCTTCAAGATTAAAATTGATATTAAGT
Organism: Helianthus annuus; assembly: GCF_002127325.2. Classification (NCBI taxonomy): domain Eukaryota; kingdom Viridiplantae; phylum Streptophyta; class Magnoliopsida; order Asterales; family Asteraceae; genus Helianthus; species Helianthus annuus. The sequence continues at coordinate 48,235,942 of NC_035434.2, read as the reverse complement.
ATGTACATTTTTGAGGAAAAATATATGTATTTATTGATCACTAAATTTTGTGCTAAGTGTATGTAGTATGTATTATACATGAATAGTGTATTAGGACTTGAAAATTCACTAAATACTCATAAGAGTAAGAATACAAAAATACATATACAACATGCTTAGACACATACAAGAAGATATATTTATGAAAATATATTACTTGGACAAAATACATAATTCGGGTGCAAAATACAAGATACTTATATTTAATTTTGAGAAAAATAATATAAGTAAGATACATAGTTAAAAATATAAATTATTTTTACACAAGAACACATATACAAAAGATAGTGACTTGTACTTGTGCGATACAAGTCTAGTGACTAACGTTAATTAACACGTTTTGGTCACGACGCTAGATAAGCAAATCCGATGAAGTTTACGACGCATGAACGCAAAGTTGTGAGTTCATGCTCCCCCTTTTCTTTATCTGTTTTTGGTTTTATAACTCTCGGGGATGAAATACATGTTACAAATGCTTAAACGGTATGAAACGCCTATGAAATACTAGATCATGTGAGCTTAGACTTAATATTGAAATGCCATAAATTCTTGGTGAAAACTAGTACCAAGTTGTAAATACATAATTAGGGACGAGGGTTAGATCTAACGGGTATGGCCGAACCCCACTCATGGTCACAACTAGTACCTAGCAGTGCTTCGGAGTCCCAGTCGAGGTTAATCGGCACAGTCGAGGTTAATCGACACAGTCGAGGTTAATCGACACAGTCGAGGTTAATCGGCACAGTCGAGGGAAATCGACACAGTCGAGGGTAATCGACACAGTCAAGGAGTCATAACAAGTACTCCCCATGTCCTCAAGGAGTCATAACAAGTACTCCCCATGTCCTCAAGGAGTGATAACAAGTGCTCCCTATGTCCTCACATGCCTTAAAGGAGCCATTACGAGTGCTCCGTTTGCCTTAAAGTTCTTGTAAAACATTCATGTTCATACACACTTTTCATACCTGTTTACAAAGGAGTCTCTCAAAGATTTACAAGAATTACGTTATACAAACAAGACGCATGAACTCGCTCAATTTTATGTTGATGTTTTCCAAAATTACATGTATTTCAGGTAATAGGATGGATCTTGGGCGCAAGTGTCGTAACTAGAAGTAAACTCCAAGTTTAGATGTCATCCACTTTTATTGATTTGTAACCTAGATGGAGGTTGTGTTTTAAAACTTAAATAACAAGTGTTTGTAATACTCAAATTTTATGAATGGATGAACATCGTTTTGATCATGTAGTTGTTTATTTTGATTGAATGCAATGATATTAAACCAGTCACACATTATACGCTTCCGCAAAAGATAGGGTGTGACATTAGGGGTCCGAATTTATGAGGGTGGGGTGTCCGAGTTTGTGAGAGGGGAGTTAAGGGATGTCCAATTTTTTGATTTAGTTTATAAGAATTACATAGTAAATTCCCCAAGTTAGAACCTTGTAACTTATGTAGAAAGTTATTAATATAACTTTGCGTTATGACGCGATAAGTCTCTCGTGTGTTTAAACTTTACCGTGTGTATCGAAAGTTAACACGGTAACTTAAATGTATGTACAGATCGATGTGTTGTGTTATAACTCACACGTTAAATATAATAGCACGTATCATATAATCGAGTTTATGAAATCATAAAGATTTAAACTGAGAGGGTTAACGGTGTTAACCTGAAAGTACAGGATGTCACACACCACCATTTAGCAAGGAGAGATAAGTTTAAGCTCCTTATCTCACCAACACCCAAACCCCCATGCCTTTTATGACCCAACATCTTGTTCCACGCGATCCACTTGATATTTCTACTTCGTTTTTAACTCCCCTACACAAAATCTCATCTAAATTTCTCAAACGAATTAATCTCACCTAAAGGGGCTTTAAATAACGATAAATAGTATTTGGGAAGGTCCCTAAGAACCACTTTGGCCAATGTGACCTGACCCGTTAAATATAAATCTTAGCTTTACAACCAGATAACTTAGAATTAAACTTATCTGTAATTGGCATCCAATATTTAATCCACTTCATATTGGATCCAATGGGGAGGCCTAAGAAAGTAAAAGGAAACATACCTGCATTGCAATGGATGAGACTAACCAAGTTGCAAACCTTTTCTCCATTCACCCTGGCTACATATAAATTTTTTTATCAAGATTAACTTTCAACCTCAAACAAAGTAAGAAACCTCATGATTCAATTGATGTTCCTTATACTATCATCCGACCATTCCCCAATGAACACCACACCATCAACACAGAAGAGATGTCATAAAGTGGGCCCACCATTAGACAAAGTAACCCTCGGAAAAAGACCAGACTCAACCACTTATTCATAATGACATTCATATCTTTCAACATTATAACGAAGAAGAAAAGAGATATCAGATCATCTTGACAAAGACCCCGATAAAGTGGGAATTCCGAGGATCCATTATGAAGCATCAAGGATCTCTCTAACTTTAAGCACGCCTTAAATTAACTCTTCCATAGATTTAGGAAATTAATGACATTAAGATTATACAAAAGCAAGTTCCAATTAATGGAGTCATATGCTTTTTGAATGTCGACTTTAACAACGAGAACCTGTTAATTCTTTGTTTTGGCTGGTGATAAAACTTCACTACAGATGAGGGGACTATCAAGAATTGACCTATCTTCAATGAACCTTGATTGAAACCGTGACTTTGGCATTAACCTTAAAACCAAGCCAACAAGAGAATATGAACAAAGTCCGACACACCTTTAGCATCTCACATTTTATGTATAAGTGCAATAAAAGAAGAATTGAAACCAACTATAAATTTAGGCTTAGAATGAAACCGATGAAACTGATTTAACAACATAGGCTAAAAAATGTTCCAACACTTTTTACCACTTTAAAGGCGAACCCATTCGGCCCTAGAGCCTTATCACATCCGTAATCCCAAACCGCCGATTTTATCTCCCCCTTGTGAAAACCGTCGCTAGTTTCCGAGAGTTACCTGGGCCGAGCTTCGGGAAGCCCTCCAAACACAACTTAGGCCAAAGCTTTTTAGCTTCAGAAAACAGCTTCTTGAACGCGACTTTGAACTTCTTTTTGATACATCTTCTTGGACGTGACTTTGAACATCTTTTTGAAGTTATCCGGGTCTGAATACATCACTTGTTTAATGCTAAGTGAATTTATGCATTTTGTGGCCATCTTCAGATTCACACATTTATGGAAGACATGTGTATTTTCGTCTCCCAATTTTGCCCAACAGAGTCTTGCTTTTTGTTGCAAGTTAGCCATTCTCTTCTTTTTGAAATTCCTGATGTGTAGCTTCAATCATACTCATAGTTATATCTTCTCGTAAATATACACCTAATCATGAATTAAATTAGATGAATACAAAATGTAGACGTTAACCAAGTTTTAAAAGTGTTCTAATTAGGTCACTCGTTTCGTTTTTGTCGCAATTAGATAACTTAACATTCAAATCGAGCCATGTCCATTTTCCACGTGTCAAGAAAAAAATGGAGCATAAGATGCTGGGGTCGGATTATTTTAATATATGAAATTATATTTATTAAAAATAAAAACACTTTACTTAATTAAAAATTAAAAAAAACAAGCTACAATCCACGTCATCACTCGACGTTAGCAACAAATAGAATACAAAAAAGAAACATAAATCCACATCACCATGGTTACCTATGAAATTGATGAAAAAACCCTTAATTTTAATAAAAAATGAATGTTGAGTGACCTGATTGAAACATATCTAAAACTTGAGTGACCTAATTGGAATACTTTTAAAACTTGATTATTAGTCTACAAAGTTACCCCTTATTTATAACATATATACCTCATCAAAGTTCACTTGAAACTATATTATGTAACTTAAGTAAGGTTATAGGGCTACATAAGGATACTTTAATGGAAAGTTAGATTACCAGCCATGATCTCAAAATTCAAAAACACCATAACTTGACATGGGTTTCGTAATCCCCACCATTGTCTCTGACAGCTCGACGTCATCATTTGTCATGAACGGTTCAGCGGCTGTGAACGTACCGAATCCAACAAGATATGTTCCGGAGAATTATATTTGAGCAAGAGTTTCATGAGTTTCCATCATAGTTTAAATAGATGGCAACATAGGATTCCAAGTTTTAATCATCCCATAAACTTATAATCACGATTGCAGCTGAATAAGGAGAATTTGGGGAGAAGATATAATTTTGATGAATCAAAATACATATTTTTGATAATCCTTTACATTTAAGTATAACCAAAGATCTTTATCCTCTTCAATACATATTCCTTGTTGTAGAATTTATTTATTTAAGTGGAGAACCCGCGCGTTGCTGCGGGAGCGACAACTTGCTTATTTTTTAGTTGAAATGATAGACAATTCCGCTACTTAGTACCAGTGTTGGACTTATATAAAACTAATAAGAAGTAAAAAAATCATGAAAACTTTAAAAAGATCAATCTATTCTAACAAATTTGTTGTTGTGACATGCATGACAACATGATCTCAATTGATGCATCATCTGTGGCAGAGACATATGCTTACTGAGCTCTTCAACTATATTCTTCTAACTATTATGTTTTTTTTTTCTTCATAAAACTCCAACAATTCAATATCTTCTTGGGTTTTACCTCTTTCATACAAAACAAATGGAATTAAAAGGGTGTGCAATTCGGATCCTTACCTTTTAGGATTTGGCCAATTTTCCTTTTCAAGACAAGAAACGACAAATTGATTTTAAGGTTTGAAAGTCTTAAAAGTCAAACCCCAAAGTCATTTTTAGTTTATTGTTTGCTTTTTGAGCAAATTCTAATCTAGTTCATGTAAACTAAAAAAATTAGAATAGTCCATTTTTACCTAAACCCAACCCAACCCAACCCGAATCCAAAGCCACCCAAAACCGACCAACACGAACCTTATAGGGGTCGGTTTTGGGTCACTTTTCTCGGCCAAAAACCCAAAATAACCTCCCGCGAATAACCCAAAACACGAAAAAACCCAATCTTTTATTGTTTTTTATAGATGTGAATTACCATTGATTTGATTATACCATTCCATAGTAGATGAGATTCAATAAGACGACCCAAAACCATCTCCTTCTGCTGCAACCCATTAAAAAAGGATCCCAACATTTAATTTTCAAAGTATTTGAAATGCACAATCCATATTATGACATGAAAAATTGCAAAGTCAGATTCCACATATCTACAAAAGCAACAAGATAAGTTACAACAAGAAACAAATTTCTAAAACATTTAGGCCTATCTGTTAGTGCATTACGTCTATTGACTTCGTCTTGCATCATGTAATAGAATAGGATAGATTAGAATAATCAGTGCACGAAGTTTGAGAGTCGAGATTTAGTGGTTATGCAAGAGGTTCCGCTTATATGGACAATGTCCATAAAAGCGAAACTACAAGCATGAGGTTTCGCTCATATGGACGTCCATATAAGCGAAACTACCTCAACTATATATAGGTGCATTGTTGTTCATTTGGCAACGGATCTGGAACTTGTAACGAAGTGCTGCCAAATTGCTTTCAGGTTGTAAACGTTGTTAAATCAATCAAAGAAGCATTATAATTAGTTTGAGCATCCGTTTCACTGATTCCGCCTTTGAATCGGATTCACAACTCTTCTGATTGACTCATTCGGGTTCAACAACGATCCTACAAGTGGTATCAGAGCACAGAAGGAAGAGTTTAGCTCAATTGGATCTGTTTTCTGTCTTCTACACCTTCTTTTTCGATCTGAACAAGTTTCCACGGTTAAAATTAGCAAAATTTTTCACAGAATGTGTATTAGCGGATAATAACAAACCCTTGAAAGTTTCATATCAAAATTCGACCTAAAAATAGACCAAATTACATTCGGATGTGGTTTCGCTTATTCGGACATTGTATGGTTTCGCTCATAGATCCCCAAGGTTTCACTCCAGTGAACAAAATTTCAAAGGGTTTCGCTCTTGTGACACTTAGTTCAGTGAGGTTTCGCTCCAAAGTACATAGTTTCGCTCATGTGTACATAGGATAGCAGGAGGGTTTCGCTTATTCGGTCCAATAATGTTTTGCTTATTCGGTCCAACAAGGTTTCGCTTATTCGGTCTAATAAGGTTTCGCTCATTTGTCATCAACTGGTATTTCGCTTATACGGACAGTACTAGTTCCGCTCATACGATCAACACTGATATTTCGCTTATTTGACATCAAAAGGGTTTCACCTATACAGACATAAGATAGTTTCGCTTTTTAGTCATCAATCAGGTTTCGCTTATATGTCCAACCTAATTTCGCTCATAAGGCAACTCTAAAGACTGATTTCGCTCGTGTGTCATATTTCGCTCGATAGTGAACATTTTCGCGTCAAGATCATTTCACGACAATCGAGTGTCAGTGTATTTCAGATAACTTGATATTGTTTAAACTGATTGAGGTTGTTTGTTTGCTTTCATGTTATTTACTTTCAGGTGATTAAAGATGTCAAACAACGGTGACGAGTTCTATAACACATTCTACAACGCGTTCACTTCCGAATCGACATATAGAAGATCTGAGTTGAAAGAATATTCAAGAGAGATTTCGGAGAATTTGAAGTTTGAGAACATGTACGGAAGCCAACAGAAGCCACCAAAGCTAATGAAAGTTGAAGACTATAACTGGTGGAAAAACAGATTTGAGGGTTGGGTAAAAGCTTTTGCTCCTGAAAGCAGGTTAAAATTGACAAATGGATACATTGAACCAGTAAAAGAAGGAGGAGAGCTAATAGATCCAAAAGATTTCACAAACATAGACATAAAAAATGTTGTGGCTGAATATAAAATGATCACATTAATCAAACAGTCAGTGAGAGAAGATATTATCTCGTTACTTGAACAGGAGAAAACTTCAAAGAGTTTATGGGAAGCGTTAGGGAAAAAGTGTATAGGAAGTAATGAAATTGTCAAAAACAAAAAGAAATTGTTGCGTAAAGAGTTTGATTTATTCAATTGTATGAAAAATGAATCTGTTTGTAAAATGATCGAGAGATTCGGACATCTGAAAATGGAGTTGGCCAGACATGAAATCAAATATTCTGAAGAGGAGATGGTGGATAAATTGTTTGATTCATTGCCCAATGATCAAGATTGGCAATACTTCGCTCTAATGCTGAAAAATACAATCAAGCCTAATGATTTAAAAGTGGATTTGCTGATTGAAAGGCTTGAAAGCCATGAGTTGGAGATAAAAAGATCCAAAGTCAACAGTCCAGCTTATCAGCAGAATGTGGAACTTTACTACAGAGGAAATACACCACAGGCTAGGTCTCCAAGAACAGCGTTTTCTGCAGAAAGTTCAAATTCAGTGAATAATGAAAGTCTTCACAGTGATTCTACAAAAGGTAAGTCTGAATCACAGGATGAAGATGAAGGAAATCTTTATGATGGATATCTGAAAAACACAAAATCCGAGAAAAATTTGAATGATGATTCAAAGGGATTGGTTTATACCATGATTGGATCAGACAAATTATTCTTAGATATTGTATTCCCGATTCAGAATGTGATTTCAGAAAAGGTTGATAAAGTTTTCAAAATGATGGAGATTGAAAAGTCTGAGATTCCAAAGTTTGCTGGTAAAGGTCATAAATCTTTTTATAACAAACCTGGTTCTAAGAAGAAAAACATGAAGGCTGGTTTGGGTTATAAAAGGAAACAGAATTGGAACCAAAGTAAAAAAACAAAATTTGCAACAAAAGATGAATTTTGTTCAAGGGAAAAGCTTGAAAGAAGAGGAACAACTCAAATTTGGACAACAGTCTAATGAGGAGTTTGATGCTATGAAAAAGAAACAACAGGCCAAGGATGTTTCAAAGAAAATGTGTTTTAAATGTGATCAAATTGGACATGTTGCACGAAAGTGTCAAAATCCAAAGCCTGTTGATGTTGAAAAACATTTAGGCCTATCTGTTAGTGCATTACGTCTATTGACTTCGTCTTGCATCATGTAATAAAATAGGATAGATTAGAATAATCAGTGCACGAAGTTTGAAAGTCGAGATTTAGTGGTTATGCAAGAGGTTCCGCTTATATGGACAATGTCCATAAAAGCGAAACTACAAGCATGAGGTTTCGCTCATATGGACGTCCATATAAGCGAAACTACCTCAACTATATATAGGTGCATTGTTGTTCATTTGGCAACGGATCTGGAACTTGTAACGAAGTGCTGCCAAATTGCTTTCAGGTTGTAAACGTTGTTAAATCAATCAAAGAAGCATTATAATTAGTTTGAGCGTCCGTTTCACTGATTCCGCCTTTGAATCGGATTCACAACTCTTCTGATTGACTCATTCGGGTTCAACAACGATCCTACACTATCGATGGTGTTTCAGAGTTGCATTGCATGACATTTGCTCGCAAAAACCCTTCAATTATTGTTTATAGCTTTTATCCAAAACTCATTTTTATTTGCACTTAATTTCTCAAGAAATTCATAATCTTTATTTGTATTTAATCTAGCTATTTTGCTTTTCAATGACTTAAAGAGTAATGGTATCGCAAGAGTAACCAAAAAACAAATAATTAACTCAATTTAATTACAGATCCAATAGAATGACAAACCACATAATCTTGGGTGTAAACTTTGAGACTGTTTCTTTCCCAATAGGTAGCATAATTGGTTGCAAAAACTCTTGGTTTCCTATTTTCCTCTTGATATTAGGTTGCAAAACCTCATGTGGTAGCATAACTGGTTGCAAAAAATCTTGTTTCCTACTTTCCTCTTGATATTAGATTGCAAAACCTCATGTGTTCCAACTTTGGCTGCAACATAATCAAACAATTTATATTCCATAGAGATTTCTAGCATTAGTACTTGTGATGGTGATCTTGAAATTTTCCGGATGTATATAGATAAGTGGAAGGATATACATTTCAAATTACCGTCGTTAATTTCACAATCTATTAATTAATTTTTCTTCTTCAATTTAGTTATTATATAGGAAGACCGGTCAGTTTACCCCTCAACTAACCTCATTTAGTATTTGTACTGTAAGCATAAAAATCTGCAATTTTGTAGTCATCCTTGTGAAATGTACAGTATAGATATTATAGTCCATATAAATCTATTTATTATATTTATACATACAATTAAATGATGAAAATCCCAAAACTTGCATGTCTAACCTTTAATTTAATCAATTAATTCATTTAATTTAATCAATTAGTGAATTCAATTGAATGCATTATTTACAAGAAACAGTTTCCTATAATTAATTTATGAAGATAATTATTGTCATTCTTAACACTTTTATTTAGTTCCTTAATTTAATTCAATTAATGGAAGACATAAGTGGGCATGGATTTCATAGATCAAATGTCTAGATTGCCCTCAAAGTGTCTTCAAACTTTGGACAATTTCTAAGTTTACCTCCTCTAAAATGGTTTGCTTTATTTGTACACATGGCTTCAAAACTTATACACATGGTAAAATTACCAAAAGGGTAAAAAACCCAGTTTACTTAATAAGGTATATAGATTTATTTATTTGTCGTTATTTCCATGTTTAAACACAAGGTTTCTGTTAAGAGTTATTATTATGGGAAAAGATCAAATAGGAAGTTTATTTTGGCTAGGAAGGATAGGAAGCAATAGGATTATGACATGTGGCAACATTTAAAATAAGGAGCAAGGGTATTTTAGTCAATCGTATCCTTTCTTCTTCCTTCTTCTCCCCAGTAACTTCAAAACCCACCATTTTCAAAACCCACCATCTTCAACCTTTTCTTCACTTTCTATCTCAATAATCACTACATTATAGTGCGATTTTCGTCAACAATCAATGATTCAAACACCCGATCAACGTGTTCTTCAGCTTTTTTTTTAAGAAAACCCAGTTTATATTCATACAAAATCTCGTTTTTTCTCATAATTTTGAAGATAATCACTCGATCCGTTCGATTCGATCGCTAATAAGTGTTTCTATCATTCAAATTTCGTCAATCGTTGAAGAAATCAGCTTCGATCCATGTAAGAAATTCTTTAATTTCAGTTTTATGATCTGTGTTTTTGATTTAGTCGTTGCGTTTTACGATCTTGGCGGGGGTCCGGTGGCAGCGCCCCTGGTAGCAGGGTCCAAGAGGCGGCAGCCCCTGGCGGGATCCAAGGGGCAGAGCCCCTGGCTGGGGCTGAGCTGCATTCGTGGACAGTTTTTTATTAAACTGCTTTAATAAAAATGCATCAGAAAATTTAATTTTCTATAAATTGCCTCTGGAAAACTGCATTCGTAGACAGTTTTTTATCTCCTGCTTCCTGGTTCAGACAATTCACATACAAAACTGCATTCGTAGACAGTGTTTCTGGTTCTGTGAACAACATGTTCTGGTCATTGCGTTTTAGACAGATTCTGGTTCTGTGAACAACAGTTTCTGGTTCTGTGAACAACAGTTTCTGGTCATTGCGTTTTAGACAGTTTCTGGTTCTGTGAACAACAGTTTCTGGTCATTGCGTTTTAGAAATAAAACATTTTTGAAGTGTTTTTACTCATTACGTTTTAGGTAAACACATTTTTATGTGTATTCAGTTCATTGCGTTTTATAGAGAACAGTTTCTTTTGTGTTTTTAGGCCATTGCGTTTTAGAAATAAGACATTCTTATGTGTTTTCTAGGCATTGCGTTTTAGAAATAAAACATTTTAAGTGTATTCTGGCCATTGCGTTTTAGAAATAAGACATTTTTAAGTGTTTTCTGGCCATTGCGTTTTAGAAATAAGACATTTTTAAGTGTTTTGGGTGCATTGCGTTTTAGGTAAAACACATTCAGTCCATTGCGTTTTAGAAAGTACACTTTCTTTTGTGTTTTTAGGCTATTGCGTTTTAGAAATAAGACATTTATTTGTGTTTTCTGGTCATTGCGTTTTAGAAATAAGACATTTCTTTGTGTTTTTGGTGCGTTGCGTTTTAGAAAAAGTCATTTTTTTACGTTTTTTTTCATTGCGTTTTACGCAACTGGGTTTTCTCCATTGCGTTGTACGTAACTGGGTTTTCAAAATTTTTTTTCGAAAATATAGCAATAGTATGCTCGTTTTAAAGATTAAAAAACGCTCGTTTTTTTGGTGCAATTTTTATAAAAAAAAAAAATAACGTCGTATGAAAAAGTTATTAACGTTTAAAAAATGGGGGAGAATTGGAGGAGAGAGAAACTATTATGCTGGATTGACTAGAATGCCCCTAACAAACCCACACGCCTCCTTTTTTTGCTTCAATTTCATTCATTTTATCTTAGCCTTTGATTAACTAAATGGATGGTAAAGATCATTTCCTAGCCTTCTTAGCCAAATAAACTTTCTATTGTATCTCCACCCTTATTAGGCTACACGGTATGGGGGACGTCCCCACACCGTCGAGGTCCGGCGCCGCAGCAAACACCGTGCCCCCCCCCCCCCCCCCCCCCCCGTCGCGGCTTCCCCGTCCGAATCTCGCCGTTGGCAACGTTCCAAAAATGTGGGCCCCATTCCGAATTTGACCGTTAAAAACAAAGAAAATTAATTATTTTTCAACGGCTATTTTTTTAATCCTCCCCCATTTCACTTCCATTTTTATAAATACTCACCTCTTTTACTCATTTTTTTCACAACTTTTCACCCACTGCAATCTCACATCTCTCTCACATTTTATAACCCTCTTCCCTTTTTATAAAAACTCATCTATTTTTTTACCCGCTACCACCCCATCTCTCGCTAAAAAATTATCATGGGTTCACCCATTTCTTCCATTTCTTCCATTTCTTCAATTTCTTCTATGTCTTCATCGTCTTCGTCTGCGTGGTATTCATCATCTTCGGAAGAGGATGCTATTATGCACAACATGATTATGAACGCGGCTCAGGTGTTCATGGCGTCTGATGAAGGGTCGTCCCAACGGCTAACTAGACGAGCAAAATATAACCGAGACCAAGAAGGTATTTTACTTTTTTTTTCCTTATGTTTTATATAGATTTGAAAATGTATTTTATAATTAATTTCATTTATGTTTCGTTTTAAATTTATAGCCGGACACGATAAACTAGTAGCCGATTATTTTGCCGACGAACCTGTGTACCCAGCCGAGATTTTTCGACGTCGGTTCCGCATGAGTCGTCCACTGTTTTTACGTATTGCAGGCGACATGGCCCAGTCTGATCCGTTTTTTACATTGCGAAACGACGCTAGGGGCAAAGGGGTTTCAGTAATTTACAAAAATGTACGTCGGCCATTCGCCAACTTGCGTACGGTTACGCACCCGATGCATTAGACGAGTATATTAGGATGTCTGAAAGAACCGCACGTCGATGTTTGCAAAAGTTTTGCCAATGGGTTGTCAAATTGTATAGCAAGCGATACCTGCGGAAACCGAACGCAAACGACGTTCAAAAATTATATCAAGCATACGAACAGAGACATGGTTTCCAAGGAATGCTCGGGAGCATTGATTGCATGCACTGGCAGTGGCAGAACTGCCCAGTTGCATGGCAATGTCAGTATACTAGGGGAGATCATGGACATCCGACTATTATTCTAGAGGCTGTTGCGTCACAGGATCTCTGGATATGGCATGCTTTTTTTGGTCTACCTGGTTCGCTCAATGACCTTAACATCATATACTAGTCACAGATATTTGAGGATGTAGTGGCGGGTACAGGTCCAGACACAAGCTTTACGGTTTCAGGGGTGGAATACAGGCGAGGTTACTACCTAGCCGATGGGATATACCCAACATACTCGACAATCGTTAAAACTATCCCGCACCCGACAGACGAGAAAAGAAAAAAGTTTGCGAAGTTTCAAGAGGGTGCGAGAAAAGATATTGAACGGGCTTTTGGTGTTCTACAAAAAAAAATGGCACATCATTTCACATCCAGCACGTTCGCAAACACCAAAGAGGTTACGACACATTATGTACGCTTGTATCATCCTTCATAACATGATCATTGAAGACGAAGGGAGAGCGATATGCGAGTACGACGAAAACGCGTCTACTGGAAATTCTGTTCCAGTTAGTGAGGAACAACAAGATTTGAACGCCTTCGCTCTACGTAACGAGTACACACATCATAACCTACAAGCGGACTTGGTGGAGTACATTTGGAACAACGCTCCAAACGAACCCGGCCACGACATGGAAGACGAAGACTAGTAGCTTATTTTAATATATTAGGATATTTTTAAGTTTTTTTTTAACTTTATTTTTTTTAAGTTTATGTTTTTTTTTAATTTATTTTTTTAAGTTTAATTTTTTTTTAGGTTTATGTAATGTTTTTTAATATTAATGAAAATATTTTGTTACTTTATTTGTTAAATGTTAAAAAAAAGTTGAAGATTAAAAAAAATAAAAAAATATAAAAGTGGTGGAGGACTATGACTAGGACCATCTTCCCATGCGCTCTAGTTTTGGAGGATGATCCATCCTTCAGAGGACTATGACGTGTCGCCTACGTGGCGGATCATTCTCCAAGGATGGACCATCACCATACGTTGTAGTCTTATTATTACCATCATTTATGTTTCATAATTAAGTTTGTTACAACTTCACTTTTGACATTCAAGCTTAGGGTAGGGCCTTGATGTCTCTATAGGAATTTGGGATACCTCCCACAGTGTTGAATAATATTCAATTCATAAGGAGAAAACGTGTTTTTGTTTATTTTTTTTAGAGTGAATTACATTTTTCCTTCTTCATGTTTTAAAGCTTGACAACCCTAATAAAATTTTGGTGTAGATGAAGTGGGTGTCTATTTTAAAGGGTTGTGATTCGTTATGTTAGTAACAATTTTAAAGGGCAAAATTGCGGTTATGTTTTCATAATTGAATATGCTTTGCGACTTTAGTTTAATTTTCATGGGAATTACAAATCGTTGGTGGAGTCTAAGAATTCAAGTTGAAGTTTATTCATATGATATTTATTTGATGCTCCACAAATGAGCCAACGTAATGTAGTAAATTCAAAACTAAACTTTGGGGTTTGAGGACCAGGTGTATTGGCGACCAAAGAGTCCCGAAAGCAACGATATTGAGCCATCAAACGGGACAGCGATGGACAACGTAGGTTGATTCCGACGTGGTTTCAGGGCCGAATCATGGCGTACGATCAGTAGCAAACTGGGGTGTTTGAATTTCGCAATCGTCTTCTATGAAATCATTAATGTTTGACCAAAATATTCTAGCTAATTACATATATAGTCCCTAGAAATATGAAATGATAAAATTACCCTCAGGTGAGTGGACACATGTGGAATTAATGTTGAAAATTAACAAGGTGAGGGCAAAAGGACTCTGTTTGTATACAAACTGAAACATAAACAAACTGAAACATAAAGGACAATCTTTGTAAATTCCCTAGTTTAAGAATACCCTCTAAATTGGTAAAAAAAAAAATAAATAAATAAAGAACGTAAAATGCAATTTACTCTTTTATTCAACTTTGTTTGTTTGTTTTTGTTATGATTTTGTTTTATAGTTCGGGGGGCTGTTTTTGATAAAGTTGATATAAGTGTATCTTCGTTTTGTGCTGCTCGTTATCCATTCATTTAACGTTTAATTTTCTTCATGCTCTCTTTTTTATTTGGTTCAACGCTTAAGAGTTATTTAAGTTCACTTTTATTTTTTAAATTTGTTCAGTATTCATAGTTCAACAGATCGGTGAATCTTGTCTTGTGTATTTGAGATTTTAAGTAATGATTATCTGGAAAGTTGATCATGTATCGAAACTTTAAAGCCTCATAAGTAATAAAGATCTAAGCTACTGTAACTACATTTGGAACCACTTAAAAATATTAAGTTAAATTTGTACACATAAAAGCTAATTTGAGACACAGAATTCAATAACATATTAAGTTTGTACGGATAACCAAAAGCAATGACAAGCATATACAAATCCAGATATTAGAAACTAGAGTGAATTGCAAGGATTGTCCTTTATCTTTATACCACATTTCAAGCGTTGTCCTTTGTCTTTAAATTTGATGAGATTTGTACTTTATGTTTTCAAATCTTATACGTTATGTCCTTTAGACCTAACCTAGTTAATTTTTTTCGTTAAATCAGATCATGTGAGCCTCATGTGAGGGTATTATCGTCTTTTCTCACCTTAATATATAAATAAATAAACAAACTAAAACCCACCCACCCTTTCTCTCTCTACAAACAAACACAATCTTCCATCCTCCTCACCGTATCACAGCCACCACCTGCAATTTCCAACAAATATATCAAATACCCTTTCAAATCATTCATTCACATAATAAGCTGAGCTAGATCAACAATAAAACATCGAGCAACATCAAAATTAAGAATCTTCCAGATTGCAAATTCATCACATTCAATGATTCATAACTCATAAAATATTAATTCTGAACGAACAAGCTCACCAACAATCTTCTTCTGATTCAACGCGTCAAGCAACGGAAATTATTACACCAATACGATGTCGTTCGCCGACCCTATATTTCTACGATTATCCGTACAGTGAGTAATCATTTGGGGATTTGTATCGTTCCATGATCTTGATAAGTAATTTGGTAGTGTGATGTGTTAATTGAGTTTTGCGAACATGAAACCCTAGAATCTCCCTTCCCGATCTGCAGACTAAGTCCAAGATTTGGGGGTTTTTTCCAAGATTGCTAATCGACGGCGTTTGGGGGTGTGGGTGGGAGGTGGTGAACGACGGCGTTAGGCGGTGTGGGTGGGAGGTGGTGAACGATTGGGATGTGGATGGGAGATAGTGAACAATGTGGATGTCAGTCGTCAGAGGGTGGTGTTGGGGTTGTTTGAGGGTTTAGAGAGAAGGCATGGGCTGCGTTATGTTGGTTGGCTAGTGGTGGTGAACCGTTGGTGGTGGCTGGTTGTAAGGGATGGGTGGTGGGTGGTGGGTGGTGGTGGTGGCGGTGGAAATAGGTAGTGGCAGGTGGAGGTGGTCGTTGAGAAGGAACATGAAGAGATGAGACTAAACTAGTTAGTTTGTTTTAATATTTTTAAATTTGTGTTTTTTGTTTTATTTATTAACATATTTTTAAATCAATTGGTAAAAGACTAAGCTACCCTTAAGTAACCTGATTTAATGAAAAAAATTAACTGAGTTAGGTTCAAAGGACATAACGTGATAGATTTGGAAACATAAAGTACAAATCTTATCAATTTTAAAGATAAAGGACAGCGCCTGAAATGTGATATAAAGATAAAGGACAATCCTTGCAATTCACTCTAGAAACTAAATAACATAGAGTACAAACATATAGCACATGGAAGCAATATAGCACATGGAAGCAATGCATGATAGACGTGCATTTATTCTTAATACGTAGGTTCTTAAAAGTTTTATGCATACACACACATATTTATGCTATAATCACTTGAACTTGTTAAGAGAAGCTACGGACTTCTTAAGTTTGTGAGCCTCAGTTGGTAATTTGACATTGGTGGCTAAGCCTACTACTTCAAGAAACCTTATTGTATACCAGCCAACATCAATCTGCCACCATTCTACCCGGTATCGAGCTGAATACTCAAAGACATGGTGATTATTATGCCACCCTTCACCAAAAGTTACCAATGCTACCCACCTATATACATTAATGAACTCTAATTAGGATGTAAATACTAACATAACAAATAGAAAATATATAAATGAATATTATAATTTTTCTTGAAAACTTGCCAATTATTCTTGGAAAGATCACCATTGTTCCAAGCTTGATTTCCCCATATATGACAAACTGAGTTCACTAAAAAAGTGCATTGATATAACAATGTGGTTGAAACTCCCTACATATCATATCTTGAGCAGATCAGTTACAATCTTTTTAGTACACAAAGTTGAAACATATTCCAACAAATTCTTACCACAACCCAAACAAGGTATGTAAATCCACCAAAAACATAAACGAGGGCAGTAAATACAAACAAATGCAATGTATAGGTCATTTTGATGAATCTGTAGAATGCTTGTTTCTTTAAATCATCCACATTTTTATGCTCTTGATACTGCAAAATTAAATTAAACAAGATAATTCGCCAAGAGAAACGTATTTGTTACCTTTTTGGAACATGAACATACAAAAATACCTTTTCAAGAATGTAGCCGCTATCAAAAAGCCAACCCATATGACTAAACCAAAATCCAAATATTGGGGAGTGTGGATCTTTTTCGGAATCAACATACTGATGGTGATATCTATGAATGCTCACCCAAACTATAGGATCCCTCTATATGCATGTCAGATTTAAACTCATTAAAGTATGAATAAATGACTATTAAGTTGGCGTTAGTGACACACCAAGGTATTACAGAAGGCAAACATAAGTACTAAAATGCGAAACAAAGCATGTCTTAGTGAAGAAGAAAAAGAGTGGGGGTACACAAATATAACCAAGTAAAACCCCCATATTCACTTTGTTATTAGAAGTAAAGAATACATGCAAACAAACAAAACCAACCTGAAAAGCAAGTACTCCAAGATAAGCAAAGGTGTACTCAAGCCACTTGGGCAACTTGACACTGTGATGTGCCAGGTTTTGGTGATACCACAGAGTTATACCAAAAGTTCCACGCAATACATAGCTGGCAAAGCTCGCTCAGAACGCACCCCATGTAAATGTAAATGGTGCGAAAAGTGCAAGCAAGTGTACAACTAAAATCCCTAGGCTTGTTTGGATATCAAGGGTCCTCCATGTACGACCCATGAATAGATTTTTTTTTCTCGTAACCATCACGTTGGAGAGGGGTATTTTGCCATATTCGGTGTCATTCAGACTACCAGAAACTGTGATCATATTTCTTATTTTTGAATGGTGAATAAAATTTCCATATGAAGAGTTGATAAAGGCTTAAAGTTTCTATATTTATAAGGGTGCTACTTTCTACACCCTCCCTATTTACTTTTTTCACCCCCCTCCTCTCACATACTTACAGGTGGGGCCTGCGTGGGACCGACAGTTTTCCTAATAAAGGGAGCCGTCGAAATCACATCAAATCCAGAAGGACAAACGTAACCATGTCACAAGGACTTTGGCCCAGAGTAGATCTATAGGCAGTTTAACATCTCATACAAGCTCTTTGCTAAATTTTTCATAACCAATTTCTCTAATAAATCTATAAAATGTTATATAACAAAAAAATATAAACTTTAAACAATTAAAAATATTCCATACCATGTTAATGAGTCTCTCATTCTATCATTGCTAGTAGGAGAATCTAAATTTAATGAAATCATTAATTCTTAAAAGAGACCCTTTAACCAAAAATTTATAATTATTTTTTAATTATTTTTTCAGAGTATTAGGACCTTTTATCTATATCTATATCAATATCTCTATATGACTTTATGAGGCATTATTTAGGGAAAACGCCTAAAAGTGTGAAAACGGTGAGAACGCCCGTCATCTGTTTGATCAAAACAATATATGCATTCGATTGGCGTGGTGGCGTTTTCGTAAATAATATCAATTTTATTACGTGGACGCGCTTTATTAAGGGTAAAAGAGTCTTTTTACTGCTCTAATATACAAAACGCCAAACTCATGGGTAAAACCCCATTAAAATTTCCGCCTTAAACTACAAGCCATACACATCATCTTTATCTAAACACCATTCATACAAAATGTCAAACTTTGTGCTTCAAACACCATAACATTATTTCACTTTACAAGAGTTAATTGGTTTTATTTTGTCTTTTTTATCTAAAACGCCATTCATAAAAAACGCCACTTAATGATGTAACACCTACAGCTTTAACAGATAAAGCTGAACAAACAATAACTGAAATGACGGAAGCTTCATTACTAATATCTATTATAATAAATTCCTGCCTAAACTACGCGCCAAAAACATTTTACATAAACAACGTATCAGGACCTTCTATTGATCACACCAAAAATAAACTTCATATTTTTTACTAAATACCATTCGATTTATAAACGACAAAGTTCAAAAACCACAGATTGCAAACGTCGTTTCTTGGAGATTCAGTTTTGTTCTCAATAAAGTTTCACTAAATGGCTTTTGACAACATTCTTAAGTGAAGAGTAACAATGTTGTTCATCTCATTCAGCAAAATATTATTGAGTTAATCCTCACCTAATTAAAGGTTTAAGGTATTTTTATTTACTGAAATGTATTCTTTTTTTTAAGTAAATTACAAGTTTTGTTCTTTATGTTTGTCCCAAATTTCAGGCGTTGTCCTTTACCTTTAAAATTGATGAGTTTTGTCCTTAATGTTTCCAAATCGTGCACGTTATGTCCTTTAGGGCAAACCCAGTTAATTTTTCTTGTTAAATAACTTTTATTAAAGGGCCATGTTGTATAACTTAAAAACAAAACATTATATAAACAAAACTCTCTCTCTCTCTCTCTCTCTCTAATCTCTAATCTGATTCATCTAAAACCCTATTTCATCTCTCCTCTCTCTCTCAAACAACAGAAGATGCAGGTGGTTGAGGTGGGTTAGGTGCGGTGATGAAGGCACGGCGGTGGTGGTGGGTTAGGTGCGGTGATGAAGGCACGGCGGTGGTGGTGGGTTAGGTACAGGGTGGGTGAAGGTGTGGCGGTGGTGGTGGGTTAGGTACGGCGGTGGTGGTGGGTTAGATACGGCGGTGGTGGTGGGTTAGGTGCGATGGTGAAGGCACGGCGGTGGTGGTGGGTGTAACGTGTTGACCGATTGTTGTGGTGAACGGAGGTGGTGGTTGTGGTGAACAGAGGTGGTGGTGCTGCTGCTGCTGCTGAATCTGTTCTATCCAAAGGTTTACATGTACCTGAATTCTCTTTCAACGGTTGAAGATTCCGATTTCACGAACCTCGTTTCAAACAAACTAAACGGTGTCGTTCTTAGCTTGGATGATGACCAGATGATTCTGGATGATGACCTCTGGTCGGCAACCGACCAATTCTTGTTGGCAATCCATTCGAGTGAAACCGCTGCTATGGATTTTTTTCTCTTGATCATCAATTGTTGTTGGGGGTTTTTGATATTTTTGGTTTTGGGGATTTTTGGGGGGGGTTTGATTTGGTATTTAGGTTTTTGATTTTTGGGGGTTTTTTATGCAAGCAGCAGTGGAGGTGGAGGTGGAGGTGGAGGTGGAGGTGGCGGTGGAGGGTGGTGGCGGTGAACGGTGGTGGTGATGGAGGTTATATATATATAGTTAAAATAATAATAATATTTTAAATTATTTTGTTTTATTTTTTAAATACTATTAAATAAATGAGGTTAAAAGACTAAAATGCCCTTGAGTGACCAGATTTAACAAAAAAAATTAACTGGGTTTGCCCTAAAGGTATAACGTACAAGATTTTGAAACATTAAGGACAAAACTCATCAATTTTAAAGATAAAGGACAGCGCCTGAAATTTGGGACAAACTTAAAGGACAAAACTTGTAATTTACTCTTTTTTTTGGCGTTCGATCTTCTATGGTTTGTTATGTTACTTCCAAATCACATGTTTTGCACAAAAAGTGGAAAATGTGAAAAAAAAATAAAAAATGTTATATAAAATATAAAACGCCAGATGCCAATAGTGTGTGTTCTGAAAAAAATAAAAAAATACAAAAAACGGCAAACTACTCTTCACTTGCTCTCGAAGACCGTGTCGATTTTCTTTTAATTACGGGCTTCTAGCATGTCGATGCGTAGTGTCTGTAAGCTTTACAATTATCACACTGTCTTTCTTTCGCCCTGAGCTTCCCTTTTGTTTTTGTTTTTTTTTTTTTTTGATTCCTTCCTCATGTTTGGATTTCAAACGCTTGCGAGATCTAGAACCTTTCGACTTATACCCAACAGAGACTCTTATTGGATTCTTGTCATTTTGATATTGACCTGTTGTCTCTGCAAATCTATCCCTAGTACTAGGAGGAGGAACAACAATCTGCATATCTTGAACCTTCTTCGTATAAGATTGAACATGATCCTTGTATAAGGATAGCTCCTCCTTATTAACAGATAAACGGTTCAAAGCATACCCCGTTGCAAAAATAATTTCTCGCTGCATACTTTACACATCAGGATCAAACTTGGTCATAAATTCATGACTCATTGAGTAATCGGAAGAGCAATTTGGCGAAGCCTCTTTACGCCATTTATTCAAAATGTACTATTTTGGAAATTCCCTAATATCCAAACTTCTCAAAATATAAAATATATGTCTACATAACAAACCAAACTCCTCAAAATGCCTGCATGAACAAGCGCTGGTGCAATCAGACTTACGGTACATTACCTGAAAAATGTCAAAAACAATTGTTAGGATCTGAGTTTACTTGTTTATGTTGTTTTATAAGATAAAAAACGAAAGAAGATAAACAAAGGAATGATTTACAGTGGAATGAATGAAAAACTTTATAACATAAAGGAGGAAAGAAAGGCTTTGATCATTTATACTTGGTGTCAAATGATTTCATTACACAATATTCAACGTATGCATGAACACTTTCTCCCCCTCAGCCTGAGCTCACAATGTTAGTTCGTACAAGATGCAAAGTGTGTGCAAGAGCTAATAGAACAGTACAGACACTGTCTTTTTATAGTCAATCCTAAATACTGTAGCATCTTTGCTGACATCACCTAAACAGTGATAGCTAACAATCTTAACAACCTCTAAACACTGCTAATTACAAACACTGTTACATTAGACAATAATTAAGTAAACACTGATGAATGCTATCTGCTGATGATGCTCAACCACTGATGAAGACTGAGCAGTGCTTTCCATTTAAGGTTGATCTGGCCTTTGACTTTAGCAGGTGATTGGTCTTCAACGGTCTTTACATCCAACAGAGCTTTGCATATAACAGTCTTTGCAAATCAACAAACTTTAGAGAATCATCAGTTGTTCAGTGCCACTGCCATTGGAGGGAAATAAGGTTCGAACACTGTTATTCAGGATCAGTTGTTGTAGAACCAGTTTTGGCTTTGTATCATCTATTCTTCAAGGAAGGATCACATGAGCCAACAATCTCCCCCTAGAACAGATGATGCCAAAACTCTCCATTATTCTGATCTTTATTCCCTTATCAATAGTTCCCGGATTTGCCCTTTGAATTGGAGTTCAAAATCTAAAGAATCTATGTCTTCTTCATCCCTATGCAATTAAAGGTTCATTAAATCTTGAAGGTCACATGCATTCAGACCATATGCAGGCTTCCTTGACAACTTTTCAACATTACCATCAGATCTGATCAGAGTCAATACATGGGTATCTTTGTCAGACTTGCACTTTAGTATTTTTGGATCTGATGGCTTTCTTGGGAGAAGTTTTATTTGAGATGAGTTTGTGGATTGAGGTCTGCTTGCCAACTTTTTGATTATTACAGATACTTGAGCAGCAAGTTGTTGAGAAGCATCATGCAATCCGAATTGAAGTTGGTTTCTGATAGCCTCTTTTCTCTGTTTAGCATACCTCTTCTCGTCTTCCTCATCAACCTGCTTCTGCCTTTTTGGTTGATTCAAGGCACTGATGGGTGGAGCAGTTGATGAGAACAACTTTTTAAGGGCATAGGTCTGTTGAGGCCTATGAGCAGTGGTTTCATCATCATACACTGGCTTCTGAGGAACAGTTGGATCTGTCTTTCTGAGCTCTTCTAACTTTCTATTGGTCTCATCAACATTCTGCTTAAACCTTCTTGCAATGGATCTAGCAGGCCCATATCCAGCTGCAACAAGCTCTGCTCTCTTCCTTTTGTACCTCAATGCGTCATTTATATCAACCTTCTTGAATTTATTCCAGTTGGGTGCAAATTTCTTCATTTTAGGATCTTTGTTCATCATTTCAATTATGTTTACTTCTTCTTTGAGAACTTCTAGAGACCAGTCTTAGAGCTTCTAGAGACCAGTCTTTGAATTGAGACCTGTTGGCTTTGTAGGGCTTGTCTTTCATAATGAGATCCAAGTAGTCAACCCTTAGTTCCTTTTGAAGATCGGTTGTTGGTGGCAACTCAGGCATGGATCTACTCAAGTCTCTAGCAAAGTCTTCCAGTTTCCTGACTTTACTTAGCCCATGTTGATAGAGACTTTGGTATCTCCTGTCACTTAACCCTTTACTCTCTTCTTTTGCAATACTTTGAGCTTGGTTGGCTTTAAACTTCAAGTATTCATCCATATTTTGAGGTATTCTGAATCCATACAGAGACGAGGAGGTTCTTTTGGATGGATCCTCTATTTTGTAGAATGGTATCATTTCATCTTGGACTGCAATCAGTTCCAGAGGATATTAAGTTGCTAGAGGGATGTCTCGTGGGATCTAACCAGTGGGTGGTTGTTTGACTGGGTTGGTTTTTGGTGACGAGGGTGGAATGAATTATGAGGCAGGAACAAATGATAAAGGAATTGGTGCTGGTATTTCTTCTTCTTCTTCAATCACCATAAACTTCCTTTTTCTAGCATAATCAAACTTTGGAGGAGGAGGAGGAGTTTTAGATGGAGATGGTGGTTTGGGTGAAAAGGTTGATTGTAAAGGGAATCTTTGAGGTGTTGATTGTAATGTTGATGATGGAGGATCAAAAATGAATGGGAGTAGTGGATTGACTAACAATAGTTGAAACCACTGGTGTCTCAACAACTGTTGCCTTAACATCTGCTGATGCTTTTGATGCATCAACATTTGTTGCTTGGGAAGATGGTGGTGGTGATGAAGTTGTTTTCTACTTATTTTGAGGTGGTTTTTGTGGTGATGTTTTTGGGGTGAAGGTTTAGGTTTGGTTGCAGCAGTGGTTGGCCTTTTAAAAGCAGTGGTTCTTTTGGGAAATGTGGCAAGTGGTGGTCTATTGTTTTATGAAAGATTTTCTTTTGTCAGAAGTACCAATGTTTTGTTCTTTGTTTTCACTTTTCATCCTTTTCTCATCTTCCCTCTTCCAAACATCTGCCTTGCTTTCTCTAGTATCTTTTCTTTTCTACTTTTATAAAATCTCTTCACCTGTCTATTTATTAAGGGTTTCATCAACTCCCTTTTTCTTTTTAGCATCAGATTTTCAGAAGATTTTACAAAAGTGTCTTTGGAAGACTCTGGCTTTTGTTGTTGCTGACCTTTAGGTTTAGCTTTGGGGTCAACATCAAGTTTTCTTAAGGAATTTTCTCCTCCTTTTTGGCATCATCCTGATCTTCTTTTTCAAAGATAGGTGTCGGGGTAGTGCCACTTAGTTTTGCCAGAGATTCTTTGATACGCCTTATATCTGCCTGGGTATCCTTGTATCTTGCATCAACCATAACTCTGATCAGCTCCATGTGTGAGTTGTGGTTGATTTCAGCTAATTCCCTTTGAGCTGCTAAAATAGGTTGCATAGAGTTCCAAAGCTCTTGGGTAATTTGCTGGTGATAGGCTGACTTTTGGAAGCATGAACTAGCTGTTTCATGAGATCTTCATTTCCCCAACAGTTATTTCAATTAATGACTTTCTCTTCGTCAAATCCTTGTATTTTAATTCATCGCCTAACTTAATAGGATCACCTAAATTCCAACAAGAAGTGGTTGTATCTGCTTTTGTGATAGGAGTAGACTCCAAATCATCATCAGCTGTAACACCCCGAAAATATAAAACTTTATATTTTCATTATAAAGTATAATTCAAACAAGAATCAATTAACTAGGTATTTATAACCCAGTTTGTTACAAGTCTTGAAGAGACTTATGATAAGGTTAAAACACCTAAACTTTAAGCTAAACAAAAAGTGAGGGACCAAACTTGTAAAAACTGAAACTTGAATGTTAAAATAACAAATAACACACCAAACACACATATGTGTGTGTGTGTTTGGATCGAACAGAAGAGAGGGGGGACTAGGGGGTTTCTTTCAAACCCCAATTTTCACAAAAACTCTCAAATTGGAGACCTAAATCAAGTCTAAATCGAAATCTGAATACATATTAGTGATCACCACGACGAAGGGATCGTAAGGTATGTGAAATTTTGATATTTGGTTCCACTTCAAATTTTAGATGAATTCATGAGTTTTGAGTTTGAGCCTGCATGATTGTTGTATGAATAAAATTGAGAATGAAACTAGGTCTAGGACTAAACCCTAGCCCTTTACTTGATGAATTGATGCATATGATTATGAATTCATGACCTCATACTCATGTGCTAAATGGGTTTTGAAGAATTGTGTTAAACACTAGAAATAACGTTGTTAACCTAGTGTATTTAAGCCCTATGGAGTAAATTCTGATTTGTTAAAATGAAAATTTACTTAAATTGATGAAAGAGTGCTTAAATCTTGATTAAATTGATAGTAATGAGCTCAAATTTTAATAGTATGAAATATGACCCGCTAGGTGTTTGTTAAAACGCCTAAACGAGGATTAAAATATTAAAGATTGGACGAAAACGCAGACTCGAATATCATAATGGATTATGCATTAACGATTGTAAAGGAGTTCTAAAATGTGTTGTGAATGGAACTCTTTAGGTAAAGAATCCAGATCGTCAAGCGGACAAGCCGGAGGTGATACATGTTTGAAGGGGGTGCTCTAAAGGTACGCGACCTATGGTTTCGTTACATTACATTTATTTACTTAATTTAGCTTGTCATGTTGAAATTTGGGGAAAGAGGAAACCCGTTAAGTCACGGAAGTGACAAAGCTCTCTAGGTAAACAAAACGGGTCAAAACAGTTGTTAAAATAGAGTTTGGTATGTCTTGAAATGGTGGTCTCCATTTGACATCCAAACGGGTCAAATAAATTTGAGTTGTAAATGATGAAGTGAATGACCATCACTTGTTGATTGGTTAAGAACAAAGCGTAAGCCGTGAAACAGACACGCTAAACTTGTTGCATAAATGAACCCTTGTATGGGGATTAAAGATTGGAATTTATGCTTGTCAAAGAGTTAAAAAGAGCATGTTTAAATCCTTGAAAGCAAGCATGATGATTACTGCGTAAGTAACCCTCGGGAGGGGAGCGAAACACCATAGTTGGTAAATCCAAGAATGGGTAAAAATGGCCTAAAACATGTGATCACAACAATACAAGTTGTAGAACTTGTAAACAAACGGGTCGAAAAAGCAAAGAGCCGAATTATAGGCCAACTATTTTTAAACTGAATTTTTATGTTATTTGTGTTGACAAAAGCGTCGGTAATTTTATTAAAGATGCATAGGAAAAAAATCGGTTAAAACGGACGCTCGAGTCAAAAGTTATGTTAGTTTAAAGACTAATATATGTGAATAAGAATGCTGGGCAAACTTACAGCAACAAAAACTGATCTTTCTGCCGAAAAGTAGCCGTCGCGCTACGCCACGGAAACACAGCCTCACCATCGCGTGACGTCGGTGGCGGGCCGCGAACGCTGACTCCATTTCCGTCTCGGGGCGAGACCGCTCTAATTTTCTGAATTTTGTTGTTTTTCCTTTGTTTGAGCAATAGAACTTGTGTTTAATCAATTTTTAGGTGTCAAAACTAACCTTTTACATGGTTTTAACCATAGGTGAAAATGGACTTAATCCGGATTGCGATCAAGCATGATTTCAAGAACCGAACACAAATTTTTGAAGCTTCCACGATTAGATAAATATGTTTAAGACAATGTTTGTGTTATTAACTTTTAAATACTTGTTTTGGGTTTGTTAAACTAGTAGTAGTCATCCAAAATGTTAACTCTATGAAAAATTTACCTATGTTGGGCACATAAATCAAAGTTTTTGGTTATAAATGCTTAGTTTATGTTAATTTCTTATAAAATCAAGTGGAGTATTACAAGTTGGTAATCAGAGCTCAAGGTTGTTAATAAAGTGTGTTCGGTTCAAGCTTGATCAAGCATCCGGTAAGAGTTAATTGTTTTAAGTAGCCTTAGTAAATATAGAAAGGAAACATGAATTGACATGCACGGAAAGAGTGTGTTAACACACTCAAACACGAGAAGTGCATTAAACAAGAACGGTTAAAGCAAGTTACGGACTTGATTAAACCGAAGCAAGTAAATCATATGTTTTAAATGAAATGTTTAACTGTTAATGTAAACATTTCAGTTTTAAAGATGACGGATGAAGGTAATGATGATGCGGTGCCGAGAGTCACCGAGCAAATGAGAGAAGTGATTGCTGAGGAGGTTGGAAAGGCAATCGAAAATAGTTTGTCCGGTTTCATCGATAAGATTCAAAACACGGTACTATCAGTGGTGGATGAGAGAATCAAGAAGTTGGAAGATAGTGCGAATTTAGCGAAAGAAAAGTCCAGAGGATGAAAGCCTTGTTCATACAAAGAGTTCATGGCGTGCAAACCGCACTGTTTATAATGGAGAGGTTGACCCGATAGTATGCCAACGATGGCTAAGCGACATCGAGAGAGTGTTTGAAAGGACCCATTATGATACAGATGACTACGTAGCCTATGGTACGGGTCAGTTAAGGGGTCAAGCGAAAGACTGGTGGGATAACAAGAAGAAAGAAATTGGAAATGAAGCGGTTAAGGCTATGACATGGGATGAATTTAAGACGTCGTTCCTTAAACATCATAGTCCCAAGGGGGTCATTAACAGAATCAAAGAAGAATTCATGCAGCTTAGACATAAGGGTGAGTCCATCGACAAAATCACGGGAACGTTCATGGATAAAATGAAGTTTTGTGATGAACTGATAACAAATGAAGAAAAGAAGATATATTATTACTACAATATGTTGAGCGCCGAGTATAGGGAGTTTATGACTCCTTCAAAGTATGAGACCCTTACCGAGATCATAAATGTTGCTCGGGAACGGGAGATTGAATTGAAAAAGAAAGTTGAACGGGGCGAACGAAGGGCACATGATGTTAACCCAAGCCCTACTAAGAAAGCACAGACGAATGAAACAAAGAAGAAATCAGACCCAAAAGGCGGGTCACCAAGTTGCAAAATCTGCGGAAAGGGTCATAAGGGCGAATGTCGCTTCAAGAATAAACCTTGCCCCATATGTCGGAAAACGGGACATATGGCTTCATCATGCCCGGATAAAGTAACAGTTTGCTACAAGTGCTATCGACCGGGTCACAAAAAGTCGGAATGCCCGGAGCTAGTGGGAAAGAACGATGGGCAAGACACGAAAGGTAAAGCCCCGAAGGCAAAGGCTAGATCTTTTCACCTAACTACCGCAGAAGCACACGTATAACCCGAAGTGGTTCCAGGTATATTTGCTGTAAACTCGATTCTTGCACGTGTATTATTCGATACGGGTGTGAATAAATCCTTTATTTCGTATAGGTTTATTCGACATCCTTCATTTGTTCTAACAAAATTACCTATGCCTTTAGAAGTAGAGATAGGTAACAACAAAAGTTTTATCGTTAATGATGTATGTCAAAATTGCAAATTGAACATCGACGACGAAGAGTACTCAATAGACTTGATCCCGATGTCGATGGGAGAATTCCATGTGATCGTTGGTATGGATTGGTTACCCCGATACCACGCAAAGGTGGCATGTTTTCGAAAGGAGATAAAAATGACGTCTCCTAGCGGAAGGCATGTTACCATATACGGTGAGAAAGGGGGTAACCTCGTGGTATGTACAATTCTATAGGCCCACAGACTTATGAAACATGGATGCAAGGCATATATGGTGTGCGCAAGCGAGTCGGAGAAAGAGTTCCCAAAAATCGGAGACGTACCCGTGGTACGCGATTATGAAAATGTGTTCCCAGAAGATTTACCGGGAATACCATCAGAACAAGAGGTAGAGTTCGGAATCGAATTGATTCTGGGCGCCGAACCTGTGGCCAAGGCGCCGTATCGGCTCGCTCCGTCGGAACTACAAGAATTGATGTCTCAAATTCAGGATCTGCTCGATAAAGGGTTTATTCGACGAGTGTATCTCTATGGGGCGCACCAGTACTATTCGTGAAGAAGAAGGACGGAAGTATGCGCATGTGTAACGACTATCGAGAGTTAAACAAACTCAAGGTGAAAAACGATACCACTTCCAAGAATTGATGACTTATTTGACCAGCTACAAGGAGCGAGTTGGTTTTCAAAGATTGACCTCAGATTAGGTTATCACCAGTTAAAGGTCAAGGAGGAAGACATACTGAAGACGGCCTTTCGTACACGGTACGGGCATTACGAGTTCCTTGTGATGCCCTTTAGGTTGACCAATGCACCCGCGGCTTTCATGGACCTCATGAACCGGGTTTGCAAACCTATGCTGGATAAGTCGGTAATCGTATTTATCGATGACATTTTAGTGTATTCGAAAAATGAAACTGAACATGCGTATCATTTGCAAGAAGTGCTAGAGACACTCAGACGAGAAAAGCTGTATGCAAAATTCTCAAAGTGCGCTTTCTGGTTACGAGAGGTGCAGTTTCTTGGGCTAGTGCTGACGGGGTACTAGTAGATCCGTCGAAAATAGAAGCCGTGTCAAAATGGAACCCTCCGAAGAATCCTTCAGAAATCCGAAGCTTTTTAGGGCTCACGGGATATTATTGGAGATTCATACAAGATTTCTCCAAAATTGCCTTACCGTTAACCAAGCTGACTCGCAAGGAGGAAAGATTTGTATGGGGCATTGAACAAGAGAAAGCCTTCCAAACAATCAAAGAAAAGTTAACCCACGCACCGGTATTGACGTAACCGGATGGAGTTGACGACATGGTGGTTTACTCGGATGCGTCACATTCGGGACTCGGATGTGTTTTAATGCAACGAGGCAAGGTCATAGCCTATGCCTCGAGGCAACTGAAGATCCATGAAAAGAAATACCCGACTCATGACCTTGAGTTAGCAGTGGTGTTTGCCTTAAAGATATGGAGGCACTATTTATATGGGGTAAAATGTACTATCTTTACCGGCCATAAAAGTTTGAAATATTTCTTCGATCAGAAGGAATTAAACATGAGGCAGAAGCGATGGTTGGAAACGGTCAAGGACTATGATTGTGAGATACACTACCACCCCGGGAAGGCCAATGTAGTGGCGGATGCGTTGAGCCGAAAGACAGACTATGCCCCGATACGGGTACAACCGATGCAGCTTATTGTGACCTCGGGCTTACTAGAACAAATCCGAGAAGCACAAGTTGAAGCAGTAAAGGTGGAAAACTGGAAGAAGGAAAGAATAGTCGGCCAATTTAAGGATCTTGTAGATGGCAACAACGGTTTGAAGACACGTATTGGTAGAACTCCAACCGTTGGAAATTCTGGTTTGGAAATGGGAACACATTACAATGGACCTATTAACCAAACTACCAAAGACGAGCCGCAGATTTGATGCAATATGGGTGGTTGTTGATAGACTAACAAAGAGTGCTCACTTTATCCCTATACGTGAGACTTATGTTAGAAAAGATGTCGGAGCTTTACACTAATGAGATAGTGGCACGCCACGGAGTACCGGTATCCATCGTGTCCGATAGGGATACCTGATGCACTTCAAACTTCTGGTGCGAATTCCAAGAGCAAATGGGGACAAAATTGTTCATTAGCACCGCGTACCATCCTCAGACGGATGGACAGAGCGAAAGAACAATACAAACGTTGGAAGACATGCTACGGGCATGTATTATCGACTTCGAAGGTAGTTGGGATGTGTATCTACCATTGGTCGAATTTTCGTATAATAACAGTTACCATGCTAGTATCGGGATGGCTCCTTACGAAATGCTTTACGGTAGGAGATGCCAGACCCCGGTGTGTTGGGATGAGGTGGGTCCACGTGAACTCACCCATAAGGATATAGTTCGAGCCACTAAAGAGAAGATTGAAATGGTTCGGGCACATTTGAAGGCGGCTCAAGATAGACAAAAGTCGTATGCGGATAAAAGAAGAAGACGGGTCGAGTTTCAGGTTGGCGACAAGGTCATGCTCAAGGTATCCCCATGGAAAGGGATTATCCGGTTCAGAAAAAGAGGAAAATTAAGCCCAAGATTTATTGGGCCGTTTAAAATTGTTGAACGAGTAGGTGGGGTAGCATACCACCTTGAATTACCGGAGGAATTAAGCGGAATTCATAGCACATTCCATGTGTCACATCTGAGGAAATGTCTAGCGGACGAAACAGCTTATATCCACCGCGATGACATCGAGGTGGATGATAGCCTTAACTATGTGGTGAAGCCGATTGCAATTTTGGATCGTAAGATGAAAATCTTAAGGAACAAAGAAATCAATCAAGTAAAGGTCAAATGGGAACACCGGAAGGGTTCGGATACCACATGGGAATCCGAAGAGGAAATGCAACGGCTCTACCCTACATTATTTGGTACGTAATCCAGTTTCGGGGAAGAAACCCTTTTTAAGGGGGTGGACTTGTAACACCCCGAAAATATAAAACTTTATATTTTCATTATAAAGTATAATTCAAACAAGAATCAATTAACTAGGAATTTATAACCCAGCTAGTTACGAGTCTTGAAGAGACTTATAACAAATTAATGAACCAGGTTAAACAATTATGTGATTATGTGTTTATGAATTTTGTGTTTTCTTTTATGCATTTTGTGATTTTGTATACTCTGGATATTCGATATCCAAAACCCTCGTAGAATCTTTCATATCTCCATATGAGGGATTCGTAGTAGGATATTCAAAAAGGTACTGCCTTAAATCCTTAATGGGCTTCTACGTAACAGTTAAGACACTTGGATTATATAGTACCATTCCATGATTCAAAAGAGACCCCTTTAAGTGGTCTAAAGATTGATTCATAATCTGGTTAAGAACGACATGAGATGCTATAGCTGAACAGACTCCTTGGTGGTCTAATTAAAGAGATCATTTGTCGATCTAATTAAAAGGACCCTATGGTAGTTTAGTCACACTCATCACAGGTCTGATTTTATTCCCCTACACATTATGAAACGCACTATGCGGACTGTGCAAGGAATTACGTAATTATGGACGTGTACATAATTATGGAATTTAGTGCACAGAAACCACAGCAAGTTTTGTCATGTATCTAGAGTTATTCCTTTTCATTTCCGTTTCTGAGGAAGCAACCGTTGAAAATGACTCCGTCTGTTCATTTTCGTTTCTGAAGATTGTCCGTTGAGGAAATGAATATCCGTTTGTTTATCCTTTTCATTTCCGTTTCTGAGGAAGCAACCGTTGAAAATGACCCTGTCTGTTCATTTTCGTTTCTGAAGATTGTCCGTTGAGGAAATGAATATATGTTTGTTTAACCCTTTTCATTTCTGTTTCTGAGGAAGCAACCGTTGAAAATGACTCCGTCAGTTCATTTTCGTTTCTGAAGATTGTCCGTTGAGGAAATGAATATTCGTTTGTTTAATCCTTTTCATTTCCGTTTCTGAGGAAGCAACCGTTGAAAATGACTCCGTCTGTTCATTTTCTTTCTGAAGATTTTCCGTTGAGGAAATGAATATCCGTTTGTTTATCCTTTTCATTTCCGTTTCTGAAGAAGCAACCGTTGAAAATGACTACGTCTGTTCATTTTCGTTTCTGAAGATTGTCCGTTGAGGAAATGAATATCCGTTTGTTTAATCCTTTTCATTTCCGTTTCTGAGGAAGCAACCGTTGAAAATGACTACGTCAGTTCATTTTCGTTTCTAATGATTTTCCGTTGAGGAAATGAATATTCGTTTGTTTAACCCTTTTCATTTCCGTTTCTGAGGAAGCAACTGTTGAAAATGACTCCGTCAGTTCATTCCCGCTTCTGAAGAATACTCGTTGAGGAAAATGACTTCGTCTGTTCATTTTGGTTTCTGAAGAATGTCCGTTAAGGAAATGACAGGATTATGCCTTGCATATCTCTGGTGGTTATTTGACACAAAGTCACAGACAGACTCCTATGAATAAATTTCGGGATGAAATTTCCTAAAGTAGGGGAGACTGTGACACCTGTGTCACTGTGACCATCAAACAAATACCAAACCAATGAAATATTGTGTTTCATACTTGGGATTTGTATAAATATGTGTATCATTTGCACATATCAATTCTTGTTCGATTTTGGGCTTTAAATCGCTTTCTGGAAGGTTATACGCGATTTGATGCGTAAATATAACCAGTTTAATGCAACAAACACTCCGGAACAGTGACATAGGCTTAACATAACTTAAATAACTTTTACATAACTTAGAAATAAGTTTTGGATGGTTTGGTATGCCGAAATCAAGTTTATTCGCTTACAGAGACTAAATTCGATAAACTGTGAAAGTATGCCGATTTGTACTGTAACGAACATTCTGGAACTTGATCATAAGTTAAACATACCTTAAATATCCTTCACATATGGTAGAAATAGGCTTTGAGGGGTTCGGTGTGCTAAAATAAACTTTATGCACATTCAGGGACTAAAAGCGTCAAAAAGTGCATAAGTTTTCATTTTCGCGCATAGCTTACGTTCTGAATACATCCGGACATCCAAAAATTTATGTAAGCATTAAAATATTTTATTTTAGTGTTTGGCATAAGAAAAATCCAATCGTCGCGCAATTTGGATCGTTTTTCGCGCTTATGCGCATTCCGTCGTAATTAAGCAAACATGGAGATCGTACGACCAAACGAACCGACATCCGACATATATTTGAGCATGTTTCATGTCCACAATGTTTAGGCATCATTTTAGGTCCTTAAGGTTGGCTTAACGGGCCTTAAAAGTGTCGGAATGAAGCTTAAAACATAACAGGGACCAAAACTGTCATTTTTGAAAGTTGTTTGCTGATCAGAACCCCCAGGCGGGGCGCGTAAGGTTTGTTTATACCTTATGCGGGCCACGAGGCCCTCCCAGATATGCAGAATTGTTGAAAACAGCTGTTTACAACTGTTATACCCTCTAAACCCACTTGAAAATGGTTTTAAACAAACCATGGGCTCAAACCAAGGGTGCCCATGGTTTTGCAAAACAAGGGGCCCATGTGTACTGCCTAGATCGAAGCGCGTTTCTCAACGAACGATCTTAACGGTTGTGCTATATCTTTAAATACCCCTCCTCTCATTTGCAAAACCCACAATTTGATCTGATTTATGCTCTCTAAGTTGAAGTATATGCTTCATACCTGAGAGAAAATCGGGTCAAATCTTGCGGGGACCTTCTGTAAGTATTCTTTCGTGCCTTTCATTCGTTTTTAGCGTTAAAGTCAACCTGCGTTTGACTTTCTGCATTGACCGGTTTATAGTCAATGCAAAGTTCGTTTGAACTTCATAACGTGAGCATAATCACGATGGTTATAGTCCCTAGTGACGATACCTACTGATTACCACGTTATCTAGGCTCAGTGACGAGTCGTAGTTTCCGCCAAAATGCGTATTCTTGCGTATTTTGTAACCAAACTACTTTTGGGTATCAAGACCCTTTGTCTTCATACCAAACCTGTTTTTAAATCTCGTTAAACATGTTTCAACATGTTTAGCTCGTCACTTTTAGATTTGTGCTTGTCTAGGGTCGTAAAGGTAAGCGATCTAAACAATCGCTTATACTTTCGAACCCGACCCATTTGGTCGATCATTAGGATCCGACCAAATACTTTAGGTGACCACAGTTGTATAGGGAATAACCTTCCAAGGTTATACCTTATGGTCACGTTGTTTAAGTAGTTGTATGATAAGTAGTTCTTACCAAAATGCCCTTTTTGCGCCAAAAATTCATTTTAAGCTTATGTAACGTAATTTTTGACATCTAAACTGATTTAGCAACAATATTAAACATGTGAAGGCATATCTTGCTTGTCATAGGGCTAGTTAGGCGTTCCGAACACGTTTTACGCAAACGACGCGTTAAAGTAGCATAAGCTACCTAAACGGGTCGTAATCGGTCGTAAGCACTTAGGTTAGGTTTCATTTTAGTAGGTAGGCTTTATTAAACCATATCATATGAGTTCCAATACTCATTTGGTTTATGAAACCTCATACTATCCAATCTCCCGATTTAGGTCCGGTTATTTATGTAGTTATCTATATAGGGTACCGTTTGATTCCGTGATCCCTCTAGCTTTGCTTGGTTGTTGTTCAAGACCTCTAAGCACCCTCAAGTGTGTACATAGACCCCTCTTTTACTGTTTTCCAAACGTTTTGGGGTGAAACACATGTGCCCACTTGTTACTTTCATGCTTTCCATGTTTTCATAGCATATACTTGCTATGTTCATTAGTACACTATTAGTACATGATTTCATTATGTTTTTGCTATGTATGTCCATTGTGTGCATACTTAGTACATTGTTTTACATTCATTTCATTTCTTTTGCTATGTATGTTTACATGGCATGCTAACACATTGTTTTACATTGCATCTCTGTAGCATATGTTCTAGTAACATATGGACACATTGTTTACATCTCTACCTTGTATGTTCACTTAAGCATACTAGGTACATTATTTTCATAAAACATGTTTACATTTGGTATGACATTTGGTTTGTACAAACGGTACTTATATACATTCATTAACATTAGCTACGTCGCTCGGTAATAAGTAATGGTACCATAGGACTTGACAAATCTCGTTCCTGACATCCTAGGTTTGTTTGGGTGAAAGGAATGACTGAATCCGAAAACATTTCTTTTGATAACCTTGACTCTAGGGTTATCCGTCTATCTCAAGGCTTGAATGTATGCGTTTAACTTACCGTATAAGTGTTTGTATCAGTAAAACATACATTTACTTTGCAAAACACAACTTTTTGAAATATTCAAAATACTTTGTTTTGTACATTTTTACTTTTGGTCTAGGTAATCATATATTACTTACCATACATAACATTTGTCACATACTACTTGATTACATTTGACTTTTAACATATGACATTGGTTTTACAAGAACATTTGACATTCGGTTTAAACATGAACATTATACATTTGTGGTTTGTTTAAATGACTTAAGTAACGAGACGTGTGTAGTAGGATACAAGCATGGTGGATACGCCGTTGGTACTTCCTATATATAAGTGCTTTTATTATACTACATTTCGTAGCGTTATTTAATTCATTCAATTTGGACTTATACATTTTACACAAATAACATATTTTTCACAAGTCATTATTTTACAAAACAGTTTATTTTATACAAACTCATTTTACTTGATTATTCATTTAACCTTACATTATTCTTTTAAATATACATATCTATCATCGTTTTTCAAATGATTTATAAAACAAAACATTTTACAAGGATCATGACTGACTTTTGTTAAACAACTTTTTCTAAACTTATAAGTCATGAATCCTAAATCAATAAAACCTATGTACTCGCCGGCATTTTTATGCTGACATACCTATTTTCACATGTGTTTCAGGAGATGATGCATAGGATTGATCAAGATACACATAGGCGGACTTGGGCCTTAGTGACAATAAAAGATGCAAGACTAGTCAATTATGTTATACTTCTTTGTTTGTTTAGACATTGTAACTTAGTTAATCAATAAAACAAAATTTCAAATTTCCATGTGTTATGAAACAATGATTCTGTTACAACACTCCCCGACGTTTCCGCCACGATTTGTTGTTTTACGTGGTCGGAGTGTGACATAAATCAAGTCTAAATCGAAATCTGAATACATATTAGTGATCACCTCGACGAAGGGATCGTTAGGTATGTGAAATTTCGATATTTGGTTCCACTTCAAATTTTAGATGAATTCATGAGTTTTGAATTTGAGCCTGCATGATTGTTTTATGAATAAAATTAAGAATGAAACTAGGTCTAAGACTAAACCCTAGCCATTTACTTGATGAATTGATGCATATAATTATGAACTAGTCGTTTACCCGCGCAATGCGGCGGGAAACAAATCATTTAGGTTGGTGAGTTTAGGGTTATGTACGGGGATGTAGTTTCTGATGTGGTATGCGACGAAGATGGTGGCAGTGTAGCAGAACGTGAGGGTCGGTTTTTGGGTGGTGTGGGAGGGGGGGGTTGGTTTCGTGATGACGTTTGGTGGTTATTGTGTGACGGTCGGTTACCGGCTTCAGGAGAAACCAAAGAAAATTGTGTGATTCTAGTTTTGTTATGAGGGATTTTAAAGATGTGGGTAAATCAACGGTTTGGATGATGAAACATATCATCAGTTACAATGAAGCCTTCGGCAGTGGCGAAGCTTGACGTTTTCGACGGGGGGCAACTATGTAAATAACATGTAAAAAAAGAAAACACTGACATCTGCGCGATGCGGCGGGAGTGGCGATTTACAATAGGATACTCGTTTACTGTTAGTTTATCAGCCGTCTCGTGATATTACGGTATTGGTGTGGTACCAACAGTTAGTATAGAAATCCAAAAAAAAAATAAACAAATAGCATGGAAAAGTTTAAAATATATGAATCTCATGTCAATGTGGTCAAACTTTTGCTACTATGGGGCTAGCCTAACTTAGGGAGCGAATTAATTTGGATTTATCGATATAAAGAAGAGTTATATGTAGTAAAAATGTGGTCAATGCTAATATTATTGGTAGTATAAGTGTGATCTATATATGTAATGGGCCTTGTAAAAAGTCAGGACGTCTATTAGGTTTCTTATATACTCGTTAAATATGCGGGTTAAACAATATAAATTATGTAACTCATAACCTTATAAATATAAGAAAAATAAATATAAATGAAGGCTTTGTTTGATTTCTTCAACACGGGGATAGTAGAAAATGATGTGTATCTTTGTAACTTAACTCACTCTCGGCATCTTATTCCCATCAATATCTTTATATTCTTTCTTTAATAATTTATTTATTTCTTTATTTTGTTTAACTATTATTTTAATTTAAAATTGATTTCTAATAAATTTATATAATTATTGGATTATCTAATTATTATACTCGGGTTAATTGATTTTATGATTATCTTTATTTAGCGTATCAAACAAATAAAATTGGCCCATGGTTACAACGCAAATGAAGAACTAATCTCGTAATCTAAGAATGCATAAAATGTATATCTAAACAGATGGGTTGATATGAAAAGGGTATTAAATGGCTAAATTGTCATTGTCAAAAGTATACAAATGACAAAACTGAGTTTTCATACAAACACCACCAGTAATAAACTACGGAATATAAAATTTAAACTCTGATGGAAAAATCCCCTAATAAATCTATAACACCCAATTTTAATTCAATATACACCAAGATTAAACATCACAGGCCAATATATAAGAAAGCAATCAAACCACCACATCATACTTCGCTGCTATCAAGACTTCGAATATGTTGAAATTTATGAATCTAAGACAACTAAAAAAGAGCATCCATGCACTATTATGCCAACAAACAACAACTGCAAAAGCCAAAAAGGGCCATTACTGCATTACATATACTAACACAAGTTAAAGCTGTTAATTATAATAAAAAAAAAAACTTGAGGCTGGACAAGCAAGTTGTATCAAGATAGTGGTAAATTTTCACCGACATGTCCGAGTCTTTATCTTCATCAAGGCTATTATGCCAATTTCTTTAGTGTGACGATTCAAAACTGAGATCCATCCTATGACCAGAAACATTAGTATTAGTAACCATTTATTCATTTGCTGAATTTTATCTATTACTACCTAAGAAGACTCTTGAAAAGATAAATAGTTCAAAGCTTCATTAATTAACGTGCATTCCTAGCAAACTTTTCTGCAATGTTTCTTTCTATCTACAGATCTGTTGGTTAAATTATAAAGGAAAAGTTAATTTGCCAGCATTTAGAATGAAGATTATACACAATTAGATGAACAGTGGTGAAATTGTGACCTAAATGAATGAATTGTTTTTTTTTCAACCAAATGTTGCTTGTGGCTTGCAGAATTATTGAATTAAAGACCACACAAAAGTGACATGGGCTGAATCTATTAGAAAAACTAACACAATTATAAGATATATTCTTAGATACCTACTTATATCTTAAACATTAAATTTACAGACGTAGCCAAACATATTAGATAGATAAGATAAACCGAAAACACACATACATATTCGTTCATCGATGGATGATGTTGAGTCCGGCTAAGTTCATTCGATAGCTCCCCTAGTCCCCTTCATAACAGAAAAATAACATTAAAGTTGTTTGTTAACGTCCCACGCTGGCTACGGTGTTGCGGCTGCGCTGGCTGCGCCGTTGAGGCTGCCCTGGCTGCGCCATTGCAACTGCGCTCGCTGCGCCGATGTTATATTATATGAAAGCAGCTTAGTACAATAAGTTAAAGACTGAATCTTTTTCACAGAACGAAAATATGTGGTTCACAAAGAACGACTTCACAGTTGACTTCCTTAGTCAAAGAAGCTACATTTGATCTTCAAATTTTGACAAAAACATTTATGATTATAGAAAAAAAAAACAAAGCGGTAGCAAACTTGCAAAATACGCAATACAACTATGGACGAATTGTACCCAAAAAAACCAAAATCATCAACCAGATTTTCGTTTAGAAAGTACCATGTTGATAACTGTATAGCCGAAACACCTCACCACTATCAGCTCTCCCTAACGCCACTCTCAAATCTCCAGCATTCGCAACGTAAATCAACCCGTTACAAATAACACCCACCAAATAACACGTCCCCACGGACGCTATTTGCGGGCATATCCGCCATTGTTCTCTTACAATTACGAAATTTATACCTTCGATGAACACGGATAACCCGAAATCCGTTGCTTTCAACATTGCATTTTCATCCTCGGTAGAAAGCAAGAAATTTTCTGGCTTGAGATCCCTATGCATGACAACCAGTCCTCCTTTACTAAAAATAAAAAAAAAAACCTAATCTCTAATAAAGAATAAATGAAGTGTGGTCCCATTTGGCACCCACAAGTCACAATTTCCAGCTTGCTTAAACATTTTCTTTTCAAGTCTTGACATAAATGATTTTGATATATCACCCCCATGAAAACAAAAACATGTTACATTTTGGTCTGGTCCAGTTCTGAAAAAGCTAACTCCCCTTTTAAGTTTTACCCTTTAGCTGGTTTTTCAAAATCCATTTGTCTAACCTAATCTCCTAATAGGGAAAAATGATGATATAGACCTCCAATAATGATTAAAAAAACAACAGCTAATGAGGTGATTCTGAAAAAAAAATGGTAACAGGTGAGAACGAGTAAATTTTAGTGTGGGTCGAAACGGGTTGGATTGACTTCCAACCCACCACCTTGTCCAATCTTCTAGACTCTTTGTAAACACATAATAAGTTGAAGATCAACCCATTCTCTCTTTAGTTATATGTTTCAATCAGACCAGTTTGAGATAGAACAAATGAATAATACCTTCTCCAATTAATGCTTCTAATAAAAGATTTTAGTGAAACAATTGTAAGAACGCCATAATGCAGCATGAGAACTGACCATTAACTCCATCCATTTTTCTCTATTAAGTCAGGGGTATTTCCGTTTTTTTTGTTAACTTAAAGGACAATTTGGTCTTTCACTTTATGTACAAGCATTTAGCATAACGTACATATATTCAAAAGCTCGAAATGCCCTTTAAGTTAACAAAAAAAGACAAAAATACCTCTGACTTAACGGAGAAAAATGGATGGAGTTAATGAGCCGGATAAAAATGGCAAGATTTCAAACCCTTTGGATCCATATGCGAAAAAACAAACCTTTGGATGAATGTCGCAAAACTGGCCAAACCTCAGGGATGAAAATGCATTTTACTCGAGAGAGAGAATTATTTACCTTATTGAAAACTTCAAGACACAGGGCCATCATTTGCAGACGCACCGAGTTCTTGTTTAACCTTTTCGAGTCCCTTCAAAATGGCTTGCATTTCTTTTGCTAAAGACTTCAATTGTATCTGCAATTTAAGCCTTTAGTTCATCGTCTTCTTTACCAACAATAAAAAAGTGATTATATTTCAAGAAAACAAGCGAATGCAAACCTTCGCTGCAGACTCAAGACTAACAAGATCCACATGAAAATCTAAAAGGTCTGGTGACTTAGAGGCAAGAACCTGTAAAATGATGATATAATAAGAAATTAAAGCTGTGTAAATGGCAATCATTATGCATAAGCAACTTGTACCTTGCAGAGATAATGCATTAAAGTCATCTTGATGTTAGAAGCTCGTGTATCAGTGAGTTTCAATAGGCTGTCCAACTTGAAACCAACTGCAGAACCTGCAAATTCAGTTATAATTTATTAAACGAAACAATATATATGATATCATCCAATCTCCTATACGATTAACTAACCTCCAGTTCTTCAAGAGATAAAGAAAGAGATTCACAATTAGACTCTTGTGCCTCTTCAGAATCTGGGGTTGCGTGAAACGACCTAAAACATCTCTCTCCACAACTGCAATTGACGACAAAGTCATCAAAAAACCATCAGTTAAAAATCATTTAAATTTTTTCTTAAGAAAATGAAGACGTGAAGTAAAAAAGTTGTACCATGTAAGCTTGCCACCATTATCACATATCGCACAAACAGAATCGAAATGATCATTGTCATCATCTGACTCGCTATCTTCGTTGGTGTTGTCATCATCTTGAGTTTCACAGTTTGTATCATCAACTATAAAGCTAGGTTATGTAACATCCTACCATATATTTTCAAGAATGTCAAAAGATTGAAAGAAATCAGTGAGGAAAAACGGAGACAAACCAGAAGCCGTATTATACCTCATCAAAAGCGTTCGTTTTTCCAGTGGATCTTCACAAATGGCCCTGCACAAGCCTTTCCACAACTCCTTATACAGCGGATCTTCACAAATTTAACAGCTTTTTAAAACAAATTTAAACAAAAAGATGATAAAACATGTTTACTTGTTCATCGGTAAAGATTTTTGGATGAACTGAACTTACCAGGTGGTCATGGTCAGAACCCTAGCCGCTGCCTGCTGTTGATGCCGGAGCCACCCATTTTCATCGAGTCTCCACACACGCAGCTCCCATACACCGTTGTCACATTCACTGCCGCTGCCAGAGAAGATACCTCAGCCAAGTGGAATCATGAGATCTGTCAAATAAACCCTCAGACGTGAGATATAAAACCCTAGATCTGTTGATTCAAAGTAGAGTTTACCTCAGACATGAATTCGAAAGAAAAACCCTAGATCTGCAAGTTTAAAGCAGATACAAACATCGGATTCAAAAACTAAAGGGCATGATCTAAAAAAATCAAAGGAGGTTGTCGGACTTACCTCGGGTTGTTGGAACTTGCCTCGACCTCTTCCGTGACACCACCATAGTCATCTCTGGAAGCAGAGAAGGGAAGAAATTGGGTGATTTGCCATGGAGAAATTGGGTGCTTTTAAGGTTCATGTTTACAGAAAAATGAGAATTGGGATGGTTTTGAGAGGGGGAGAGAACGGAAGGAAGAGACTGATCACTGATGTGAAATGAAAAGACTGGATGTATGGGGAAGAGTGGATGAGCGGGGATTCAAATTTTGAACAAAAAAGTGGCCGCCCAAAATTCCATCAGCATGTGTTTGAAAAGAATTTTTCAACACATTTGTGCTTAACAGGTTGTACAATAGGCTTCAAAGACTTGTAAAGTGGCAAATGACCATTTCTATCCTTCCTATATGCTTTATAAAGTAGTATAGATTCATGACCTCATACTCATGTGCTAAATGGATTTTGACGAATTATGTTAAACACTAGAAATAACGTTGTTAACCTAGTGTATTTAAGCCCTATGGAGTAAATTCTGATTTGTTAATATGAAAATTTACTTGAATTGATGAAAGAGTGCTTAAATCTTGATTAAATTGATGTAATGAGCTCAAATATTAATAGTATGAAATCTGACCCGCTAGGTGTTTGTTAAAACGCCTAAATGAGGATTAAAATATGAAAGATTGGACGAAAACGCGGATTCGAATATCATAATGGATTATGCGTTAACGATTGTAAAGGAGTCCTAAAATATGTTGTGAATGGAACTCTTTAGGTAAAGAATCCGGATCGTCAAGCGGACAAGCCCGAGGTGATACATATTTTAAGGGAGTGCTCTAAAGGTACGCGACCTATGGTTTCATTACATTACGTTTATTTACTTAATTTAGCTTGTCATGTTGAAATTTGGCGAAAGAGGAAACCCGTTAGGTCACGGAAGTGACGAAGCTCTCTAGGTAAACAAAACGGGTCAAAACAGTTGTTAAAATAGAGTTTGGTATGTCTTGAAATGGTGGTCTCCATTTGACATCCAAACGGGTCAAATAAAGTAGAGTTGTAAATGATGAAGTGAATAACCATCACTTGTTGATTGGTTATGAACAAAGCGTAAGCCGTGAAACGGACACGCTAAACTTGTTTCATAAATGAACCCTTGTATGGGGATTAAAGATTGGAATTGATGCTTGTCAAAGAGTTAAAAAGAGCATGTTTAAATCCTTGAAAGCAAACATTATGATTACTGCGTAAGTAACGCTCGGGAGGAGAGCGAAACGCCATAGTTGGTAAATCCGGGAATGGGTAAAAATGGCCTAAAACATGTGATCACAACAATACAAGTTGTAGAACTTGTAAACAAACGGGTTAAATAAGCAAAGAGCTGAATTATAGGCCAGCTGTTTTTAAACTGAATTTTTATGTGATTTGTGTTGACAAACGCGTCGGTAATTTTATTACGGACGCATAGGAAAAAGAATCGGTTAAAACGGACGCTCGAGTCAAAAGTTATGTTAGTTTAAAGATTAATATATGTGAATAAGAATGCTGGGAGAACTTACAGCAACAAAAACTGATCTTTCTGCCGAAAAGTAGCCGTCGAGCTACGCCACGGAAACACGGTCTCACCGTCGCGCAACGCAACGGCGGTGGCGGGCCGCGAATGCTGACTCCATTTCTGTCGCGGGGCGCGACCGCCCCGATTTTCTGAATTTTGTTGTTTTCCTTTGTTTGAGCAACAGAACTTGTGTTTAATCAATTTTAAGGTGTCAAAACTAATCTTTAACATGGTTTTGACCATAGGTGAAAATGGACTTAATCCGGATGGCGATCAAGCACGATTTCAAGAACCGAACACAAATTTTTGAAGCTTCCGCGATTGGATAAATATATTTAAGATAATGTTTATGTTGTTAACTTTTAAATACTTGTTTTGGGTTTGTTAAACTAGTAGTAGTCATCCAAAACATTAACTCTATGAAAATTTTTCCTATGTTGGGCACATAAATCAAAGTTTTTGGTTATAAATGCTTAGTTTATGTTAATTTCTTATAAAATCAAGTGGAGTGTTACATAAGCAGATGCCCCTTTGTCTTGGTTCTAGGAACTTCCCTCTGCATCAGTGGTTACCTTGGTATACACATCAGTGGTTACCTTGGTAGACACAGCAGTGGCTGCCTTCAAGGGAGTCTTAGAGATGAAACTACTGTCCAAATGTAAATCAGTTGGAGCTGCTCCACTTGAACTACCAACAAAAATTTCGTGAAATTCAAGTGGCATAACCTCCTCAATTGTTTGTGGGTTAGCCAATTGAACAGGTTCAGACACAACCAATGTTGAAGTTATACTCTTTGTAATGTGTTGGTGAGAGGGGTTGTTTTGAGTCTGAATTTCAATAGCTTCAAACAGTGGTATAATGGTGGGTGGAATAAGAGATGAAGGGAGTGGTGTTGAAAGAGATATTGCCCTGGGAGAAGGGCTTTTGAACATACTCTCAAATGAGGGTATGACATCATATTGTGGGGTCCCTGTGAATACAACATGTTCCTTTTGTGAGGAATCATGAGGAGGTAAGGTTTCAGATTGAGATCTTTCCATCTGTTGTGAGGAAGTAGCAACAATGGTTTCTAGTGACATTTGTGTTGTCACAGGGTTAACCTCTGGGATCTTATCTTCTAGAGGACCCTTATTTATGGGTGTGGTGGGCTTTTGGATTTGGATTTGGTCTTTTTGGGTTTTGATGGTGGGGGTTTCATAGCAATGCTTGTAGTGCTGTGATCACCATGAGCAGTGGGCTCAACAATAGAGGTTTGAGGAGCAGATGTGGACTCATCTAAAATTTTCCCAGACCTCATTGCTTGTGTTTTTGAAACATTTGACTTTTTGGCCATTAGGCGAGTAAAAGTTTCTAATGAAAGACTGTTCATTTTAAAAGTTGTACCTTTTTCAAAGGCTTTTTGTGGAAGCTTCTTTTGTAGGTAATAGCTTA
This sequence comes from Helianthus annuus, assembly GCF_002127325.2. NCBI lineage: Eukaryota > Viridiplantae > Streptophyta > Magnoliopsida > Asterales > Asteraceae > Helianthus > Helianthus annuus. The sequence continues at coordinate 48,190,978 of NC_035434.2, read as the reverse complement.
AAAACCTTGGAAACATGAGAAAAGCAACATTCTTCCTATTTTTAATGTTTTTCAAATGGTTAAAAAGTTGAAACAAACTTTTGTTCGCACAAATGATGCCCACTCACGCGAAAAAAACTTTCCATTTATGCGGAGAGACTTCCATTCGCACGAAACAATGTTGTGATGTTTTGGTTTTCCATTAGTATTAGTTGTGGATTCCTCGTCGTGATTCTATTGGGCCATTCGGGACCCATGAAATCACAGTAACTTAGTGTCATAATGAGTGTTCAAAACGGGATATATTTTCGTGTTTTTATACTTTTACTTTTATACTTTAAATTCTAAATTCGAATCCCCCGTTCAACTCCAAACGACTCACACCTTCGTTCACCCAAATGTAGGGTAACCTCGGTGTTACAGCGCTCTTTTCAACTTCTCAACTCGTGGAATAACAAAGAAGATTTGCAAAACCGTGAGTATACTCGACACCCTTTTTATGTTTTACACTTTTTGGGTGCGACAGTTTACTTATTCAACTTACACAATCACACATACTTTATGAAACCACAAACAAACAATCCAATCATGCATGTTTAATATTTTATAATTAATTTGTGTTTCTGGAACATTCTTATGTGATAAACTTGTCATTAGTTTCATACGAGCCTTCCCTTAACATGTATAGCGCTATTGGAGTAACGCACCACCCTAGTCTTGTGGTCATGTTAAGTTAAAACAGAACATTCCTATCGTTGCTACGATAAGATTACGCTAGCGGTAACCTTTGGGTTAACACTTTAATCACATGCCAGTTTTTACGTTAATCTAGACATCAAGTTTTACCATGTGGATTCGTTTAATCATTTTTGTACTTATGCTATTTATTAAACTTGTATACTCGCCAATACATTTTGTATTGATCTATACTTTGAACATGTTGAAGGTTAATGACGTTGATTATCATGAAACCTAGTAGGGATGATAGAAACACACTTAGAATACTAGAATTGTTGTTGTATTTTGTTTATTGTAACTTGTTGTATCGTTTGAGAACTTATTGTACTTTGATTTCCAAATGTTGTACTTGACAATTTTGCAATGAAATGAAATCAGTTTTGATTAAATATTGTCGCAAATAATGTTATGAAGTCTCGAGTAATCTTGTCCACGTCCCGCCCCGATGTTTCCGCCATCGGTGGGGTGTGACAATACGACTATAGCTCGAACTCCAATTGATAACACCCAACGTCTAAGGAAAAATAGAGGCGAGGGTGTTGCTCAATTAGAGTACTCAAGGATCATTGGTAATTTCATGTATCTAATGACATGTACTAGACCTGACTTAGCCTATGCTGTGGGCAGGCTAAGTAGATACACAAGTAATCTAAGTTCAGATCATTGGAAACGTATCACTACGGTGCTTAGATACATAAGATACACAAGAGATTATGGATTACACTATACCCATGATCCAGCAGTGATCGAAGGATACACCGATGCAAACTGGATATCGGATATAAAAGATCACAGATCGACAAGTGGATATGTGTTTACACTTTCGGGAGCGGTTATAGTTTGGAAGTCATCCAAGCAAACTGTTATTGCTAGATCAACGATGGAATATGAGTTCGTCGCTTTGGATAAAAGTAGGGAAGTGGTGGATTGGCTACGTCAATTCGTGGAAGATATTCCAAGATAGCCAAAGACTTTGTCGGCAATTTGCATACACTATGACAATCAATCAGCGATTGTTAGAGCCCAAAGCTCATTGTACAATGGCAGATCAAGACACATACGATATTGTAGACACAACACGGTACGGCAACTAATCTCAATTCACTATTTTAGGTCAAAAGAGAACATTCCAGACCCGTTAACAAAAGGCTTATGCAAAGATTTAGTTTATAAGTCATCAAGAGGAATGGGACTAAAGCCCATAGAAGAAGGGAATATGACGGAAACTTAGCCTAGTTTATTGAAGATCCCAAGCTCTAAGTTTAATAGGACAACTTAAGCTTAAACCTAAAGGGAGTCGTTGTGGGGAGTGCCCCAAAATTAAAAAAAAAAGGAGTTATATACTTACCAGTCCATCCAATCAGTGACATAAAGGAAGGTTAAGAATATTGAGGTTAAGGATCAGAGTAAATCCAAGTTAACCATGATGCTTTTAATATTCAAAGGAATCACCTATGTTAGAGAGAAGTAGGTCGCTTCGAATGGATTTGTGGGGAGGCGCAAATACTAGAGCTCCCGCAGAACCAGGAAAGTGTTTTATGACCATAAACGGACACAACCATGAGGGCTTGACTAAACCAGGGAGAGTATTGTGTGAATGTATATTGTCGCCTACATAAATGAGGGATTGTTCAAAGACACCGCGTCTACAAAGACCCTAGGAGGCTAAGTATGTTTCACAAAATAAGGTTCAAAGGTTACACCTACCAAGCTTACGATACTCAACTGCTGAATGTGTTTCGTTGAAACTTGAAAGATCGATTTCTATTCATGTGGGGGATTCTTGGAAATTTTGTGAAAATAACAATTTTCACAAATATAGGAAATGCATTTTTCCTAATTTAGGGGATTTTATAAATTTATTTGTGGGTTTGTGTTTTATGTTGGAAGAGCTTCGCAACGAACTAAACCATGTCCGAAATGGAGCTAAGATGAATGAGATATCGATGGTCAAAGTTTGGTGTTTGAAACATTGAATGTTGAAATAATGGGAAAGTGGCACCTTGTCCCACATAGGAGGAGAGATGAAACTAAAAGTGGTATTTAAGTTGGAACACTCCCTCCTTATTGTTTCATGGAAGCACACACTAGTGTACTCGCGAATGGTGCAGATCACCATAACTCACACTCGCACTCGCACACGCACGCGTGGCTTGGGCGATAGGCGCAATGTGGCGCTTTGATGGCGCCTTTGCATTTTTTACTGCACGCATGTGGCTCGACATAGAGGATGCAAGGACTAGGTGGCAGGCGGGCGCATGGGTATAGGCGCATGACCAGGCTGGTTTGCGCGTAGTTGCCCATGGACACTGATGTGACGCGCGCGGCGCACCAAAGTGAGCTAATATGACACGACTGTGTGCGTGATCATATAGGTTCACTGGTGACGTGGCATGCGGGCGGGCGCATGTGTGGTGGAGACTTGTAGGAAAGTGAGCCAAAATGGCGTACGCGCATCGAAATGTCTGTCCTCTGCGCGCATGAAAGTGAGCCAAAATGGAATACGCACATCAGAGTGTCTGTCCTACGCGCGCTCGCAATAGAAGCTTCCCAGACTTTAATTATAGGGTAGTTTCACTTCAGCATTCGAAATAGACGAGTCAACGGTTTTGACTGAGAATTAAATGACGAATTAAAGTGCATTTAAGACGTTTAATGCGATTTAATTCTCTCATTTATATCAATTTTGCTGTTTCATCTTAGATGTTGTATAAATACAGCATCACAACTTGCTGCATAACACACCGAAAATCACCAATACATGTAAATTATTCCTTGTAGAATCATCTTCATTTTCTTTCTTGTTTCAAGGTATACCTTCGGATTTCGTCAACTCCGGCAGTGCAACTGCTCAGACTGTTGTATCCTACTAACAAACGAGTTCTCTTGGGAGACTCGAAATTTGTTTTAAGGGACACATGTCTAACACGATCCTCAGCAAAATTCATCTTTACGTTTTTTGTATTTTTGTTCTTGTTTACCTTTTTATTTCAGTTATAACAGTGTTGGAAATTACTTCTTTCTTCATTTCTGTATTGTATTTCAAGTTAATAAATGTTTAATTTTATTTTACACGACCGGTCTCCTACAATATTTACGGGTTTGCTACACAAATTTGTCGGGACGCGTGGTTGTAATACAAGTGATTTGAAGTTTAACTATGTATTTGTTTTAGGGGGCTACTAAACGTACCCTCTTATCCTTTATTTTTACTAAATATACCCCTCTCCTTAAGTTTTATAGTAATACAACTATAACCTTTTTGTTTCTCTTGTTATGTTTTATCTTATATTGTTATTTTATTAGTCTTTTATTTTATATTTTAGATAACTTTTTCTTAAATGTATTTTTTTTTAATTTAAAGAATTTCTTTTACGTTACATGTTAAAGTTAGTTAAGAAAACATTATTTCTTTAAAGTTGTTTATAATTTCTTTATTAGGTTGGGAGTTGGGATTTAAGAGACGAAAAGTTTGATATTTATAGTTTTTTTTTTCTTTTAGCATTGAGGAGATTCTCGAATGGAGACAAAAAAGAAAAGAAAAAAGAAGACTATATGTATAGTTCACCAGCTATATGCGAGGTATTACATAAGTTTTAGTTTCCTTTTAGAAAGAATACAAATTTATATTTTATTTAACATTTTAATTTGCAGATATAAATGATTAAATAAGATCGTTAACGATTTGGCATAACAGATAAAAGTGATATTAGACAAAGACCATGCTCCTAATCACCTCAATACATTCGAGGAGCTTAATATCACTCGTGGTGTCATGTTGTATGAATTCATATCACATGTATATTATATTTTTGTTTTTGAGTTCTTGGTTATATATATACACATATATATATATATATATATATATATATATATAGGGAGCCGCTAGAATGAGAACCACCCCGAGTTGTAAGAACCGCGAGAACTACACCCCACGGAGCGCCGTTCGCCATGATTTTTTTTTACAAGTAGATGTGTGTATTATAAACATAGCTGTAAAAAATCATGGCGAACGGCGCTCCGTGGGGTGTAGTTTTTTACACCACAAGTTTGGTGAAAAAAAGGAAAAAAGAAAAAAAATTAAAAAACACTAAACTTGTGGTGTAAAAAACTACACCCCACGGAGCGCCGTTCGCCATGATTTTTTACGGCTGTGTTTATAATACACACATCTACTTGTAAAAAAAATCATGGCGAACGGCGCTCCGTGGGGTGTAGTTCTCGCGGTTCTTACAACTCGGGGTGGTTCTCATTCTAGCAGCCCCCTATATATATATATATATATATATATATATATATATATATATATATATATATATATATATATATATATATAGGGGAAGGTTCAAATGAAAACCACTAGTTATTGTGAAAACTAGAAAACTAACTAAAACCCACTAAAAAGGAGGGGGGGAAGACTTTTAATGATGGAGGGGTAAAATTGGAACAAAAAATATATAACTTTTCAAACATTTCCCGTTTCTCCATACGTTATCATTTTAAAACAAAAATGGCACCATAAGATCACAAATTTTCTTATCTTTCATTCAAGTATATTCGAGCATATTTTTTATGACATAAAAAAAGATTTATGGTGTCGTCTTGTTTTCAATACTATTATTATAGTAGTGCACATGTGCAATATAACATGTACTACAATGTGCATTACATGCTTAAAATTAGCTTGTTGATTCTAGTTTAGCTTTTAGGGTTAGTTTTTTTGGAGGTTTAGGATTAGCATTAGGTTTTTGGGTGTGGGGGGGAGGGGGGTTTAGGTTTTTGGGGGTGGGGGTGGGGGGTTAGGTTTTTTTCGGGTTTATGTTTAGGGTTTAGTTTTAGGTTTTCGGGAGGGTGGGGGGTGGGGGGTTTAGGTTTTTTTTTTTTTTTTTTTTTTTTTTTTTTGGGGGGGGGGGTTAGGCTTTTGGTGGGAGGGTGAATTTAGGTTTTTTTTTGGGGGGGGGGGGGAGGTGGGAGGTTTAGGTTTTTGGGGGGTGTCGGTGGGGGGTGGGTTAAGTGGTTTAGGCTTTCCGTATTAGTGCACATGTGCAGTACAACCAAAAAAAATTTTTTTTTTTTTGAAATTTTTTTTCCATATGTCAAAAGTAGCGATTTTTCTAAAAAAAATTGTAAAAAAAAAAAAAATTTGTATGTTTTTTAGGTTTTTTTTAGGCTTTTTTAGTTAGTTTTCGAGTTTTCACAATAAAAGTGGTTTTCATTTGAACCATCCCCTATATATATATATATATATATATATATATATTTTCATGTCTTGTTCTTCGTTCATGACGATTGGATTCAATTGTTGTTTTCGTGTGTGTAAACAAAGAAGATTAATTTGAAAAATAATTATATAAAATGGTTTTGTTTATGCTGTTAAAAAAATATTTTTTCAAAGGGGGAGAAGTGACAAGTTTTGATTTTATGTTTCTAAGGAGGGGGTATGACAAGTAAGAGAGGGAGATATGTTTACCCTACCCTTGTTTTATCAACGATTTTGCTAACAAATTTGTGGTTACGTATGGTTGTAATAGAACTGATTTCAAGTTTCTGGTACGTATTTTTTGTCTATGATTTTACTACATAAATGTATCAGGCCGTATGGTTGTAATTCAAGTGATTTGATGTTTGTGCTACATATTTGTTACTTTTATCAATTGGGTCTACCATATGCGTTAAGACTGTGGAAAGTTAAATCCAAAAATTGAGCTAACTATGCATGTGTGATTTGAAGTTTGTGGTACTTTTTTTTTATCTATGATTGTGACACAAATTTGTGGGGACGTCTTACTATTTATTTGAAGTTTGTGATCTTTATCTATGATTTTGCCACACAAATTTGTCGGGACGTATGGTTGTAATACAAGTGATTTGAAGTTTGTGCTACGTATTTGTTGTATCTATGATTTTGCCACACAAATTTGACGGGACGTATGGTTGTAATACAAGTGATTTGAAGTTTGTGCTACGTATTAGTTTTATCTATGATTTTGCCACACAAATTTGACGGGACGAATGGTTGTAGTACAAGTGATTTGAAGTTTGTAATACGTATTTTGTTTTAGAGTTAAATGCCCGGATAGGCCCTGTGTTTTGTCCTTTTTTCACATTTAGTCCCTAACTTTTTAAAATTACAGCTATAGTCCCCAACTTTTTAATTTTCGTTCCCGGATAGTCCCTGTGCCTAACATCAGCTAATTTTCTTAGTTAAAAAAGTGTGAAATGACAAAAATAACCTTACTATAAAACAAAATAGATTATTTATTTATAGGACTCATTCCTTTATTAAAAAAAAAAAAGTTAAGAAAAAATAGAGAGAGGAGAGAGAAAGATGGATAAGGTTAGGAGAGAGAAGGTGGGCAGGAGAGAGAATTTCACAAAAAATTTCATTGTTTTTTTTTTTACTTTTCTTCTTTTACTTTACCACCTACCCACTTTTCTTAATTACTAAATCCATTAGTGAAATTGGTGAAAATAATGATTCCATATTTTCCATTGATTCAAAAATTTCAAAACAGTCACCGTTTTAAAAATACCTTCACCGTCCACAGGTTCACTAAATGATGGCCATTTACTAATTTGGGTTTGCAATCAATATTTTATTTTAGCGTAAATAATGAAAAACATAATAAATAAAATTGTTGTTTCTTACCGGATATATTTTTTGAAAGGCCTTTTTTACACATTATCATGTTGTTATTGTAGATATTTTTTTCATCATCAAAAACGCTATAGGTATTTCATTTTATGGTTTTCGACCAGCCAAACCAATGATGCCCAAACTCCTGTCACATTGCACGGGGAAAATGACCACACTTAACAATTTAATTTTAAAATACCATTAGTAGAAAAAGACGAAAACATAGGCAAAAAAAAGTGCGGAAACGCACGCCAGATAAAAACATAGACGAAAACATACCCCTACTTTAAAATTACGAATATATCTCATGTTAAAAATTACGATTTTGCCCTCAATTAAAATTTTCAATATTGCGATAGTTTTAGCTTTTAACAAATTACGATTTTACCGTCAGTTAAAAATTACACTTTTTCCCTTAGTTTAAAATTATAGTCTTCCAGCCATTTTGGGTTTTTTTTTTTTTTTTTTTTTTTTTGCAAAACTATAAAGGTGTTTTTTTTTAAATAAGTTGCCTTTATATAAATTTAATTCGTGTCCGGCAGCTGCTAGCACTCGTTTATTGGTCCTGATAAATTCAGTTTTGCCTTCATTTAAAATTACAGTCTTGCTATCATTTTAGTTTTTTTTTTCTTGCAAAACTATGGTAGTGTGTTTTTAACAAAATAAAAAAAAGTAACAAAAGCATTATAAAATAAAATAACATAAAAAACATAATTATTGCTTTTGACTTTTATAATAAAATAATGTAATAAAGTAAATAACATAAAAACATAATTATTATTTTTAACTTTTATAATAAAATAATGTAATTAAGTGGTTAATTATTACCTAGTTTGACTAATGGGTAGATTTATCTTTATATTGGGTGTATTTATCAAACCCCAAAAAAAAAAAGCAACCCCACCCCCACCTTCTCTCTCTTTCTTCTCTCCCCTGCAACTCTACTTCACCATTGTCATCAACCTCCTACCGAATACCATCTCAGCATTCACTACATTAACCCACTTCCGATAATCACCATTTGTGACTCTGACAACGACCACTACAACCACCTGCATTCTCCGACATCAAACCACCATCAAGCTCACTTCTCCGTAGTTTATCCAAAAGAAGGTGAACACGGTGATCTGCCGGAGATTACGACAGAGTTTGATCGGACGTTGACGAAGGATGAATGACGAGGTGATGGTGGTTGATCGCAGCGGTTGATGGTGATGATGATGGTTGACCGGTGGAGAGAATGACGATGATGCTGATGAACAATGGAGGTTGATTGGTAATGACGTCGTGACACATGGTGGTCGACGGAGGTTGAGATGATGGCGTGAAGAAGAACAACATTTGGCGAAGTTAATGGGATCGGTGAACGGATAATGGTGGTTGTCAGCCGGAGGTGTTGCAGCTTGTGGTGTAGAGGGTGGTAGTCGGAGGTCAAAATGAACTATTGACGATGACCGGAGATGGAGATGATGATGTTGCAGGTGATAACTGTGGTGGTTTCGGATCAATTCGAAATCAAAGAGATGTTTCGGAAACTAAAATTCCTATATAAACTATCACCCAATTCACCTCAATTTTGTTAATAAGTTATAATTGTTCAGCATATCATACCTTATTGGTTCTCACTTTCAAATTCACCTTATATATAATCATTATCAACTAGAAAACAGAAATCAAATAGCAGATCTTCAAACTGAACACATATAAATTCCAAACATCAATCTAGTTCACCAACGAATCTGCTAAACCAGCAAACATTCAGAAATTAAACCTAACCTAATTAAAGCCTTAAATCAGATCATCCTAAATAACCGTAAAATCTCAAACTAGAATATGAACCTTTTATAATTCGATTCTTCAAAGCTGAAATGAAATTGTAAACTATCGCCAAATCAATCATAAGGTTACAGTTTCTAATCATAGCAGATCTCACTGGTCATTAAGTTAGTGGTGTGGGAGATTGTAATAAATTAATCATTTTGATGATGGGGTTTAGTGAAGATGGTTCCAGGCGGTGGTTACGGTGAAGGTGGGTGTTGATATGGTGGTTGCAGGTGGTGGAAGAAGAGGTGAGGGTGGGGAGGGGCCAAGGGTTTCTTTTAATTATATTGTTTTATTTAATGGTGGGACCCACTATATTTTAAATGTTTAATTCAGATTATCTTTTAGTGTTTTAATAGTAAGGGTAATTTAGTCATTTCGCACCCATTTGACACAAAAAACTAACCTTCATCCACGCCAGGGACTATCCGGGAACGAAATTGAAAAAGTTGGGGACTATAACTGTAATTTTAGAAAGTTAAGGACTAAAGGTGAAAAATAAGCAAACCGCAAAAACTATCTGGGCATTTTTCTCTTTGTTTTATAGGGTCTGCCTTATGCGTTAGATTGTGGAAAGTTAAATCCAATAATTTAGCTGACTATGCATGTGTGATAAGTTATCATTAAATAAAGATTTAGATGAAGCACTAGTTATCGATATTAAATTGGGAATCACTCTTTTATATTAATAAATGGAGAACCATGTACACGGTAATAGAATAGACGAACGAATGGAATGAATAAGGTAGTGAAATCAAAGGAATGAAATAAATCATTATTATGACGTAGTCTTGTTTGCTTATCATTTGGGAATGAAATAAATCATTATCTTGTGTTGTTTGGTAAGTATAAAAGATGAAAGAACAAAATCGACGATGAGTGGTGGAAGGTGGTGTGTGGCTATGGCTGTAAAGATAGGTGAGAGAGGGAATGTAATGCAAAAAACAACGGGGTGATAGAATGAATTTGGGGAAATTAAATGCCTTATGCGGTGAGTGATTTCATCACTTTAACTAACCAAACACGTTCTTTTTCATTCCCTCGCATGCCTTTTATTCGTGCATACCAAACACTACTTAAATGCGTTTTAACTATATGAGTAAACTACAAGGTTTGTCCTTTATGTTTACACCAAATTGCAGGCGCTGTCCTTTAGCGCAAAAGTTGACAAGTTTTGTGCTTTATGTTCTAAAATCTTGCACGTTACGTCCTTTAGACCAAACCCAGTTTATTTTTTTGGTTAAATCTGGTCACTCAAGGGTATTTTTGTCTTTTTACCTATATATATGTAATATTATTATTATTATTAAAACAATACTAATTTTATTATTACTATTATTTATATATATATATATATATATATATATATATAAATCATACATCTGATTCTTCTCCCCCTCTCTCTCTTTGCAACCTCTAGCTCTCTGCTTCTATCTATCTCTACGACCATCTGCCACTGCCTCAGCCACTATCCACCACTGCAACCACCATCCACCACCCCACCCCACTCTATCTCTCCCTCTATACCCAACCACCACCGGCGCCACCAGCCACCACCGCCACTTCAACACCACCACCATATGCTGCCACAACCACCGCCATTTTCACCTCCTCCCCTATAATTTACTCTTGATTTAATCAAAAGGAACCATCTGTGTCAAATCCTGCCTATCAAATCTGCAACTGCCAAAAAGAAAAAAATAGGGAGATGGTTCGAGGATCAATCGGGATGCTAGGTACTACCTAATTTATTCTGGGAACAAAGGGAACAACCTTGCATCTATCGATGTTGATAAAAATACCAGATCGGCGGAGACAAGAGGGCAAAGTATAACCAAAGCTCCAAAAGCTCCAAAATTGTTCAAGATGGGGTCATGGAAATTGATAGCGAAGATAAAGTAACCCCCAATTCCCAAAATTGTTGGTTCGAATCCAAGCAACAGTGAATTTTATTTTTTTTTTCATTTTTTTAATTGGCCACCCCTTAATCCCTTATCACTAAAAACCCGTCTGATTTCTTTCATGTTTCATGTCCAGTTTTAGTGGGGAATCTTTATTTTTGCATTCTCTGATGTTCATGGGGAATCTTTCCATACGAATAGATGAATGGGTGTTTGGATATGAAATTAGAGAGAGAGTGTGTAGACATAAATAATTTGTCGGTTGGGCAATGTGAATGATGATGGCTTGTGTTCATCAGTCGTTGTGTGATGATGAGGAGGGTGGTGGCTTGTGGTGGTTGTTAGCACTAGGGAGAGACAGAGAGATACATAGGTAGAGAGATAAAAAAAAACATATTATATTTCTTTAATGTTTCCATTTATTACAAACTAGTCACTAAACATAAATTTTTTTATACAATAGTCCCTGAAGAGATGAAAAGACAATAATGCCCTCATGTGCAAGGCACATGATCAGATTTAACCAAAAAATCTAACTGGATTTGGCCTAAGTGACATAACGTGCAAGATTTTGGAACATTAAGGACAAAACTTGTCAACTTTTGCGCTAAAGGACAGCGCCTGCAATTTGGTGTAAACATAAAGGACAAAACTTGTAATTTACTCTAACATTGAAAACATATATTGTATGATCGAATTAGCATGTGTGTTACATGCAACAAATGGAGTAGCTATATTTTAACATTATTTTAAACAGGCTGTTGTTGTCTTGTTGGGTTGAGTTCGGTACCGGTACCGAAAGTATTGGCATCGAAAATCACTAAATATGGGTACCTAGACAATACTAGTACGATACTGGTATTTGTGTGTAATATTCGGTAAAATACTGATACTGTACCGTACCGTATCGAACTGAAAATACTGGTACCGAAAATATCAAAAAGGTAGTATCGAATCTGTACGGAGAATTTGGTACCGGTATTGGTACAATACTAGTTCGATACCGAAACAAATTCACAAATGCTCACCACTGTAATGTCTCATATGAAATATAAAAGCACTTGAACAAACAACAAAGACAACCATTTATTAAATTAAATGTTGTTGACGTAAGTTTTGCTAAACTATGTCATCTCTTCTCGATAGAATTGGAATGAATACATATTCAGTTTACTTATATGATGCACGGATTTTGTTTTACGAGTAGAATTGAAGTGGACGAGACTACGTACTAGACACTTGCAATAATATATTTCCATATCTTTAGGTGACTTATGATATAATAGGAAGTTTTTTTTGACTTGAAAGGCTAGGAAGTAATCTTGACAATCAATTAAACATAACGTTCAAAAAACGGTCAAAATGCATAACGGTCGGAAATTTGAATTCATAATGCGTTGTTTTTATAACGCGAATTAAGTTTCACGCGTTGAATTAGAGGGGTGGCGGTGGTGTTTGGCAATTGTTCACGCGTGAAGATATTCCATCACGCACAAAATGTGTACCACACCCCGGGTGGCCTTATGTCATCAACTTCACTTAATACAACTTAATTTAGGGTATCCTAATATTTCTTTGTAGTATTTGATACATAAAACGGATGTAAGAAAGAAAAAAGTATTGCACTTCGTCATGAATTGAGGGGTATCCCGGATAAACAGGGGTGGATCCAGCTCACATTTGTGGATTCTCGGGAACCCAGTGCTTTGGAAAAAATGGAAAAAAATAGTGAAAACCTAATAGAATTTAGAAAAAATTAGTGAGAATTGAAAAGAATTTACCAAAAAGAAACCATTGGAATAAAATCCTAAATCCGCCAGTACGGCAGTGGCGGAACTAGCCCAAAAGTTTAGGGGTATCCCATTTCTTTTTTATTTTTTAGACCAGAGGTATCCTTTGTATAACGGAAACGAAGTTGAGGGGTATTTTTACACTACGGAAACGGAGTTAAAGAGTATTTTTACACTACGGAGACGGGGTTGAGGGGTAGCCTATACTACCCCTGCTAACATTCTAAGTCCGCCCCTGTAGTACGGACAACCTATGGGATACATATAGATCCGCCCTTGATAGCCACTGCTCTCTAAACATTGCTCCCACTACAGTCTCTTGCTTAGTGATCATCACATGTCACAAAGGGGCTCTCAAATTATTTTTGAAGACGCATGCAAAAGAAATATTGATAATTTACCAGCACATCTCTCATGACGATTTTATCTCAGAGTAGCTTTTAGCACATATCTCGTGGCAAACTACTACAACTACAACAATAACCAGTAAATCCTCAGATAGAAATACTAGTAAAAGGGTCTGGGGAGGGTGACGTGTAATCTTATCTCTATCTCTGAGGATAAAGAGGCTTCTTCCAAAGAGACCCTCAACTCCAAAACCCACAATAGAGCAATAAAAAAGGATATGAAGCATAAAAGAAGACAATCACATGAAAACAATCCACCTAACAATAATAATAATAATAATAATAATAATAATAATAATAATAATAATAATAATTATTATTATTATTATTATTATTATTATTTAAAATAAATAAATAAATAAAATAAAATAAAATAAAAATTCCTATGACATACCTAAAACATCTTTGTATCATCCCTTAGAAGTTCTTAACCCTAATCTTACGTCCACACGAACTCCTATTATGTCTAATCCAATAATCCCAAGTTAATTTGGATCTACCTCTACTCTTCCTCCCCTCCAGGGTGAGAGTTTCTACAGCTCTAACTGGCTCCATCAGTTGCCTACTCTTTAGATGCCCAAAACATCTCAATCTCTCTTCTTTTATCTTATCTTACCTGGTATACTAGACATTCCCAACCTTTGTTGGAAATTTGTGAAAATAGCATTTTTCACAAATATAGAAAAATGATTTTTTCCTATTTTGGACTAGAAATAAATATAAGAAAATGAGCGGGTTTTATATATTTATTTGTGGGTTTGTGTTCTTGGAAGAGCTTCGTAACGAACTAAACCACATCCAAAACGGAGCTAAGATAAATGAGATATCGATGCTCAAAGTTTGGTATTTGAAACTTGAATGCTGAAAAAATGGGAAAGTAGCTTCTTGTCCTACATAGGTGGAGAGATGAAACTTAAAGGGGTATTTAAGTGGGAACTCTGATTCCTCATTGTTTCATGGAAGCACACACAATGTGAACTCGCGAAGGGTGCGGGGCACCCTAACACGCACTCGCACTCGCACACGCGCGCGCGCGCGTGGCGTGGGCGATGAGGCGCAATGTGGCGCTTTGATGGCATGGTGGCGCGTAGTGGCGCATGGAGCAAGGGCACTGAAGTGACGTGCACGGCGCACCAAAGTGAGCCAATACGGCGCGACTGTGTGGCGTGCTCGTATAGGCTCACAGGTGAAGGTGACGTGGCACACGCGCACAGGGGCGCATGGAGTTGAGCCTGTGTGGCGCACGCGCGCATGGAAGTGAGCCAAAATAGCACACGCGCGCATGAGCGTGCAGACCTGTACGCGCAAGGGCGCACGCACACCAATGTGTCTTGCGTGCGTAGAAGCTTCCAGCAGTTAATGCCAGTGCAGTTACACTTTAGCATTTGAAACTGACGAGTTAATGGCTTTGACTGAGAATTAAATGACGAATTAAAGTGCATTGAAGACGTTTAATGCAGTTTAATTCTCCCATTTAATTCCTTTTCAGTTTCATTCATGACCAGCTGCTTTGACTGAGAATTAAATGACGAATTAAAGTGCATTGAAGACGTTTAATGCAGTTTAATTCTCCCATTTAATTCCTTTTCAGTTTCATTCATGACCAGCTAGTATAAATAAGGTGGTACCCCTGTTGAAGAACTACACCGAAACACACAGCAATACAATCCTTCTCTCTGAATTTTCTTCATCTTCTTCCAGCATTCACGGTACACCTTCGGGTAGGAGTCAAGACCGATAGTGCAACTGCTTCGGGCTGTTGTATCCTGGAAACAAACGTGTTCTCCTGGGAGACATGAAATTTGTTTTAAGGGACCCGTGTCTAACACGATCCTCAGCCAAGAACCTGTTTTCTTTTTGTAATTCAATTCTTGTTTTTTTTCCTTTTATTTCAGTTGTAACATAAGTATATTTCAGCTTTCTTTATTTCAGTTGTATTCAACTTAATAATAAAGATTTTTTTTTTTGCACGAACGGATTCTTACAATCTTAAAACAAATTTTTTAAAACAACGTTCGTGTAGAATCACAAACATATTCTGCTGTGAATTCGAACCAGTTTTGAATTCACACAGTTTTGTTTTAAAAAACAGATTTTTTTCTCTGTTTTGATTCAAAGTAGTGACTTTGTCAAAACAGATTCTGTTCTTCTACTCCTTCTTTGTCTTTGGGTTCTAAGATCTTCTATTGTAGTCTTCAAAGTTGGACTAAGAAGCTACACGGCTGGTTTTGTTACTCGTCGATTCTGTTAATAAAATAATAAGTCAGCACATTTATTATTCTAACAGATTTATTAACTTGGTTTTGTGGAATTTTTCAGAATGTCGACTAAGGCAAACATGGTGGACGTGGGAGAGTCCACAAAAGGCAATAAGGGCAAACGGGGTAAAAAGGACAACAAAGGGAAAGCAAATGTTAACAACCTTGGACCGAAAAAGGGGGCTGTGAAAAAGAAGTTTGCGCCTTTCCAAGGTACTTGTTACCATTGTAACGAGACGGGGCACCGTGCTAACCAATGCAAGAAACCGAAGCGTGAGCGTGCGCACATGGTTGATGAGGATGGTATGCCTCTGATTGCAATGATAACCGAGGAAGCAGCTATGATTGAAGAAGTCAACGCGATGGGTGAAAGCCCAAAAGGATGGTTCGTTGACACGGGTGCAACCCACCATGTTTGTGGAGACAAGGCTCTTTTCTCTACATTCAAGGAAGCGTCGGGTGAAGAAAAGCTTTATATGGGAAATAAAGCTACCGCAAGCATCAAGGGGGAAGGCACTGTCATCCTGAAGATGACATCTGGCAAGGAGCTTACTTTAACCAATGTGCTTTATGTCTGATGCGTGTGTGGTCTGATATATTTTTAAGTATATTTTTAGCCCTTTTTAACACATTAGTCAAGTTTTAAATTTATAAAACACGATATTTACTAACACCAAACACACATATGGGCAAGTGCACCCATCGTGAGCGTAGTATAGTGTTGGTAAGATACCGAGGTCGTCTAAGGACACAAGAGCTTTTAATACCGGTTTATCCTCAACGTCTAATCAAATCAAAAGTTTAGAAAGAGGTTTTAAACTAGAAAATAAAAACAAAAAATGCTGAAAATAAAAATAAAAAATAAACACAGATAGACAAGATGAATCACTTGGATCCGACTCGCCTTTAGTGTAACCTTTGATTATTTCCGCACTTTTGCACTTTTCAAGAGATTATCTTAGTGTAACAATTCTCATTAAAATCCACAATTAGGATGATAATTAGTCAATAAGGAAACCCTAATTGAGACACCCAAGTAATTCTGCACTAACCCTAAAATTTTCAGAACAATCGGAATCAGGATCAGGGCCCCTAAAACTCAAGGGGAGTAAACCCTAGTGATAATTATCCTTATGTCTCGTTGTACAGATTGAATTTCGAATTTAGAGTGAGTCATACAAGCTAGTCCCGAACCCAGCTAGTCTATGTAATTAGACTGCACCTTTTACGGACCGTAAAGGGAAAAGCCATACGGTCCGTAAGCATGTCTCAAAAATCACTATAAATAGCAGACCTTGGCAGTAGCTTTCTGAAGTTAATACGACATGAAAACTCTCTGTGGACGTCGAGATATCACAGTATTATTACAATAAACACACACTAATATCGAATTGCTGCCGCAAAATAGGGTAATCACTCGATCGCTATTACGATTCATTTTCCGACTGATCAATATATCCAATGGATGTTTAAGTGCCGCCCACATAGGGTTATACTTTGTCGTTCGTCGTTAAATGGATGGATGTTTAAGTATTGCACTTTGTCGTTCGTTGTGAGAATTTGATCTCGTGAGTTATCGTAACTGCTGTATTGATCACTAACCCGGTTTTGTGTGCATTATTATTAAAATTAGGTTAACAAGGCTAAATCATATTCTGCCCGTGTTAAATCTGCAATGTGAGTCATTCTCTTTTTATCAAATGTTTTACAATACTCCAAATTATTTTCAGAATTATAATTACAGTGATTAAGTTTATGTAATCACCAAATTACAGCCAGTATGTGGGGTATTGTGCACATTACTACTGTTTTAATCACATTAGGTGGGCGAACCTAAAATTAAGTGATATACGTCATTCATTGGGGCAGCCAATGATGATATGACCACAGTCACAGATCCGGTCGAGTGACAAATACTGTGGGTAGTTGGTAGATATCAGAAACATATGTAAAAACTCTTAATACTGTAAATTATAATAAACGAGTCATTTTAGTAAACTGAATGATTCACTCAGTATTTCCCCGCTGACAAAACCTTTTTCAAACATGTTTCAGGTGATCTATTGTAATTCAGGAAAAGTGCTGGGAAGCAGTGCAGGCTTAAAGTAGTGGCTCATTATGAAATAAAGAAATATGTTTTGTAAAAAATAAAGATTTCTCAGTAAAATCTTGTTACTATAAATTATCGGGGTTTTATCCCGAATTGTGAAATAAAATAATCGGGAAAAGTTTTTAGCTTTACAACGATCCTGATGGAAAATTTCCGCTGCTAAAATCACATAAATAAATATCACGGGATTTCTGTCCCGCGGCTCCTGAAACGGGTCAAACCGGGTCGGGGGCCGTGACAGAAATGAGGTGGTATCAGAGCCACTGAGTTAAGCTAATTAAGTATTTAGAAATACTTAATTTTTCCTGATTACTATTATGTGATTATGTGTTATATTAAACTGATTATTTGTTAGTTACAGTATGGGTAAGCAAAAGCTGCAAGATATCTATCTTAAATTAGATAGGTCAGTTTACGAAGAGGGAAGTTCATCCCGAAATAAATCTTCAAAACTCCCTACAATTCCTGAAGAAGGAATATTTGTGCGAAAAGCACAATATGAGAAACCGCTTTCTCCTAGAAAAAGGAGTATGATTATTAAGAAAAGTAAAGAGCAAATCCGAGAAAAGAGGATTAAAAGGGAAACCCAGGAATTAATTAATAAATCACCTTGGGAAGACAAGCTAGATGAGAAATGGGCAAATTTGTATATGCTAGCTACAGTAGCAGAACATGCAAATCTTTAAAAACCCTAAGTCTAGTAATAGCACTTCCCAGTAAATAAATAAATAAATCCGAGTGTGTTCTTTCCTGTTATTTTGTACAAATAGTGTGCAATAAAACTTTGATGTTTATTTGTTAAACTTTGTTCCAAAGTTTTAACTTAGTATTTTGTGCATTTTGCATATATGCTACACATCATGAATGAGATATCTGAAGCCTTTCAGAACCTCGATCTTTACCCGGTGAATGTAGAAGTTTCCCAAGATTTCACTGGATACTTTGCTGATGTGGAACAACCTGTAGAATTCAAGGCTCCACCCTTGACAAAGCCAAAACGAAAGAAAAGAAAGAATTATGTATGGGGTAGTCGTATCCGTAGGAAAAAGCCAGCCCCGAAACTTCCTAAAATAAACAACCCTTTAGGAAAAGGAAAAGAAATTGTAATCAAGGAGAGTTCTAAACAGCAAGAGATGGAACCTGAAGTCAAGAGAGATTCTAGGCAAATGGAAAAACAGTTTGAGGAATATTCTAAAGATATAGAAATGGAAGTAGGACAAGGTTCTAGACCAACTCAGATAGAAATTGGAGAGAGCTCCAACCAAAACCAAAACCAGGGAATAACTTTTCAGGATGAAATAGATTTTCTATTGGCAAACTGTGAGACTATTCAGCCTGTCAATACAAATGTTTTTACCTATCCTAGTGAAAATCCACTCCCTATGAATTTTGAACCAGCAATTCCAGAACCAATAGTCCACTCCCAACCTGTAGAAATGGACGAATGGTGGACAAATGATTGGCAATTTCAAAATATTGTCAACGACCCTTATTCCTTTTTTCCACAATTCGATCCAGAACCCCTACCTAATCCACCAATGAGTAACGAAAATATGGCGGAACTTCGTCATTATGGTGAAGAATAGATGGATGCAGGAAATAGAATTAGGGAGATAGGGGGACAAATTGCCTGGAAATATGATGAAAGGGAAATGCGTTTTTAGAACGACAAGTGGCGAGAGATAGGAAGGTGGTAAAACTATAGTTGTGTAATAGTAAAAGTAAATAGTAAAATCAGTCTGTAACATAACTACGAATAAAACCCTGTAAAATATTTGTGTGTAGTGATGCATACTATAACCGATATAAAATGAAATCGAGAAATCGATAGTTTTGACTATACGTGTATTGTAAATTGTCTGATTGTTTGTGTATAATTGCTATTTATCAAATACTAATAAAAATTATATATATATTATCAGATGGCAAATATTGGTAATGAACCGGTAAATGAGGTTAATCAATCAGAGCAACATCCAGGAGATCAATATATGACTAGACAAGATATTGAAAATATTGTTGCTCAAGGGATAGCCAATGCTATTCCAGCATTCGTTGCTGCTGTAAAAAGTCCAATCGAACCGCAACATATCGTTCCTAGTAAACGTACTTCTGAAGATAACTTCAGTAATAGTATAAATGGGGGCAATAATCATGATAATGAATCCCAGCACACGCCGCTCCCTAAGAAACTGAAAGCTGCAACACCTGGTTGCACTTTCAAAGAATTTCTTGCTTGTAAACCCACTGAATTTGCAGGCAATGAAGGGGCAACTGCATCACTGCGTTGGTTAGAGAAAACCGAAGCAGTAATTGCAATCAGTAAGTGTGCCAAAGATGATCAGGTCATGTACGCATCAAATCTGTTTAAAGAAGGAGCACTCGAATGGTGGAACACAGTGCTACAAGCAAAAGGAAGAAGGGTGTCCTATGCGAGGAATTGGGAAGAATTTAAGAGTCTTGTCGAAAGGAAATTCTGTCCCGAATACGAAAAGGAACAAATGGCAAACAAATTCCTGAGTCATCGTATGATAAGCGTCGACTGTCGAGGATATACTTCGACATTCTTCAAATATGCGAGAGTGGTACCTAACCTGGCTTCGCCAGAACAGTCCTCATTTCTCGCTATATTTGGGGATTAATTAGCGAAATTCGCAATATCGTTAAGGCTGTGAGACCTCGCACTGTTGACGATGCAGTAGAATTAGCTAACACTCTGACTGATGAATTGATACGCACAAGAGATGAAGATAGGAAGAAGGAACTAGCTCAGAAAATTACCCAAGGATATAGGGTGGGTAATAGTAGTTTCAAGAAAAGAGGAGCAGGGCAATCTTCAACTTTGCCATTCTGCAAAATTTGCAAAAAGAAACATTTTGAAAAATGTAACAAACTTTGCAATTTTTGCAAAACGATAGGACATCGTGAAGAAAACTGCAGAAAGAAATCCATAATTTGTTACAATTGTGGAGAAGCCGGACATTTCAAGACAGAATGTCCTAAGTTAGTCAAACCAGTAGACAACAAACCCAAGGCAACCGAAGGAGCTACCAAGAAGAATGCCAGAGCATTCCAGCTAACCACTCAAGAAGCAGAACTCATCCCGGATGTGATAGCCGGTACGTTTTTAGTTCACGACGTTTATGCAAAAGTATTATTTGACTCTGGTGCAAACCAAAGTTTTATAAATACTTCATTCTGCCAAGCTCTTAAGTTACCCTTAACTACCGTTAGGCAGATTTTTACAGTTGAAACCGCAGATGGGAATTCAGTAAAAATCAATCAGGTTTTGCAAAAAGTAGAAATAGAACTTTCAGGTCATAAATTTGCTGCAAACCTATTACCTATGAAATTAGCTGAATTTGATGTTGTGTTAGGAATGGATTGTTTAATAGCCAACCATGCTCAAATCATTTGTGATAAAAACTCCATAGAAATTCAATCACCTACTGGAGAAGTAATCATGATTACAGGAGATAAACCTCGAAAGCCACTGAAGTTCATATCAGTAATGAAAGTTGCTAATTATGAACGAAAACAAGGAATAGTATATATGATTTCAGTAATCATTAGTACTAAAGGTAAGGAACTTAAGGAAATTCCTGTAGTCTCAGAATACCCAGATATATTTCCAGAAGATTTACCTGGGTTACCACCAGATAGGGAGGTAGAATTTAGGATTCATCTAATTCCAGGAACTACACCGATAGCCAAGGCACCCTATCGATTAGCTCCTACCGAAATGCTAGAATTGAAGAAGCAATTAGATGAATTACTAAGCAAAGGATTTATACAACCTAGTTCATCCCCTTGGGGTGCACCAGTGTTGTTTGTGAAAAAGAAAGATGGATCAATGAGAATGTGTATCGATTATAGAGAGCTAAATAAGGTTACAATTAAGAATCGATACCCATTACCTAGGATTGATGATCCTTTCGATCAATTACAAGGCGCTAGGTACTTTTCTAAGATAGACTTGCGCTCCGGATATCATCAATTAAAAGTTCAAGAAGAAGACATACCTAAAATTGCTTTTAGAACTAGGTATGGACACTATGAGTTTACAGTTATGCCCTTTGGGTTAACTAATGCACCTGCAGCATTCATGGACATGATGAACAAAATCTGTAAACCATATTTGGATAAATTTGTAATTGTTTTCATAGACGATATACTCATTTATTCAAAAAGTCAGGACGAACATTGTCAGCACTTGCATGCACTCTTAACTTTGTTAAGAAAAGAAAAATTGTATGCCAAATTTTCGAAGTGTGAATTTTGGCTACAAGAAGTGCAATTCTTAGGACACATGGTGAATTATGAAGGTATTCACGTAGATTCCGCTAAGATAGAAGCAATTACCAATTGGAAGGTTCCGCAAACCGCAATGGAAGTTAGAAGTTTTATAGGTTTAGCCGGATATTATAGACGGTTTAATAAGGATTTTTACAAGATAGCTGTACCATTAACTAAGCTAACCTGTAAAGCCATTAAGTTTGAATGAGGACCTAAACAAGAAGAAGCCTTTAGAATCTTGAAGCAGAAATTAACCAATGCTCCAATCTTAGCCTTACCAGAAGGAACAGAAGACTTTGAAGTGTATTGTGATGCTTCAAAATTAGGATTCGGATGTGTGTTAATGCAACGCAAGAAGGTAATTGCGTATGCTTCCAGACAATTGAAGAAGCACGAGGAAAACTATACGACTCATGATTTAGAATTAGGAGCTATAGTTTTTGCCCTTAAGATATGGAGACATTATCTGTATGGAAGTAAGTTTACTGTTTATACAGATCATAAACGTTTAAGGTATATATTTGGGCAAAAAGAGTTAAATATGAGGCAAAGAAGATGGATGGAAATCCTGAGTGATTACGACTGTGATATTCAATATCACGAAGGAAAGGCAAACGTAGTCGCAGATGCCTTAAGTCGTAAGGATCATGAGAAGCAAAGGCGAGTCCGTGCTCTTAGAATAAATCTACAAGTAGATTTAATGGAACAACTGAAAGAAATTCAGGAAACGGCAATCAAGGACGATGCCGAAGGAATGAAAGGTTACCTAAAAGAATTGGAACAAGGAAATGATGGAATTTGGAAATTCCACAAAAGTTGGGTACCTAAACAATGAAATTTAAGAACGAAGATTTTAGAGGAAGCTCATAAATCTAGGTATACTGTACATCCAGGAAACAATAAGATGTACCAAGATTTAAGAAAGAATTTCTGGTGGATAGGAATGAAAAAGGATATAGCCGAATACGTATCCAAGTGTCTAACTTGTTCACAAGTTAAAGCCGAACATCAGAAACCTTCAGGACTACTACAACAGTTAGAAATGCCTGTATGGAAATGGGAACTCATAACAATGGACTTTGTTACTAAGTTACCCAAAACCAGAAAAGGTAACGATGCGATTTGGGTAATTGTGGACCGATTAACCAAATCTGCTCATTTTCTACCTATGAAAGAAACTTTTAGCATGGAAAGGTTAGCCAAGTTGTATGTGGATGAAGTAGTATCCTTGCATGGAGTCCCACTCTCCATTGTATCGGATAGAGATAGTTGTTTCACTTCCCGTTTCTGGACAAGCTTCCAAGAAGCAATGGGAACCCGACTCAATCTAAGCACTGCATATCATCCACAAACAGACGGACAAAGTGAAAGGACGATTCAAACTCTAGAAGACATGCTCCGAGCATGTGTAATTGACTTTGGTGGTAACTGGGATAACCATTTACCATTAATCGAATTCTCCTATAATAATAGTTATCACTCAAGCATCGAAGCCGCTCTATTCGAAGCACTGTATGGACGCAAGTGCAGAACTCCCGTATGTTGGGCAGAAATAGGAGAAAGTCAATTATCAGGTCCAGAAATCGTACAAGAAACCACTGACAAGATAACTCAAATCAAGGAAAGATTGAAAACAGCCAGAGATCGTCAGAAAAGCTATGCAGACAATCGCCGCAAGCCACTAGAATTCCAGATAGGAGATAAAGTACTTTTGAAAGTATCTCCTTGGAAAGGAGTAGTACGATTCGGTAAGAAAGGAAAACTGAGTCCAAGATATGTTGGACCATTCCCAGTGATCCAACGAATAGGACCAGTAGATTATCGCTTACAACTACCAGAAGAACTAGCTGGAGTACATGATGTATTTCATGTATCCAATCTCAAGAAATGTCTATCAGACGAATCCCTGGTAGTACCTCTTCACGATGTGGAGGTAAATGAAAAGCTAAAATTCATAGAAAAACCCTTACAAATAAAAGACCGGAAGGTCAAGTTTCTCAAACACAAGCGACTAGTGCTGGTGAAAGTCAAATGGAATTCGAAGAGGGGACCAGAATATACTTGGGAACTGGAGTCAGAAATGAAGCGGAAATACCCTCATCTATTTCAGTGAATCTCGAGGACGAGATTTTTCTTAAGGTGGGGAGGATGTAACAATTCTCATTAAAATCCATAATTAGGATGATAATTAGTCAATAAGGAAACCCTAATTGAGACACCCAAGTAATTCTGCACTAACCCTAAAATTTTCAGAACAATCGGAATCAGGATCAGGGCCCCTAAAACTCAAGGGGAGTAAACCCTAGTGATAATTATCCTTATGTCTCGTTGTACAGATTGAATTTCGAATTTAGAGTGAGTCATACAAGCTAGTCCCGAACCCAGCTAGTCTATGTAATTAGACTGCACCCTTTACGGACCGTAAAGGGAAAAGCCATATGGTCCGTAAGCATGTCTCAAAAATCACTATAAATAGCAGACCTTGGCAGTAGCTTTCTGAAGTTAATACGACGTGAAAACTCTCTGTGGACGTCGAGATATCACAGTATTATTACAATAAACACACACTAATATCGAATTGCTTGTAGGACCGGTTTTGAATCCGAAACGATTGCGAAACATACGTATAACGTGCGGAATCCGTACACGAACGCGACCGAACACGCGTGACGTAATATAAACTGTGATTCTATTGATTAGATCTGAAAACGTACAAAACCTGAATCACGATGTCACTTTCTCTCTCTAGTTTCTCTCTCTAGCTCTAGAAACCTCCAAGTGACAAATGAAGCAAAAGTTGTAAACTAAACATAAAGCTCCCTATTTATAGTCAAAGGCATTTAATGAGATTTCTCATTATTACAATTATGCCACCTTGCCTTTTGTCTAGTTATCACTAATATAACAACTCAATTTCTTCTGTTTCTCGCTACGGCTCGGATTGACGAAGGCTATAGACATGAATGTACTAACAGACTCCCCCTTGGATATTGCCGCAGTCAATCTCGTAGCGTCTTGTCTTTCTCTTTTTGAGTCTTCTTGAATCTTTAACACGTCTTCATCAACGTAGACTCTCTTTTGATTGAACAGAAACCCCGTGGATTTGTTTTCAGCTTCAGCTCCCCCTTTCGGTAAACTCTTCACTTCATCAGGCTCCCCCTTTCGTCAAGCTTCCGTGCTTTTGGGATCGACACCTGGCTTTCCAGTTACAAGCTCTTCCAGGCATGATACCTGGCTCTTTGCACACTTCCGTTTGCGTTGAGCTCGTCTTCAGACTCCCCATTAGACTCGGCTTTCGGGATCGTAGTCTGGTATAACATCTGCAACACTCAAACATTTATAAGTAACAATGTTTTTAAAAAAAAACCATCAATCAAATTCTCTAATCCACTCCCCCTATCAACTAACTTTACAGATATGGCAGCGTTAAAGAATCCAACTCCCTCACAGTTTATCATCCAAGTTCAAATTAATGACCTTGGAGATATCACAAACTGTTTTTTGAACATTTCTAGAAATTTCAAGTTTCAAATTAATGAACTTGTTTTATTTTCAGAAACACAATCAGCTTACTAAGATTTTGAAACTCAGCAACTCAAACATCGGTTGTCGAAAATAAAGCAGAAATCAAAATCTTTTTGTTTTTTCTGAAAATATAAAGCAGTAAAGAAATATATACAAATATATTTACAGACAATATTTTTGTTTGAGTATTCGTCAGAGGATCATATCAGTTTTTGACAAGTCACAAGTACCGTTGAGCTTAGTTACACATTAAGAATTAAACAATTCACTTAGATTGTCAATATACTGATCCATTTAAATTTTCATACAAATTTCAACTAATTCAGGATACGATTTAGATGTTTTAAGACTTAAACTCATTCATGTGTCCCACCTCTTGAATATACTCCCGTATCCAGAATCCAAATATTCAGTCTTACAGGTGATTAATACTACAATGATATCTGTACATAAATTAGGTATGCGAGGACTGAGGGATCTCAGGTCGATACTTCCGTATGCGCAGAGAGATATCAGTTTCGACTTTTCAGTATGTCCCCTTTAGAGGATCTTTTAGCTACAACATCAATGATTATCAATTTTATTGTCTAATCAGCTGAGGGCTTATGCTATGTTTCAAGCATTTCAGGCAAAGCATTATCCAAGGACTAGGTCAGAACTTCCATTCAGCAGAAGTCCCGGAATAATACCCCAGACATCATAGAGTATAAAAACCTAGTATATCAGAATACGAGACCTTTCAAACGAGATTTCAGGGGTTACCTATATATCCAAGTAGTGTTCCCCACGAAATAAGCAAGTGTTTGAATTTAGGTTTATATCCCGAAAAGTTTACTAAGTGTATAAAAACCTATCGACATATCATCAGGGAGACTGTTTAACGCTATTTAATCATTACAATTCTTTAGCATACTGTAACTGTCTACTGATGTACTATCATTTCCTCTTTTTACGCAAAACTCAATTTTTTTTTAATTTTATCATGTTTTTGGCTTTTTCAAATTTTCTAATGTTTTTGTATTTTCTAACTTTTTTCTCCCCCTAAAATGCAAAACCATTAAAAAAAATTTGACAAACCGATACTAATAGCTTTGTCTCGCCATCCATTTTCTGCTTAGAGTGCTCTGATTTGCAGAAAAACTACTATCAAATACCCCCATGATTTACAACCCATTGATTTTGCCCGTTAGAAAACCGTGCTTCAATCTGTGACAGTAATCATGCTTGTTCAGCCGTGAGGGTTTTGGCATAGTCCATCAGCACTTATTCTAACAAAATTAACCACAACCATCACAAACATCAACCACACGAATAAACAACAAACAAACAAACAACAAACATCACATATTGTTCAAATTTTCACAAAACAACACACAAACTCCCTGTCTGACCAAACCAGAGTTCATCTTTGTCCTACTCTAGTGCCAGGCTACTTCTATTTGCATTCTGACAATCTTCTGCACCATTGAGTACCTGCACATTCAAGCTTTATCAAATACGCAAACAATAAAGATAGATACAAAATTTCAATCAATAAAGATAGATGCCGATTCATGCTTCGCGATAAAGGAAGCTCCGGCAATTCAAATTGTTTAATCAAACATTGTGTCCACCCAAGCCTCATCAGCCTTGGGTGTAACCTTGACTCTAGCAACCTGAATCTTAAAGTTTTCAGCCTTGAGTGGTGGAAAATTTGCATCATAAGCAATCGAAATTGAATCCTCAGCTTTCTTCACCTTAGAAAATGAACTTTCTAATTCTGTTTTCGATTTCCAGATTTGTTTTTGTTTCTCATTTTTAATCAAATCAACATGTTTCTTAACACTCCATGCTTGACCATTTGGTGTTCCACGTTTGTAAAAATGTGAATCTTTTTGAACACTTTGGTTTTGAACAACAACTTTTGGTTTCCAAACCTCTTGGGGTTTTGTCATATCAACTGATGTTTTCCAACTTTGTGTTGTTCTGAACCTGGATGTGTGAGAATTCCAGATTTGCCTTGAATCGAACCTGTTCTGGTTTGATTTCCAATTTTGATTCGAAGCAAACTTGTTTGTGTTGTACCTCCAAGTTTGTTTTGAATCAAATCTGGTTGACCTTTGTCTCACATTCTCAGATTTTTGTTTCTCAGCATCAATCTTCGTTTGATCAACATCCACAGGTTTTAGATTTGGACACTTGCGTGCAAGATGTCCTTTTTGATCACATTTGAAACATGTTCTCATGGACACATCTTTGACCTGTGGTTGTTGCTTTTTCTTTTGTGCCTCAAACTCAACATTAGACTGCCTCATTTTGAGTTCTTTTTCTTCAGCTAAACTGTTTCCTTGAACAAAACTCATTTTTTCTTGATAATTTGGCGTCACATTTTTCTTCCAATTTTGTTTCCTTTTATAACCCAACCCAGCCTTCATGTTTTTCTTTTTGACACCTGGTTTGTTATAAAAGGTTTTGTGACCTTTACCAGCAAACTTTGAAATCTCAGATTTTTCAATCTCAACCATTTTGAAAACCTGATCAACCTTTTCTGAAATCACATTCTGAATCGGGAATACAACATCTAAGAACAATTTGTCTGATCCAATCATGGTATAAACCAATCCCTTTGAATCATCATTCCAATTTTTCTCGGATTTTGTGTTTTGCAGATATCCATCATGAAAGTTTCCCTCATCTTCATCTTGTGATTCAGTTTTACCTGTATCAACCGACGCTTCTTTGAAAACACTTTCAACAACCTTACCTACCACCTCTGAATCACTGATATCATCAGATTTGGTGTAAGTCACATCGATGTTATCGGGTAACTAATCAACCATGTTGATTACTTTTTCCACTTTTTTGCCATCATAGAATGTATAATTATTCTCCAACGGTGGTGGAACCTGATGGTATTCAGACCCTATTCCCTTTTTGTTCTTTTCAGACTCTTTCTCATCAGGTGTGATGTTGAAAATACGTTCCAGAATATATGAAGATGAATGATAGCTTTGCAATTTATTGACCAACTTTTCTTTGTATGCCAATTCTTGTTTAAGCTTAGCAACATCATCAATATATTGGTTTACCACTCTTTGTTTATCTTCAAATCTAGCTTCAAGAAATTTAGTGTTTCTCTGACAAGCACACAATCTATCATCTAGACTTTTGACTTTACTTTTTAAAGTTTCATATGCTTCTTTTACAGTTTCATATGACAATTTCATTACATCATATTCTTTTTGCAACTCTTGAATTTTGATGTCTTTTGGAACACATTCGTTGCAAACAGCTGAACACTTTTCTTTTAAAACCTTGTTTTCTGTTTCAAGATCATCACATTTTTGTTTTAATTTTTCATTTTCTTGTTTCAAAAACTTTTCATTTTCAATCATCTCATGACATTTTTCTTTGAAAAGTTTTTCTATTTTAGTGAATTCAATGTCTCTGTTGTTGAGTTTTTCATCTTTCTCAATACAAGAACTGCACGTTTCCATGCATTTCTGGCATTGTTGTTCAGCTTCATTATCAATTTTATCAGAAGTATCAGTTTGACTAATCACCTCAGTGACTGGCACTGTGGTTTCTTCTGCTTTCTGAATCTGATCTTCTTCAGTCACTTGCGTTTTCTCTTCAACAACTTCCTTGGCTTTCTCTTCAACCTTCTTCACTTCATTCACCATCTTCTCACTCTCAGTCACAATTTCTTCAACTGTTTTCTTCTTTTTCTTCTCCAGACTAGCAAATATCACCTTCCGAATACCTTCTTCAACCTGCTCTTTGTACCTCGGAATCTCCCTAAGGCCTTTGCACCAAACACTCACAGTAGGTATAGCCGCAACTAATGCATCAAGGTCAACCGTCTTCGGATCAACCGTCGGGTTTCCTTGAGGATCAACATAGCATTCTTTTTCTTTGCTCCACCTTCCTGCTCGTGTTGCTTCTTTGTAAGCATCATATACATCATCCAATCTCATACGTGCATGTCTTTCTTCACGAGTAAGTGGTACTTCAGCAGTCATTGCTTTAGTCTTCAAACCTTGAATATCTTGAATTACGTGAATCACACAAAACAAACAAACACTTATCAGTTCAAACACTATCAAACAACTGAAACAAAATAGTACTCGAACTGGTGAACATTCTGTGCAAGATTGAAGGTTGACAGACTGAGCAGACTGAAGATTGACACACCGTGCGAACTGAATTTGATGCGAACTAAGATTTAATTTGAAATGAATTTGAAGCCAACTATCACAAAGACTCACAAACAATCTGAATTTCTTCCAAAATGTCTTGACCAACTTCAATCTGTGAACTTTTCAATACTTTGAATACACAACAGGGTGAAATGACAAATATGGCAACTAGCAAACAAACCACAATACTTGATTTTTATTTGACCAACAATTACACTCAAACATTCATTGAGCCTTAAATGTTAATGGGCGGCAACAATATTCCAAAAACATATCACATGGGCTGCTAATAATGGCCGACAAAAGGCTGACGATGTTCTGAATTATATTGAATAAGCCGACAATTAAAAAAAACGTTTGAACCAATATGTCTATAGTGGGCTGACAACACACTTTGATTATTCGATCACTGATTGGGCCGAATATAATAAAGAAACACCAACTCTTCTTCTATTGGACCTCAAAGATGATGGGAGGTGCACCTTTACACTTAAACAAATCTCATTTGGCCAAGTTTTTAGTGGGGCGGTGAAACAAAGGACTTCACATGCAAACACCTACAACAACCTGTAATGATCATAACATCATGTGAAGACGATGACAAAAGAGCGAACCACTTTGGAACCTTATAAGCGGACCAATCACATGAATTTGGAGCGAACCAACACACACACTTATAAGCGAACCTGATTTTAGACGAATAAGCGAACCTGTGATGTTTCGTAAAAGTGAACCAATGAAATTACCCTATGAGCGAATCTGTTTGATTACCATGAGCGAACCTGAAGTTTTACCGTATAAGCGAACCTATTTAGAAACCAAATAAGCGAACCTCCCTAATTGACCAATGAGCGAACCATAAACTGTTCGAATAAGCAAACCAAACTAATATTTACGATCGGACCTGCAACTTTGACGCGAATTCGAACGAAAAAATCTTGATTTCTCCTAAACGGTTTGGAGTTTCGATCTGAAACTTGGTAGGATTGTAGATCAGGTATACGCGCACAACATATCCAAAAATCAGCTGAAACGGACCGTGAAAACCTGTTCGATTTGACGAAAAACAGTAAAAACTGTGAGAAATATGAAAAAGATGAAGAAGAAGATGAAATCGGATCTGAATCTGATGTAATCTTGTGCGAAATCGTGTGAAAGATCAGTGTAATCGAGCTCCTGCTCTGATACCACTTGTAGGACCGGTTTTGAATCCGAAACGATTGCGAAACGTACGTATAACGTGCGGAATCCGTACACGAACGCGACCGAACACACGTGACGTAATATAAACTGTGATTCTATTGATTAGATCTGAAAACGTACAAAACCTTAATCACGATGTCACTTTCTCTCTCTCTTTTCTCTCTCTAGCTCTAGAAACCTCCAAGTGACAAATGAAGCAAAAGTTGTAAACTAAACATAAAGCTCCCTTTTTATAGTCAAAGGCATTTAATAAGATTTCTCATTATTACAATTATGCCACCTTGCCTTTTGTCTAGTTATCACTAATATAACAACTCAATTTCTTCTGTTTCTCGCTACGGCTCGGATTGACGAAGGCTATAGACATGAATGTACTAACATTGCTGCCGCAAAACAGGGTAATCACTCGATCGCTATTACGATTCATTTTCCGACTGATCAATATATCCAATGGATGTTTAAGTGCTGCCCACATAGGGTTATACTTTGTCGTTCGTTGTTAAATCGATGGATGTTTAAGTATTGCACTTTGTCGTTCGTTGTGAGAATTTGATCTCGTGAGTTATCGTAACTGCTGTATTGATCACTAACCCGATTTTGTGTGCATTATTATTAAAATTAGGTTAACAAGGCTAAATCATATTCTGCCCGTGTTAAATCTGCAATATGAGTCATTCTCTTTTTATCAAAGTTTTACAATACTCCAAATTATTTTCAGAATTATAATTACAGTGACTAAGTTTATGTAATCACCAAATTACAACCAGTATGTGGGGTATTGTGCACATTACTACTGTTTTAATCACATTAGGTGGGCGAACCTAAAATTAAGTGATATACGTCATTCATTGGGGCAGCCAATGGTGATATGACCACAGTCACAGATCCGGTCGAGTGACAAATACTGTGGGTAGTTGGTAGATATCAGAAACATATGTAAAAACTCTTAATACTGTAAATTATAATAAACGAGTCATTTTAGTAAACTGAATGATTCACTCAGTATTTCCCCGCTGACAAAACCTTTTTCAAACATGTTTCAGGTGATCTATTGTGATTCAGGAAAAGTGTTGGGAAGCAGTGCAGGCTTAAAGTAGTGGCTCATTATAAAATAAAGAAATATGTTTTGTAAAAATAAAGATTTCTCAGTAAAATCTTGTTACTATAAATTATCGGGGTTTTATCCCGAATTGTGAAATAAAATAATCGGGAAAAGTTTTTAGCTTTACAACGATCCTGATGGAAAATTTCCGCTGCTAAAATCACATAAATAAATATCACGGGATTTTGTCCCGCGGCTCCTGAAACGGGTCAAACCGGGTCGGGGGCCGTGACACTTAGTTATAGTAGTAGGCCCCTCTTTTGAAGGTGACGTTACCCTCAACCCAGTAGTTTGAGTCAGCAAGGATACAATCTTAAAGGGTTGGATTATTGAAAGATAATTAATTAAGTTACTAATGCGTAATGTGGTAGGCCACTCTTTTGAAGGTGACGTTTCCCTCGGCTAAGTAGTTTGAGTCAGCAGTGATACAATCCTAAGTAGTCGGGTTAATGTTTTAATAGTAGCTTACATATGAGGGGATCAAGAAATTTGAACCCCTGCCATCTAATACCAGTGGGTATTGAAGGAGGTCCTACTAAGTTTGACCCAGGTCCTTGCAGGATCTATACACTGAACAAGGCAAGACTCTTACCAAACCATTCCCTTAACCCCGACCAGGTAGCCAACATATCTCCATATAGACCGTGGAGATATGAATGGTGTAAATCTTTTATTTTATATAGACAGTAAAATAACGCCAAGACACCATGGACAAATGATAATGAAGATTCACCTTCAACATAAGAAACTAGTTATTAAAGTCATTAATACATAACCAAATAAAAAGTGCGAAAAGATTAAAAATAAAAAGTATTACACTAAATGCTTTTCTTCACCAAGTGATGTAAGAGACTTAGGCAAACATGGCCTTTGATTGTCAAGAACTCTTACTATCAATCTTGGATCCCGAGACTACTACAAACACTCTATGATGGATGATGGTGGTGGATGTGGGTTGTGATGGTGGTGGTGGGTGGGTGAAGTATGAGAGAGGTGGTTTGCCAAGGGATGATTTGCAAGTGAGCCAAACACCCCTATTTATAGCCTGCATAGAACCCCGGACACGGCTCCGTGTCCATTGGGCACGGCCCCGTGTCCATCCATCTTCTCTTTCTTCATTAAATGCAGTTTGTCTGCATTAGTTGACCACGCTCCCGTGTCCACTGGGCACGACCCCGTGTGCAGAATCGTATCTATAGTATCAAGATTTGCCTAGATTCTGCGAATCTTAGAGTTGACCACGACCCCATGTCCGCTAGGCACGCCCCCGTGGTGGGTGATAGAAGCTTCTACAACTTTATCTTTTCTGCAGACGCTTGGGCACGCCCCCGTGCTCAGTGAGCACGGGGCGTGTTCAGCCTTCTATTCTCTTGTTTTTGTTTGGGAGGATGCTGTCGAGGGGTCGGGCATGCCACGTTTATTCCTTTTCTTGTATTCTTGTTAGATTTAGCTGCCTTTTTGCTTTTTTGTTCATTTGAGCTCATTTAATCCTGAAAATACAAAAAGAAGACAAAAGCACACTTTTTCCAACATTAGTACTAAAAAAGGGTTAGTTTTATGCCACATTTGATGTAATTTATATGTTGCATTTTATACACATCAATGTCCCAGAGATACAGAAGAATCTCGTGTCGGGATGGATGCTCAACAAGTTTGGATTTCGTCTAGTGTTTGAATCGGACAACTTTGTTCTTTCTAGACGTGGAATGTTTGTTAGAAAGGGCTATGCCCGTAATGGAATGTTTAAAATGTCTGTAATGGTTGTGAAAAACAACAAGAATATGAATGAAATTTCTACTTCTACTTACATGATTGAGTCTTCTAATGTTTGGCATGGTAGACTAGGACATGTAAATTATAATTCTTTAAGACGTTTAATTAAATTAAATTTGATACCAACATTCCATATCGAGTCCAATTACAAATGCGAGACATGCGTAGAATCCAAACTTATGAGATCATCGTTTAAATCGGTTGAACGAATAACCGAACCCCTTGATTTAATTCATACCGATGTGTGTGATTTAATAGCGGTTCCCATGCATGGAGGAAATAAGTATTTCATCACATTTATTGATGATTGTACTAAATATTGCTATGTGTATTTACTAAAGAGTAAAGACGAAGCAATAGAAAAGTTTATCTTATACAAAAACGAAGTTGAAAATCAACTTAAAAAGAAGATAAAGGATGTGAGAAGCGATCGAGGAGGTGAATATGTTGCACCTTTTGCGGATTTATGCGCAAAAAGTGGCATTATACATGAGTGTACACCTCCTTATTCTCCACAATCAAATGGTGTGGCGGAACGAAAGAATCGCACATTGAAAGAGATGATGAACGCCATGTTGATCAGTTCGGGAGTGAACCGAGAAATGTGGGGGGACGCCATTCTCTCAGAAATTATCTTTTGAACATGATACCTTTGAAAAATAGGGACGGAACTCCATATGAGTTATGTAGAAAAAGGAAGCCTTCATACAAATACTTGAAAGTGTGATGGTG
Organism: Helianthus annuus; assembly: GCF_002127325.2. Taxonomy (NCBI): domain Eukaryota; kingdom Viridiplantae; phylum Streptophyta; class Magnoliopsida; order Asterales; family Asteraceae; genus Helianthus; species Helianthus annuus. The sequence continues at coordinate 48,156,528 of NC_035434.2, read as the reverse complement.
CCTAGCTAAGGTGATTGTACCACCTCTAAGGCTCTTAGGATAGGACCCAAAACTGTTGATTGCATTTTCATTGGATATGCACATCAAAGTAGTGCGCATCGTTTTCTTGTACATGAGTCCAAGAATCCCGATGTACACAAACACATTATCATGGAGGCAAATCCTAACATTGTCTCATATTTTGAAAATGTGTTTCCTATGTTAGGACAAGCACATGCGACTTCATCAACAGCGGCTGATGAAGCAGGTCCAAGTTCATCTACATGGTTAGATGAACCAGGTCCAAGTCCATCTACAAGGGTAGATGAAACTCATGAACGACCTGAGGTCGAGGAGGGTTAGCTTAGACGAAGCAAACGAAAAAGGGTTGAAAAATCCTTTGGTCCAGACTTCATGAGCTATATGGTTGAGGGTGAGCCCAATACCTACCGCGAAGCGGTTACCTCCACAGAAGGACCTCGATGGTAAGAAGCAATTAAGAATGAAATTGATTCTATATTGCAAAATCATACTTGGGAGTTAGTAGATCTTCCACCTGGTTGTAAACCACTTGGATATCGTTGGATATTCAAAAGGAAGATGAAAGCCGACGGAAGTATTGATAAATACAAGGAAAGGTTAGTAATGAAAAGGATTTAGACAAAAGGAGGGTCTAGAATACTTTGATACTTACTCGCCTGTGACGCGAATAACCTCTATAAGATTGGTTCTTGCAATTGCGGCTCTAAGAAATTTAGAAGTTCATCAAATGGATATAAAGACCGCATTTCTAAATGGCGATTTAGAAGAAGAAATTTACATGGAAAACCTGAGGGTTTTTCCGCCCCAGGAAAAGAGGGCAAAGTATGTAAATTGGTCAAGTCTTTGTATGGCTTAAAGCAAGCTCCAAAACAATGGCACCAAAAGTTTGATCATGTCATGATTGACAATGGTTTCAAAATAAATGAGTACGACAAGTGTGTTTATTTTAAAGACACACCAAGAGGTTATGTAATTTTATGTCTTTATGTAGGTGATATGCTTATCATTGGGAGTCATGATAACATGATCAACTCAACAAAAGACATGTTGAAATCGAGGTTTGACATGAAAGACATGGGTCTCGCGGATGTGATTCTTGGAGTAAAAATCACTAGAACCCAAAATGGTCTTGTGTTGAGTCAATCTCACTATGTGGACAAGATCCTTGGGAAATTCAATTCGGACGATACAAGTATAGCTCGAACTCCAATTGATAATACCAAACGCCTAAGGAAGAATAGAGGTGAGAGTGTTGCTCAGTTAGAGTACTCAAGGATCATTGGTAGTCTCATGTATCTAATAACATGTACTAGACCCGACTTAGCGTATGCTGTGAGCAGGCTAAGTAGATACACCAGTAACCGTGCACGGAACATTGGAAAGCTATCACGAGGGTGCTCAGATACATAAGATACACGAGAGATTATGGATTGCATTATACCCGAGATCCAGCAGTGATCGAAGGGTACACTGACGCGAACTGGATATCGGATATAAAAGATCATAGACCGACAAGTGGATATTTGTTTACACTTGTGGGAATAGCTATAGCTTGGAAGTCTTCCAAGCAAACTGTTATAGCTAGATCCACGATGGAATCCAAATTCGTCGCTTTGGATAAAAGCGGAGAAGAGGCAGAGTGGCTACGTCAATTTGTGGAAAATATTCCAAGATGGCCAAAGCCATTGACGGCGATTTGCATACATTGTGACAATCAATCAGCGCTTGTTAGAGCACAAAGTGCGATGTACAATGGCAAATCAAGGCACATTCGACGTAGACACAACACCGTACGACAACTTATCTCAACGGGTGTTATCTTAGTTGACTATGTTAGGTCAAAGGAGAACATTGTGGACCCGTTAACAAAAGGCTTAAGCAAAGATAAGGTGTATAAGTCATCAAGAGGAATGGGACTAAAGCCCATAGATGAAGGGAATATGAGGGAAACCTAACCTAGTTGACTCGAGATCCCAAGATCTAGGTTCAATAGGCAAACTTAATCATAAACCTAAGATATGAAGGAAAGGTTAAGCATGTTGAGGTTATGATTTTGAGTAAATCCAAATTAACCATGATGCTTTTAGTGATTCAGAGGAATCACCTATGTTAGAGAGAAGTGGGGTCGTTTCGAATGGATTTGTGGGGAGGCGCAAATCCTAGAGCTCTCGCAGAACCAGGAAAGAGTTCCATGACCATAAACGGACACAACCATGAGGACTTGACTCGACTAGGCAGAGTATTGTGTGAATGTATATTGTCGCCTACATAAATGGGGGATTGTTCAAGGACACCGCGTCTACAAGACCTTAGGAGGCTAAGTATGCTTCACAAAAGAAGGTTCAAAGGTTACACCTACCTATCTTGCAGTACTTAACTGTTGAACGTGTATCGTTAAAACTTGATAGATCGATTTCTATTCATGTGGGGGATTGTTGGAAACTTGTGAAAATAGCATTTTTCACAAATATAGGAAAATGAGTTTTTCCTATTTTGGACTAGAAATAAATATAAGAAAATGAGCGGGTTTTATATATTTATTTGTGGGTTTGTGTTCTATGTTGAAGAGCTTCGCAACGAACTAAACCACGTCCAAAACAGAGCTAAGATGAATGAGATATCGATGCTCAAAGTTTGGTGTTTGAAACTTGAATGCTGAAAAAGTGGGAAAGTAGCTTCTTGTCCCACATAGGAGGAGAGATGAAACTTAAAGGGGTATTTAAGTGGGAACTCTCCTTCCTCATTGTTTCACGGAAGCACACACTAAGTGTACTCGCGAAGGGTGCGGAGCACCCTAACTCGCACTGGCACACGCGCGCGCGCGTGGCGTGCACGATGAGGCGCAATGTGGGGCTTTGATGGTGCACTTTGCACTTCGCACGCTTAACCGCTTGTGCGTGGTGGAGCACAAAGGATGCAAGGACCAGGTGGTTGGTGACGTGGCATGCAGGCGCGTGACCCTGGTGGGTCCGCGCAGTGGCGAATGACGTGGCAGTCATGCACGTACGCGTGCGAGTACACGTAGCATGGTGGCGCGCAGTGGCACATGGAGCAAGGTTATAGAAATGACGTGCGCGGCGCACCAAAGTGAGCCAATACGGCGCGACTGTGGGGCGTGCTCGTATAGGCTCACAGGTGACGTGGTACACGCGCGCATGTGCGCACGGAGTTGAGCCTGTGTGGTGCACACATGCATGGAAGTGAGCCAAAACGGTGCACGCACGCATGAGCGTGCAGACCTGCACGTGCAAGGGTGGGCGCGCACCAGTGTGTCTTGCGAGCGCGTGCGCGCAAAAGCTTCCACCAGTTAATGCCAGTGCAGTTACACTTCAGCATTTGAAACTGACGAGTTAATGGCTTTGACTGAGAATTAAATGCCGAATTAAAGTGCATTGAAGACGTTTAATGCAGTTTAATTCTTCCATTTAATTCCTTTTCAATTTCATCCATGACCAGCTAGTATAGGTAGGGTGGTACCCCTGTTGAAGAACTACACCGAAACACATAGCAATACAATCCTTCTCTCTGAATTTTCTTCATCTTCTTCAAGCATTCAAGGTACACCTTCGGGTAGGAGTCAAGACCGGCCGTGCAAGTGCTTCGGGCTGTTGTATCCTGGAAACAAACGTGTTCTCCTAGGAGACACGAAATTTGTTTTAAGGGACCCGTGTCTAACACGATACTCAGCCAAGAACCTGTTTTCTTTTTGTAATTCAGTTATTGTTTTTTACCTTTTATTTCAGTTGTAACAGAAGTATATTTAAGCTTTCTTTATTTAAGTTGTATTCAAGTAAATAATAAAGATTTTTATTTATTTTTGCACGAACGGATTCCTACAACCTTTCCCTAAAAACATCTTTTTTTTATCTGGTCTAACCGTGTGTGCCCTCACATCCTCCTTAACATCCTCATCTCTACTACGTCCATCTTGTGCACTTGTGCTATCTTGATAGCTCAGCGATCAGTCCAATGTAACATAGCCGTCAGCAAGCAGAGATCTGATTGCAACCCTATAAATTTGCAATCAGTCCCATATATCATGACAAACATATGAAGATGATAATGAAGAATTAAATCAATTTTGTCTTAAGTTCTGATAGACGACGTGGGTTATACTATCGAATGACAAGTCAAAATTAGATTACATATGAAGATTTCTCAATTTTAGGATTAACAAAGAACGTGATAAATTGTCCTCAAAGCCATTTTGATCATAATTAACTTGTTATTTTAGATGGTTTTTCTTCAATTTAAATCGATTTTGACTATTAACCACAAGATAAGCAGAATTGATAGTAACACATGTAGGAAGCACACAATCATATAGTAGCAATGAAAACTATGTGTGATATGAAAGCTGGTACCAAAAACGTATAAGAATTCTAAATTCCATCCAATCAATATGAAAAAAAAAAAAAAAAAATGAAAGCAGGAACCAAACACGTATAAGAATTCTAAATTCCATCCAATCAAAAGAAATCAGAGGCAACTTTTTGAGCCATGTCTAAAACATGAAGTCGTTGGTGAAGGTACTTGCAACGAAGACAATAGGGCGTGCAAGGTTCGCTTTCATATTAAAATATTTCGCTTGTACACAATATCGATAATCAAATCTACGAATGAAAATTATTTATTGGGAATTTTCAAAGGCAAATTCGATTCTAAATCAGACTAAATGGTTTATACTTATATGAGTTGAACCACACCGAGTTTCAGTTGGTGGTTATGCACTTAGGGGTATAACAACAAGCTGTTACAATAGTAGCACCTACATAGGAAATCCAGAGATCAGTACTTGTTTCTAGAGACACATTTTGTTAATGCTACAAAAGTTTGCTACCGCATCTTATTGGCCACCGAAGCTCATATGCCACCAAAGTTCTTAGTTGCTACTGAGGAGTAGCAACATGCTAAATAGACTTTTTCAGGATAACCTATCATTGCAACTCCAACCACAAGCGTTGCCCCTTTGGACCTCCCATGGGCAGCTCTCTGACCATTGCTAGGGTGGTGCCCCTTTGAACCACCCATTGTTCTAGGGAATTTGCCCCTTATAACCATAGAGATTTTTTAGCATCGAAGTCATTATAATCTAATGTTACGATTCAGGTGGCACATGAGAGTGAATCAACACACAAAAAACACAGACAATTAATCACGCAGAAGAAAAATAAACGACATAATTCACACAACATTTATAAAAAAAATTTAAAAAATTCACACAACATTTATAAAAAAAAAACCTAAAGTTTTATTAAATTTTTAAAAATTACATAATCCTAAAAATTACATAATCTTAAAAATTACATAATTCCTAAAAATTACAAAATAAAAAAAAAACATAGAGCGTCAGGTAAACTTCAAAAAGGGCGAGCTTGTCGAACGCCTTTCGCTCCTTGCCTCGAAACTCAATGTTCGCCACCGCCACCCGGTCCTCGTGGCTTAACTCGCCGCTCGGAACGGCTGCGTAGTAGGCCTTGAAACGATCGAGCTTGGGCCGTAGCTCGCACCATTTATGTTGGCACGCGTTGAGGTTGTGCCGGTCGTGTCCGACGTTATGTCAGTAGCTTGCGAATGCTTCTGGCCAATATCGTGTTTGGCCGGGTTGCCGGCCCTTCATAGGGTCAACGACGCTTGTGACGAGAGCCAATTCTTTCTTCGTGGGTCCAAGAGGCCATCTTCTTCGGGTTGGGGTAGCGGGTTGGTGGGATCAAGTGGGTTATGGTTGGGGTAGCGGTGGACAGCGACGGTTTGGGATGGGGTAGTCGGTGGGGTTTGGGGTTTCATTTATAGGGGATGTTGGGGGTTGGGGTGACTGCTTGGCTTGGCCAAACGGTTGGACTTTAAAATTCAAACCCGCTATGACATGGCGGTGGACAGCGAATAGGAGGCCGCAACATCGGATCTCAAGCCCGCCCCACGCCCGGCTTCAAACCCAAGCCCCAAGGTCCACGCCCCAACCCAAACCCACCCAGGGTGGTGGCTTTGGCGTTTTCTCCCAACCCACGCCCTAACCCAAGCCCCATACCTCATAGTCTAAACTAAGTTTTAAATACACTATTTTCATATTTCTAGAACTCACCACAGTAAAATTGTCTATCTCGGTGCACAATCTCTGAAGCAAACGACATACCCTATCATATCGTACGAATTTTCCCATATCTATAATCGGCTTTTTTTTTGAAGGTTAAAAAAAAAAAAAAAAAAAAGCCTTTATTTTAATCTACACTCTAATCCACGAATTGAAGCAAAGAATCATCTCTATGGCTTGGAAATTCAACACTTATTTTCTTCCTCAATTCTTAAGCAAATCAGGTAATTCTAAACTTTTTTTGCATAACAATTTGTAACTTATGCTTTGAGAGTTTTTCAAAAAAAAACTTGATTTTTTAATTTTAACCCAAAAGTTTTTACCTTTTGCAATTTTAACTCTACAATAATTTGTTTTATTAACTTTAACCCAAACTTTTCATTACTTTTAACCCAAAGGTTTTTACCTTTTGCAATTTTAACCCTACATAATTTTTTTTTTAACTTTAACCAAACACTTTTCATTATTTGCAATTTAACTTCACAACTTTTGTCACTTATACTTTTCATCTTTGGAAAATTTTCGGTTTACGTATAGTTCTTAATTTTTCGAGTTAAGACGACGCAACGTACAAGTGTGGTTCAACTTTCTTATGTTTTGTTTCAAATTTTGCAAGTTAATACGACGCAACGTACATGTGTGGTTCAACGTTTTTACCTATTTTTTCATGTTTGACATATTCGTCGCAATACGCAGATCCTAGGTCGAGTCAGTGTTTGTGGTCGATAACGGTTGTGTGACATTAATACTATTTGACATTGTTTTACGCCTCGCCGCAACGCGGCATGTGCTTTGGGGGTTTTCCAAATAAAAAATGGTTATGCATATGGTTGTCGTAACCTTGGCTTTGGGGGTATTCCAAAAAAAATGATTTTTTTTACTTTTCACCTAAACGTATTTCATAAATTACTTTTAACCCAAAACTTTTTATCTTTTGCAATCTATCCTCACAACTTTTTTTACTTTCAACTTTGGTCCTTTATAGTTTTCATTTTCCGCAAATTTTTCGCTTTATCCTTGGTTCTAAATTTTATGACTTAACACATCGCAACGTGCATCCTTGGTTTAACTTTTTTACGTTTCGTTCTAAATTTTGCGAGTTAACATGACGCAACGTGCGTGTGTGGGTGATCGTTTTTACATAGTCTATTTTTCCCGTTTGACAGGTTTAACATAACGTGCGGGTCCTAGATTGACTTAGTCATAACAAAAAAAATCCCCGCCGCATTGCGGCGAGTCTCAATTCTAGTTTTATCTAATTTTTCGAGCCTTACAAAACCTTTCTATCCCTTTTCGTGATAGAGGGCATCTGCAATCCAAATTATGTTTCTTTTGCTTCTAAGGTTCTAAGTCTTCGAGATAGGGGCTTTCAATACAGAGTTGTGTTTTGATGAAATTGAACTTAGGATATTGTTTATCATCAAATTACAAATGTTTGCACCAAATTTTCAGAAATTTCAGAAATTTCAGATTTCTTATAGGTTTATTATAGATTTTTAATCATATGACAATTTGAAGAAACAGTGGTTAACCGAGAGGTTACTCCACGGGTCGAGTCTCGTTAGATATGGTTAATCCCTTCTTTGCTCAATTGATGCCTGGATTATCCTTCAATCTGTCACATGCGCAACGAACACACCATAACTCGCAACAAGGAGAATGGGGTGGGGGTTGCTCCTTGTTATCACCATCCGACGTTAGAATAAGCATTTGCTTAGGAAGCAAGATAAGTGATTAAGTAGTAATTGTGAGTGAGTAGATTAGCATTGTCTCAAACCTGTTTTGAAGTCTGGTCTTTATAGCTGGAGAGTGAAGGAGAGAGGCCAATGGGCCGCTTAATGGGCCTTGGGCCTAGCTAACAACTTGCATCTTTTCTATATGCCTGGCAAGTGTGTAGGCCGTAGAAGTGTCAGACGCACGGTGGAGGTGTTGCCACGTGTCCTGCTGTGTCAGGCGCACGAAGGAGCGGCCACCACGTGGCCTATTAGCTTTGGCTATCAGTTTGATCATCAGCTTTATGCAAGAGGGACCTCTGTTAGTAGACTGGGTAGCCGTGTATTGGACGATCAACTGACCGTCGGTGTCAGTGCCAGTGCATGCCACTTGCTGGTTGGTCAAAGTGACAGTTCCACTTGCGCTATAATAAGATGTGGTCCTTGCGCATGCGCCTTGCATGCTTGCGCAAGATTGTAGCATGTGTTGGAGAACATCCTCATTAACTACTCAGCACTTCCTTCTTCAAGAGTGACATGTGGTGGATGAGTTGCACATGCACAGTACAGAACAACACATAGAGAAGGTTCCACCGCCCGATGCGAGTGCGGCAAAAACTAGTAATTATAAAAGCGAAAGTTCTTAGCCACATAAAAAAATTTGATTTCACAATTTCACCACAAAATCTATATATTTTATAATCTCTCCCTTTAGATTCTCCTTTTCAATATGAATCATTAAAAGGCAAGGTTAGTACAATGTGGAATGACATTCCTCCAAGTTTGTCAAATCTAGATACATCTGCATCAACACCAGGTGGTGGTTCAAGCTTTGCTATAATTGTTGTTTCTCCGGTCACCACATTCACACCAACTGATAAAATTGGTGCACTAGAAGATATTGATGAAGAAAACTATCAGTTTGATTTGGAAGTTGATATTATGGGTGACATGGAAGAGAATGTTGAAGTTGGGACTGATGAGGTTATGGTTGCATTACATGTGAATGCATAATTAAGGACTAAACATTGGAATCACAAACTCATAGGATCTGATCCTTAGGGCGAGTCATCTGAAGCTGTCAAATCGGGAAGTGTTGAAGAAGACGTTGGTGATTTAGTATTCAAGTAATTGATTTGATTGAATGTGTAGGTGTTCTAGAAGTCAACAGAAATTCAACATGGAGAATGGAGCAGCCTGGCACAGGAGGAGGATTCATGTGGTTGAAAACAGGAAGTGTTTGGTTATAAAAAAAACTTGTGTTTGTGATTAAAACAGTATGATGTTGATTTCAATTGTTAATTTTTTTAAAAAAAGTATTGAAGGAATACACCGAAACCTTCACGGCTGAACAAACATAACATGATAAAACTACTTTGAAAAATAGAGTTCAAAATGTTAAAAATCAACGTATTGGTAATCATGGGGGTGTGTGAAAAACTCAAGACAGAGAATGTAAAGTAGAAATGGATGGCGAGATAAAGCTGTTCACATCGATTTATCAAATGTTTTAGAATTTTAGGGGGAGTATATAGTTTTAAAATTTGAAAAATTCAAAAACATTTGAAAATTCGAAAAAGTACAAAAACATGAAAAATATTAAAAAGAGTTTTGTGCAAAAAGAGTAAATGATAGTACATCAGTAAGACTGTCACAGCATACTAAAGAAATGAAAAGTAAAAAAGTGATAAACGGTCTCACTAATGATATGCCAGTAGGTTTTTACAAATTTAGTAAATTGATTTCGAGATATAAATCTAAAATCAATAACTTTCTTAACTTGTGGGAACATCTCTCGGATATATGGACTTAGTACTCCGAAATTTCGTTTGAGAGGTTGCCTGATTCTGAGATATTAGGTCTTTATACTTATTGATATATGGGGTATTATACTTGGTCTTCTGATTTTGCGTCAGCAATGGCCTAGACCTCGTATAATGCTTTTGCACTTAAAACCCCTACACTGCATAAAAAATTGAAAATATTGAAAGATATATATCAAGTGCAGATGTTTAAAAGATTCCTAAGTGGAACATACCTATGTCGAGCCTTCATCTTTTTGTCTTTTTGTCTGAACGTAATTTCTAACCTGAGCACTCAAGGTCTCGCACTAACCCAGAGACATATATTATTTAGGTATATTCACCTATAAGACCGAATCTAGAGAGCACATTTCAGAGAGTGGGAGCATCTTTTGCATTCGTTGTATTGCTACTTTGCTGAAATTAATACAAAGGAACTTTAAAGTGATATACTCTTATTATTGATGGTGTTCTTGCTTCGGTTTATGTATAAACTTGGATTCTGCACTTGGTTATGCATTAACAACAAGGAATAGGTCTTATAAGATCATTAAGGACCTACAAGTAGCGCCTTTCTATAGGAATTTGGGAGACCTCCCACCGTGTTGAATAATATTTTATTCATAAGGAGAAAACATGTTTGTGTATATTTTTTTTTTATTTTGAGTGAATTGCAATTTTTTGTCCTATATGTTTTAAAGCTTTGACATGAGAACCTGATTATTTTTGGTGCAGATGAAGTGGGTATCTATTATCTCCGGCAATGCAGGTTAGGGTGTTTATCGGTTTGGTTAACGATTAATTCGATATGTTCGGATTAAATTTTTTCCCTTAACTGATATCCGAATTCAGAAATGCCTTAATCAATCCGATTTGATCCGAATTCAACGTGGACCAGTTTCGGTTTAAACCGAGCAAACCGAATTCAATCAGATTCAACCGAACAACGTTTTTGCCTACTTTTTGTAGCTGTTTGGTTCCGTACATGATGAAACAGTGGTTAACCGGGGAAGTTAATTCACTAATCTCGTCAAGTAGGGTTAATCCCTTCTTTCCGAGGATCGGTGGCTGGATCGTCCGCTCTCCTGTCTCCTGCATGTAGGATCGTATACTGACCCGAACGAGTCTATCAGAGGAGTCTCGATCAGTTACAGGTGCGGAAAACAAGTAACTAACGTAGAAACAACTAGATCTTCACTTTAAACACGCTTTTGATTGATATAACAGCGTTTACAGCCAAATCTCACACCGGTAGCACCTCGGTATGGAAAACAAAAACATTCTAACTGATTTCGCTCATGTTACATATATATAGTGCAGGGATTTCGCTCATATGGACATGATGTCCATAAAAGCGAAACCCTATGGTCCAAATAAGCGAAACCTCCTGCTAAAGACCATATGAGCGAAATCACAAGCTAAAACACATATACACTCCTATTTTCTCGTAAAACATGCCCTAATTTAACATTCTAAGACTAAGACTCGATACAAGACGAAGTCGACAGATGTAGTGCACCAACAGACTCCCCCTCAGATGTTGACGAGTCTCAAGTGTCGAGTCTTCGCATCTTCAGTCTTGATCTGTCTCTGGGCTTCACTCTCTCAGTATCTTCTTGCAGGTCTTCAGACTCCCCCTTGCGATATGCTGGCTTTTCTTCAGTTCATCAGCATCATCAGCTTAAGGATCGTTGACTGCCTTTCCATCTCACAGCTTCTCAGCATCACTCAGCTTGGCTCTTCATGTTCCAAGATCGTTGCCTGGCTACCTCCAATCAGAGTTCTCAGGTATCGGAACCTGGCTCTCATCTAGCTCAGATCTCAGGAACGAATAACCTTGCACATCTTATCCTGCAAAAACTCTACCTCAAAGTAAATTTCTCTCACATACATATTTTAAACATATAAACTTGCACTAACTCAGACTCTCCTTCAAAACTCAAACAAAAAGATTTTTCAAACTAATCAACCATTTGAAGGTTTGATAAAAAATAATCAGTTTTAAAGACAAACTCTCCCTCAGATCATACTCATCATGTTTAGCATTCAGAATTTTGAAAATCAGCTTTTCAATATCAGTTGTCAAAAATCTTTTTGGATTTTTAAACTTTATGCTAAAACACACTGAAAATCTTTTTGGATTTTGTAATAAAGAAAATGTAATGCAATAAAGAAATATTTACAAACAATATTTTTGTGAGTTCGTGTAAGAGGATCATATCAGTTTTTGAGACAAATCACCAACACCGTTAAGCTTCATTTCATTTTAAGTTTTAAACAATTCACCTAGATTGTAAGTATATTTGTCCACTTAAATTTTCACACAAAGTTCAATTGATCCGAGATACGATGTTAATGTTTTAACGACTTGAACTTATCCGTGCGTCCCACTTCTTGAATATACTCCCGTATCCAGATCCCAATATTCAGTCTTACAGGTGAGTATACCACAGATGATATCTGTACAGGGGTTAGATGCGAGGGCCGTGAGAGCTCAGGTCGATACTTCCGTATACGCAGAGAGATGACGGCTTCGACTTTCGGTGTCTCCCCTTTAGAGGATCTTTTGATTACAACAGCAGCGACTATCAATTTTATTGTTTCATCAGCATGCTGAGGGCGGCGCTTATATTTCAAAGCAGTTGCGGAAAGCATTATCCGGGGACTAGGTCAGTATTTCCATACAGCAGAAGTCCCGGGATAATGTAACATTTGTGCTTGTAATCATTGCGAACAGTTCAATTATCAACAAAACAATGTTATTTGATCCCAATGTTTGTTTGATTGTGTTTTACATTTTTCATGTTTTGACTTTTGTTCAATTTCAAACTCTATATCGCTTTCTGGAGAGTTATACGCAAACTGGTGAGTAAACGTACTCAGTTTAATGCGACAAATACTCCGTAACATCAACATATACTCAACATACCTTAAATAACCTTTACATAACTTAGAAATAAGTTTTGAAGGCTTTGGTATGGCAAAAACAAGTTAATTCGCTTACAGGGACTAAACTTGACAAACTGCGAAAGTATGCCAATTTGAACTGTAACAAACATTCCGGAACATGTCCATAAGTTAAACATACCATAAATATCCTTTACATAGCTTAGAAATAGGCTTTGAGGGGTTTGGTATGCTAAAATAAACTTTTGGATCATTCAGGGACTAAAAGTGTCAAAAAGTGCACAAGTTTGCACTTTCGCGCATAACTTACGTTCTGAATACATCCGGACATCCAGAATTTATGTAAGCATCCTTATATTATGCCTTAGTGTTTGGAATGAGAAAAATCCATTCATCGCGCAATTTGGATCGTCTTTCGCGCTTATGCGCATTCCGTCGTAATAAACCGAACATCGCGACCGTACGGCCAAACGAACCGACATCCGGGATATTTTTTAGCACATTTTAAGTTCCCTATACTTTAACTTCATTTTAGAGCTTTGAAATGGGGTTAACAGGGCTTAAACGTGTCAAAAATGCATCAAATACCAAGTTTCGGGGCTGCAGGGACCAAAACTGTAAATCTGCCAAAGTAAGGGCTTACGAACCGTAAGCCATCACCCATACGGTCCGTAAGGCATCCCCAGCACAGCAGATTCAGCTTTAAATGCTGTTGCCTCTTCATGAAGTGAAAAGCCAATCTTGCCCTTGTCTCTTCTGGCCAATGAGGGGCAAAACCTGCTGTACCATAACATTGTGACAAGTGTATGGACAAGATCATGGCACGATATTCAAGAAACGATACTAACGGCTTTGCTTTTCCTATAAATACCCCCCCTCTTTTGGCTAAAAACTCACACAATCTGATCTAAAGCTCTAAGTTGGAACCTTTGTTTCATACTTGAGCCATTTTGATCTAGATTAGCATTCGGGGACCCTTCGTAAGTGTTCTTTCGTTCTTTATTCGCTTTTCGAATCCGAAAGTCAACGTTTTGTTTGACTTTCTATGTGGACCAGCCTATGGTCAACACGAAGTTCATGGAACTTCATAACGTGAGCGTGATCACGATGGTTATAGTCCATGGCGACTGTACCTACTGATTACCACGTATCTAGGCTCAGTGACGAGTCGTAGTTTCGGCCAAAATGCGCATTCTTGCATATTTTGTAACCAAACTACTCGTGAGCATCAAAGCCGTTTGTTTTGATGCCAAACCTGTTTTCTAAACATAGTTAAGCATGTTCTAACATGCTTAGCTCGAACTTTTAGTTTAGTGCATATATAGGGTCGTAAGGTAAGCGATCTAAACCATCGCTTATACTTTCGAACCCGACCCATTTGGTCGATCATTCGGATCCGACCAAACACATTAGGTGACCATAGCTATAACCTTCCGAGGTTATGCCTTGTGGTCACGATGTTAGGCGTTCCAAACGCGTTCTACGCGAACGACGCGTTAAGGTAGCATAAGCTACCTAAACGGGTCGTAATGGATCGCAAGCACTTAGGTTAGGTTTCATTTTAGTATGTAGGCTTTGTTAAACCATATTTCACGAGTCTCCATACTCGTTTGGTTTACGAACCCGCATACTATCCGATCCTTCCGATTTTGGTCCGGTATATTAATATAGCTACCTATTAGGTGCCGTTTGATATCCCGTGATCTCTGGCATTGTGTGATTATTACACAAGGAATCCAAAGCAATCTCAGGTGAGTACATTGAACCCCTCTTTTACTGTTTTCCAAATTGTTTTGGGGTGAAACACATGTGCCTACTTGTTACTTTCATGCTTTCCATGTTTTCACATCATATGCCTACTATGTTCGTTAGTACATTATAGTACATGATTTCATTACATTTCATGCCATGTATGCCCATTGTGTGCGTACTTAGTACATTGCTTTACATTACATTTCATACTATGTATGCCCATTGTGTGCGTACTTAGTACATTGTTTTACATTACATTTCATGCTACGTATGCCCATTGTGTGCGTACTTAGTACATTGCTTTACATTACATTTCATGCTATGTATGCCCATTGTGTGCGTACTTAGTACATTGGTTCACATTACATTTCATGCTATTTATGCCCATTATGTGCATACTTAGTACAATTGTTTACATCACATGCCTTCATTTTGTTATGACATTTGGTCTGTTTAACATGGAACAATACATTCATTAACATTAGCTACGCCGTTCGTTAGTAGGTAGTGGTACCATAGGAATTGACAACTCCTGTTCGTGAAATCCTGGGTTTGTTTGGATTGGAAGGAATGACCGAATTCGATATACATAACTTAGATAAACCTTTAATTTGTTTAAGGGTTTATCGCCACAGTCTCAAGGCTTGGATGTATGCATATTTCACAATACCGCATAAATGTTTATATCAGTAGAGCATGCATTGTTCCACAATACATAACGTTGATTTAAACCATGTTTTACTTCAACACCTTGTTTTGTGCATTTCACATATGGTTTAGTTGATACATCTCACTTACCATACAAGATATATTTTGGGTACACATTACATGATCTACATTAAACATAAACATTTTGACATTGATATACATACTTGGTGGTTTACATTGAACATAGACATTTCGATATGGTTTACACAATGACACTTGACAATTGATTTTCACATGAACAATTTACATGATGGTTGGTTTGGGTAAATGGTTGGAGTAACGTGGCGTATATAATATGATACAAACATGGTGGATACGCCGCTGGTACTTCCTATATATAAATGTTTGTATAATATTACATATCGTGGTGTTATCTAAATCATTTCAGTTTAGACATATTATGTTTTATACAAATAACATACTTTTTACAAGGCATTGCTTTACAAACAACTTATCATATTCAACTCAGTTTACCTGGTTATTCGTTTAACCTTACATTTATCTATACATATCATCCGATTTTATCGTTTTCCAAAGGATTTACAAGGCAAAACAATTTACAAGGTTCATGACTGACTGTTATTAAACGTTTTCTTAAAACTTAAGTCATGAATCCCATTTTCACAAAACCTATGTATCTCACAGGCATTTTTATGCTGACGTACCTACTTTCACATGTGTTTTCAGGAGCTATTCCATAGGATGATGATCATGACACTAGGGCGGACCTGTGCCTTAGAGAATAAAAATGAAGATAGACTAGTTTAATTATGTTCTGAACTCTTTGATTTCCTATTTAAGACAATGTATTACTCTTGTTTATATATAAAATACAACTTTGTACGCCATGGTTATGAAACAAATTAATTCTGTCCACAACACTCCCCGGCGTTTCTACCGCGGTTGCACGTTACACGCGGCCAGGGTGTGACAGAAGAGTTGGTATCAGAGCCAATGGTTATAGGGAATTAGGTTATTAGTAATGCTTTGACCTAGACTATAACTTTCTAGGACCCTAACAGAAGTTATCTTGTGTTTAGATTCTAAAACATGCACATCACCTATCCTTAGGTGATAACCACAACGGGAACTTCGATTCCGGATCCGCTTTGAAAATTAATCGTCTGTTCGAGGATGATTGATTACTAGGTTTTGAACCCTCTGTTATATTGTGACACCTGTGTTACCGCGACCATCTAACAAATACCAAGCCGATGAAATATTGAATTTCATACTTGGGATCTTGTATAAATATGTGTATCTTTTGCACATGTCAATTCTTGTTCAATTTCAAACTCTACAACACTTTCTGGAGAATTATATGCAAACTGGTGCGTAAACGTACTCAGTTTATGGCGAAAAATACTCCGGAACATCAACATATACTCAACATACCTTAAATAACCCTTACATAACTTAGAAATAAGTTTTGAAGGCTTTGGTATGGCAAAAACAAGTTAATTCGCTTACAGGGACTAAACTTGACAAACTGCGAAAGTATGCCAATTTGAACTGTAACGAACATTCCGGAACATGTCCATAAGTTAAACATACCATAAATATCCTTTACATAGCTTCGAAATAGGCTTTGAGGGGTTTGGTATGCTAAAACAAACTTTTGGATCATTCAGGGGCTAAAAGTGTCAAAAAGTGCACAAGTTTGCACTTTCGCGCATAACTTACGTTCTGAATACATCCGGACATCCAAAAATTTATGTAAGCATCCTTATATTATACCTTAGTGTTTGGCATGAGAAAAATCCATTCGTCGCGCAATTTGGATCGTCTTTCGCGCTTATGCGCATTCCGTCGTAATTAACCGAACATCGCGACTGTACGGCCAAACGAACCGACATCCGAGATATTTTTGAGCACATTTTAAGTTCCCTATACTTTAACTTCATCTTAGAGCTTTGAAATGGGGTTAACAGGGCTTAAACGTGTCAAAAATGCTTCAAATACCAAGTTTTGGCACAACAGGGACCAAAACTGTAAATATGCCAAACTAGGGGCTTACGGACCGTAAGCCAAAACCCATACGGTCCGTAAGGCCTCCCCAGAACAGCAGATTCAACATTTAATGCTGTTGCCTCTTCAAGTAGTGAAAGATCAAAGCTCCCTTGTCTCTTCCAGCCAATAAGGGGCAAGAACAGAGGTACCACAACATTGTGACAAGTGTATAGGCGAGATCATGGCACGTTATTCAAGAAACGATCCTAACGGTTTTGCTTTTCCTATAAATACCCCCTCCCCATTTTGCTAAAAACTCACACAATCTGATCTAAAGGCTCTAAGTTGGAACCATTGTTTCATACCTGAGCCATTTTGATCTAGATTAGCATTCGGGGACCCTCCGTAAGTATTCTTTCGTTCTTTTATTCGCTTTTCGAGTCCGAAAGTCAACATTTTGTTGACTTTCTGCGTTGACCAGCCTATGGTCAACACGAAGTTCGTTGGAACTTCATAACGTGAGCGTGATCACGATGGTTATAGTCCGTAGTGACTATACCTACTGATTACCACGTTATCTAGGCTCAGTGACGAGTCGTAGTTTCGGCCAAAATGCGCATTCTTGCGTATTTTGTAGCCAAACTACTAGTGAGCATCAAAGCCGTTTGTTTTGATGCCAAACCTGTTTTCTAAACTTAGTTAAGCATGTTCTAACATGCTTAGCTCGTCACTTTTAGTTTAGTGCATATATAGGGTCGTAAGGTAAGCGATCTAAACCATCGCTTATACTTTCGAACCCGACCCATTTGGTCGATCATTAGGATCCGACCAAACACATTAGGTGACCATGGCTATAACCTTCCGAGGTTATACCTTGTGGTCACAATGTTAGGCGTTCCAAACGCGTTCTACGCGAACGACACGTTAAGGTAGCATAAGCTACCTAAACGGGTCGTAATGGATCGTAAGAACTTAGGTTAGGTTTCATTTTAGTATGTAGGCTTTGTTAAACCATATTACACGAGTCTCCATACTCGTTTGGTTTACGAACCCGCATACTATCCGATCCTTCCGATTTTGGTCCGGTATATTAATATAGTTACCTATATTAGGTGTCGTTGATATCCGTGATCCCTAGCATTATTCGGTTGTTATACAAGAGTTTCAAAGCAATCTCAGGTGAGTACATTGAACCCTTCTTCTACTGTTTTCCAAACTGTTTTGGGGTGAAACACATGTGCCTACTTGTTACTTTCATGCTTTCCCGTTTTCACATCATATACTTGCTATGTTCGATAGTACATATATAGTACATGATTTCATTGTGTTTATGCTATGCATGTCCATTGTGTGCATACTTAGCACATCACTCTACAATACATTTCATGCTATGTATGCCCATTGTGTGCGTACTTAGTACATTGCTTTACATTACATGCTATGTATGCCCATTGTGTGCGTACTTAGTACATTGCTTTACATTACATGCTATGTATGCCCATTGTGTGCGTACTTAGTACATTGCTTTACATTACATGCTATGTATGCCCATTGTGTGCGTACTTAGTACATTGCTTTACATTACATGCTATGTATGCCCATTGTGTGCGTACTTAGTACATTGTTTTACATTGCATTTCTGTTGCATATGCTCATCCAGCATATGAACACATTATGCTACATTTTGAACCGTTGTGACCATTTGACTATGTGAACCGTCTAAACCTGTTTGATTATATGAACCATTTTGTAACCATTGAACCGTGTGAACCAGTTGTATCCGTTGACATGATTTACATTTGACAATAGACATTTGACTATACATAAACATTTCCACAATTGAAACATTTCATCTTGATGGTTTGGTTTGAGTAAGTGATTAAGTAACGAGGCATGTGTAATATGATACAAGCATGGTGGATACGCCGCTGGTACTTCCTATATATAAGTGTTTGTATGGTATTACATATCGTAGCGTTATTTGAATCATTTCAATTTGAGACATATGACATTTTAAACAAATAACACACTTTTCACGAGACATTGTTTTACAAACGACTTATCTTATACAAACACATTTTACATGGTTATCCGTTTAACCATACAGTGTTCTCTTATTTATACATATCATCCGATCTTATCGTTTTTCAAATGATTTACAAGACAAAGCAAATTACAAGGTTCATGACTAAACATTTTCTCAAACATAAGTCATGAATTCCGTTTTCACAAAACCAATGTATCTCACAGGCATTTTTATGCTGACGTACCTATTTTCACATGTGTTTTCAGGAGATGATGCATAGGACTTATCAAGACATACTTAGGCGGACCTGTGCCTTAGTGACTTAAAACGAGACAAGAACTAGTTAAATTATGTTATGTACTCTTTGGTTCTTGTATAAAACAATGTAAACTTTCATGTTTGATTAATAAAACGAAACTTCAATTGCCATGGATTTGAAACAATTGATTCTGTTACAACACTCCCCGACGTTCCGCCACGTTTTGTATGTTCCACGTGGTCGGGGTGTGACAGAAAAGTTGGTATCAGAGCCAATGGTTATAGGGAATTAGGTTATTAGTAATGCTTTGACCTAGTCTATAACCTTCCTAGGACCCTAATGCGAGTTTACTTGCGTTTAGTTACAAAACAATACCGTCACCTATCCTTAGGCGACGACCACAACAAGAACATAAATTTCAAAACCGCTTTGAAAACTAATCATCTGTTCTAGGATGATTGATTACTAGGTTTTGAACCCTCTGTTATAAGGTTTCGAACCCCTTGGGTTTTCAAAATCTCGTCAAGGTTTTGGGTCCTAAATAGTGTGAACACGTGCAAACTGGAAGAGTGAATGCCTGTACCCTGGGTTTTCTGTCTAAGGCTAGAGTGTTCGTACAAATCCACATAATCGGACCAGTCACTCTTACCTGGGAACTCTTGGGGTGAGTGTCCACTTATACTCGAGCATGTCTTCGCGATACACTATGAGGATCTATTTGCTTTGACTCAGCCTTGGTGTTGTTTGTTTGCTTCGTGGATTCAAACAAATGACCATCAACCATGATTATGGTCGGTAATTGTAACATCCTATTCTTACCCAATGCCATTTCATTTGTTTTCTTTCTTGTCTCTCATTTAGAATGCCTCCTCGACGCGAAAACCAGATAGCGACTGCAGAACTGGCAGAGATCATTGCGCAGCAAATGGCTGCTCAATTCCCAAACCTCTTTGCTTAATGGAACCAAGCCAACAACAACCATAATGCCCCCTGCAACTTCAAGACGTTCAACTCGGCTAAGCCATCAAAGTTTTCTGGGTCTCAAGGAGCGACTGCACTTCTGCAGTGGTTCGAGAGTTTAGAGAACACCTTCAGACATGTCCAATGTCCAAACGAGCGAAAGGTAGAATTTGCATCTAACGTCTTTGAGAAACGAGCTTTGACATGGTGGAATGGTGTGATGAGAGATAGGGGTGCCGATGTGGCACTAGCTCAAACATGGCAAGAGCTTCGAGCTCTGATGATGAAGGAATTCTGTCCTCGTCACGAGATCAGGGGCTTGGAAATGGAGTTCGACGATCTTAAGCAAGTTAGCGGTGAGCATCGAGCCTACACGGATCGTTATGAGGAGTTAAGTTTGTTATGCCCGGATATGGTTACACCTTTGGATAAGGCAATCGAAAAGTACATTGATGGCCTCCCTGACTCAATACAAGACATTGTGACTGGTAGCAACCCTACTACAGTTAGACTGGCCATTGAGCTATCTGCAACCTTGACTGAATCAAAGATCAGGAAAGGTAAACTTTTCCGAAAAGGTGACAAGAAACCGGTCGGGGAATCGAACCCAATCGAGGAATCAAAGATCATGGATGAACAGACTGAATCTCCTAAGAAGTCAAAGAAGCGAAAGGCTTCTCAGAACTTCGCCTGGTCGCTCACAATGGTCAAGCCGTCCCCAACCAACCAGCTCAACCCTCTGCTAGAAAACCATACAATGGAACTGCACCCTTGTGCAACCAATGTAGCCTCCATCATCACGCCAATGTACAGTGCCGCAAATGCCAAACTTGTGGACTTATAGGCCACACAGCAAGAGTCTGTCCAGCCGCAACTGCGCCAAACCAAGCTGGCAACAATCCTACTCAAGGTCGTTTTCTACCAGGCTCATGTTTCAACTGTGGCGAGATGGGTCATTTCCGAAGAAATTGCCCAAGGCTTGCTAATGCAAATCCAGCACAGGGATAAACATCTGACTGACTAGAAGACAACATCATCTGGAAATAATCACGTCTTATGTATTATTTTCTTTCGTTGTCAAGATCTAAGAAACAGTTGTTATCATTGTTTATAAATAAATCTTTTATTTGCATTGCAATGTATTTCTGTGGTTGCATGTATAAACGACATATCCATTACAATACCGACAATCAAGAAACCGTATTCCTTGAAGAACAAACTACCCCCAAAATTCTCCCATTCTATAACCGCTTGCGTCTTCCACAAAATTCCTAAGTACCCGTTTATTCTAAGGAAACGAAGTACAAGGCGCAGGTTACAACACAAGACGAATACCCAAAGTACCACTATAAATCCTTAATAGGGTACCTAAGGACTTCCCGTAAGTCTTTAATTGTTGTATACCTTAATTCGAATGTGGTGATTCCTTGTAATCAAAAATCGAATTTTGGGAGATCTTTCTATAGATGCCAGTGAACATTGAGACCCGTCGATTGGTTTCCATATCCGTATTCAATCAATAACAAGTTAATAACAAATTATAATCAAGTTAAACAATTATGTGACTTTGTGCTTATGTGTTCCCTTATGTGTTGTTGTATGATCCAAATTATGTTATCCAAATCCTCGTAGAATCTTACATATCCTTGTACAAGAGATTCATAGTAGGATACCCAAAGGTATTACTTAAAATCCTCAATGGACTTCTATGTTATAGTTAAGTCCCTTGGATTATAAAGTACTACTTCATAGTTAGACCCCTTGAGTGGTCTAGTTAAACAGATTTATCCAAAAATCTGGCTAGGGATATCATGTGATGATATAGCTGAAAGGACTCCTTGGTGGCCTAACTAAGAAGATCCCCTGTAGATCTAATTAAAGGGAACCGATGGAAGTCTAGTCACCCTCATCACGAGTTTGATATCCTTCCCAAAAAAAAAAAAAACATTTCAAAACAAACTGTGCGGACTGTGCAAGGGATTACGTAATTATGGATGCATACATAATTATGGAATTTAGTGCACAGAAACCACAGCACGTTCTGTCATGTGTCTAGAGTTAACCCTATTCATTTCCAACTCTGATGAAGCAACCGTTGAAAATGACTCCGTTAGTTCATTTTCGTTTCTGATGATTTATCCGTTGGGGAAATGAATACCCGTTGTGAAATCCTTCATTTCCAACTCTGATGAAGCAACCGTTGAAAATGACTCCGTTAGTTCATTTTCGTTTCTGACGATTTATCCGTTGGGGAATGAATATCCGTTGTGTAATCCTTCATTTCCAACTCTGAGGAAGCAACCGTTGAAAATGACTCCGTTAGTTCATTTTCGTTTCTGACGATTTATCCATTGGGGAAATGAATATCCGTTGTGTAATCCTTCATTTCCAACTCTGAGGAAGTAACCGTTGAAAATGACTCCGTTAGTTCATTTTCGTTTCTGACGATTTATCTGTTGGGGAAATGAATATTCGTTGTGTAATCCTTCATTTCCAACTCTGAGGAAGTAATCGTTGAAAATGACTCCGTTAATTCATTTTCGTTCCTGAAGATTTACCCGTTGAGGAAATGAATATCCGTTGTGTAATCCTTCATTTCCAACTCTGAGGGTGCAACCGTTGAAAATGACTCCGTTAGTGCATTTTCGTTTCTGAAGATTTACCCGTTGAGGAAATGAATATCCGTTGTGTAATCCTTCATTTCCAACTCTGAGGGTGCAACCGTTGAAAATGACTCCGTTAGTGCATTTTTCGCTTCTGAAGATTTGTCTGTTGAGGAAATGAACATCCGTTTGCTTATTCCGTCATTTCCATTTCTGAAGAATACTTATTGAGGAAAATGACTCCGTCTGTTCATTTTTGTTTCCGAAGAACAACCGTCAAGGAAATGACAGGATATTGCCTTGCATATCGCTGGTGGTTATTTGGCAAAGTCACAAATCGACTCCTACGAATAAATTTCGGGACGAAATTTCCTAAAGTAGGGGAGACTGTGACACCTGTGTCACCGCGACCATCAAACAAATACCAAGCCGATGAAATATTGTATTTCATACTTGGGATCTTGTATAAATATGTGTATCTTTTGCACATGTCAATTCTTGTTCAATTTCAAACTCTACAACACTTTCTGGAGAATTATACGCAAACTGGTGCGTAAACGTACTCAGTTTAAGGCGACAAATACTCTGGAACATCAACATATACTCAACATACCTTAAATAACCCATACATAACTTAGAAATAAGTTTTGAAGGCTTTGGTATGGCAAAAACAAGTTAATTCGCTTACAAAGACTAAACTTGACAAACTGCGAAAGTATGCCAATTTGAACTGTAATGAACATTCCGGAACATGTCCATAAGTTAAACATACCATAAATATCCTTTACATAGCTTAGAAATAGGCTTTGAGGGGTTTGGTATGCTAAAACAAACTTTTGGATCATTCAGGGGCTAAAAGTGTCAAAAAGTGCACAAGTTTGCACTTTCGCGCATAACTTACGTCCTGAATACATCCGGACATCCAAAAATTTATGTAAGCATCCTTATATTATGCCTTAGTGTTTGGCATGAGAAAAATCCATTCTTCGCGCAATTTGGATCGTCTTTCGCGCTTATGCGCATTCCGTCGTAATTAACCGAACATCGCGACCGTACGGCCAAACGAACCGACATCCGAGATATTTTTGAGCAAATTTTAAGTTCCCTATACTTTAACTTCATTTTAGAGCTTTGAAATGGGGTTAACAGGGCTTAAACGTGTGAAAAATGCTTCAAATACCAAGTTTTGGCACAACAGGGACCAAAACTGTAAATCTGCCAAACTAGGGGCTTAAGGACCGTAAGCCAAAACCCATACGGTTCGTAAGGCCTCCCCAGAATAGCAGATTCAACATTTAATGTTGTTGCCTCTTCAAGTAGTGAAAGATCAAAGCTCCCTTGTCTCTTCCAGCCAATAAGGGGCAAGAACAGAGGTACCACAACATTGTGACAAGTGTACGGGCGAGATCGTGGCACGTTATTCAAGAAACGATCCTAACGGTTTTGCTTTTCCTATAAATACCCCCCCCCCTTTTTGCTAAAAACTCACACAATCTGATCTAAAGGCTCTAAGTTGGAACCATTGTTTCATACCTGAGCCATTTTGATCTAGAGTAGCATTCGGGGACCCTCCGTAAGTATTCTTTCGTTCTTTTATTCGCTTTTCGAGTCCGAAAGTCAACAGTTTTTGTTGACTTTCTGCGTTGACCAGCCTATGGTCAACACGAAGTTCGTTGGAACTTCATAACGTGAGCGTCATCATGATGGTTATAGTCCGTAGTGGCTATACCTACTGATTACCACGTTATCTAGGCTCAGTGACGAGTCGTAGTTTCGGCCAAAATGCGCATTCTTGCGTATTTTGTAACCAAACTACTTGTGAGGATCAAAGCCGTTTGTTTTGATGCCAAACCTGATTTCTAAACTTAGTTAAGCATGTTCTAACATGCTTAGCTCGTCACTTCTAGTTTAGTGCATATATAGGGTCGTAAGGTAAGCGATCTAAACCATCGCTTATACTTTCGAACCCGACCCATTTGGTCAATCATTAGGATCCGACCAAACACATTAGGTGACCATGGCTGTAACCTTCCGAGGTTATACCTTGTGGTCACAATGTTAGGCGTTCCAAACGCGTTCTACGCGAACGACACGTTTAGGTAGCATAAGCTACCTAAACGGGTCGTAATGGATCGTAAGCACTTAGGTTAGGTTTCATTTTAGTATGTAGGCTTTGTTAAACCATATTACACGAGTCTCCATACTTGTTTAGTTTACGAACCCGCATACTATCCGATCCTTCCGATTTTGGTCCGGTATATTAATATAGTTACCTATATTAGGTGTCGTTGATATCCGTGATCCCTAGCATTATTCAGTTGTTATACAAGAGTTTCAAAGCAATCTCAGGTGAGTACATTGAACCCCTCTTCTACTGTTTTCCAAACTGTTTTGGGGTGAAACACATGTGCCTACTTGTTACTTTCATGCTTTCCCGTTTTCACATCATATACTTGCTTTGTTCGATAGTACCTATATAGTACATGATTTCATTGTGTTTATGCTATGTATGTCCATTTTGTGCATACTTAGCACATCACTCTACAATACATTTCATGCTATGTATGCCCATTGTGTGCGTACTTAGTACATTGCTTTACATTACATGCTATGTATGCCTATTGTGTGCGTACTTAGTACATTGCTTTACATTTCATGCTATGTATGCCCATTGTGTGCGTATTAGTACATTTCTTTACATTACATGCTATGTATGCCCATTGTGTGCGTACTTAGTACATTGCTTTACATTACATGCTATGTATGCCCATTGTGTGCGTACTTAGTACATTGCTTTACATTACATGCTATGTATGCCCATTGTGTGCGTACTTAGTACATTGTTTTACATTGCATTTCTGTTGCATATGCTCATCCAGCATATGAACACATTATGCTACATTTTGAACCGTTGTGACCATTTGACTATGTGAACCGTCTAAACCCGTTTGATTATATGAACCATTTTGTAACCATTGAACCGTGTGAACCAGTTGTATCCGTTGACATGATTTACATTTGACAATAGACATTTGACTATACATAAACATTTCCACAATTGTTAAACATTTCATCTTGATGGTTTGGTTTGAGTAAGTGATTAAGTAACGAGGCATGTGTAATATGATACAAGCATGGTGGATACGCCGCTGGTACTTCCTATATATAAGTGTTTGTATGGTATTACATATCGTAGCGTTATTTGAATCATTTCAATTTGAGACATATGACATTTTATACAAATAACACACTTTTCACGAGACATTGTTTTACAAACGACTTATCTTATACAAACACATTTTACATGGTTATCCGTTTAACCATACAGTGTTCTCTTATTTATACATATCATCCGATCTTATCGTTTTTCAAATGATTTACAAGACAAAGTAAATTACAAGGTTCATGACTAAACATTTTCTCAAACATAAGTCATGAATTCCGTTTTCACAAAACCAATGTATCTCACATGCATTTTTATGCTGACGTACCTATTTTCACATGTGTTTTCAGGAGATGATGCATAGGACTTATCAAGACATACTTAGGCGGACATGTGCCTTAGTGACTTAAAACGAGACAAGAACTAGTTAAATTATGTTATGTACTCTTTGGTTCTTGTATAAAACAATGTAAACTTTCATGTTTGATTAATAAAACGAAACTTCAATTGCCATGGATTTGAAACAATTGATTCTGTTACAACACTCCGCGACGTTCCGCCACGTTTTGTATGTTCCACGTTGTCGGGGTGTGACATATATGGTTTTGAACCCTTTTAAATTTTCAAAAGTCTCGTCAAAGTTTTGGGTTTTAATAGTGTGAACACGTGCGAACTGGAAGAGTGAATGCCTGTACCCCGGGTTTTCTGTCTAAGGCTAGAGTGTTCGTACAAATCCACATAATCGGACCAGTCACTCTTACCCGGGAACTCTTGGGGTGAGTGTTCACTTATAGGCGAACATGTCTTCGCGATACATTATTTTTAACCCGCTTACTTTGACTAGACATTTTCGTGTCGCTTGTTTGCTTTGCGATGCGTAACCACCATCTTTGCTTTTGTTGATTCTGTTTCATCTCATTCTCTTCATCCAATCATCTCACTCGTTTCCTTTCATGTTTTTCCTCTTTTAGAATGCCTCCTCGACGCGAACACCAGATAGCAACTGCCGAGCTGGCAGAAATTATTGCGCAGCAGATGGCTGCTCAATTCCCAAATCTCTTTGCTCAATGGAACCAAGCCAACAACAACAACAATTGTACATGCAATTTCAAGACTTTTAACTCGGCTAAACCACTCAAGTTTAGTGGTTCTGAGGGAGCAACTGGGCTTCTTCAATGGTTCGAGAGCATTGAGAATACTTTTCGCCACGTTCAGTGTCCGGATAAACGCAAGGTCGAGTTTTCTTCAAGCGTGTTTCAAAAGAGGGCTCTTACATGGTGGAATGGGGTAATGAGAGACCGTGGTGCAGAAGTTGCTCTAGCACAGACGTGGGCTGAACTCAGAGCTCTTATGATGAGGGAGTTTTGTCCTCGTCATGAGCAACGAGCGTTGGAGAAAGAGTTTGATGATTTGAAGCAAGATAGTGGCGAGCATAGGGCTTATACTGATAGGTTTGAGGAGTTGAGTCTATTGTGCCCGACTATGGTCGCCCCACTCGACAAGGCTATCGAAAGGTACATCGACGGCCTGTCTGACTCGGTACAAGACATTATTACTGGTAGCAACCCTACCACACTCCGTCAGGCAATCGAGTTATCAGCGATACTGACTGAGTCGCAGATTCGAAAGAATAAATTACACAGGAAGGCTGACAAGGGCAAGAAACAGTCGTCTGACAAGGAAGATAGCAAGAAAGGTCAAAACAAGAATGGAAAGGAGTCTGGTTCATCAAAAAGGGCAAAGAAGCGTAAGGCTTCCAAAAATTTTGCTGTCACTGCCCAAGCTAACCAGGCAGCTCCCAACCAACCTGCACAACCTCCAGCAAAGAAGCCCTACTCAGGAAGTGCACCTTTGTGCAATCGATGCAACAGTCACCATCAACCGCAACATCAGTGTCGTTTCTGTACTAACTGTGGGAAGTCAGGTCATCTTGCCGATGTTTGTCGGTTTGCTCAAAATCACGCAGTTCAGAACCCTGCTCAACAAGTTGCTCAGCCTCTTGCTCAGCAACAGGGTCAAGTTGCACGACCAAACTACCTACCAGGTGCTTATTATAACTGTGGGGATCTGACCCACTACAGAAACCGGTGCCCAAGGCTAGCAAACCAGAACCAGAATCAGAATCAGGCTCAGGCTCAAGGGCGAGTCTTCAACATGAATGCTCAAGAGGCACAAGCAGACAATGAAGTGGTGAACGGTACGTTCTTTATTAATAATCAGCCAGCATCTGTTCTTTTTGATTCGGGTGCCGACAAGAGTTTTGTGTCATTGTCTTTTGAGCCAATGCTTCGCGTGTCTAGAACGAAACTAGGTAAACCTTTGACAGTAGAAGTGGCAAGCGGTGAACCCATTGTTCTTGATTCTGTTCTCCGCAACTGCCAGTTGAACCTTAACGACCATATTTTTCCTATTGACCTCACGCCAATGCAACTTGGAAGCTTCGACGTTATAGTAGGTATGGATTGGTTATCTAAGCATCGCGCAGAGATAGTTTGTTCTGAGAAGATTGTTCGTGTGCCGCTGTCGACAGGCGAGATCCTACAGGTTCGTGGTGAGAAGCCTGCCGGTGGTCTCAAACTCATGTCTTGTTTTAAAGCACGGAAGTATCTACGGAAGAACTATGTGGCTTTCTTAGCACATGTTACAGCAGATAAAGGCAAGGGTAAGTCTATTTCAGATATTCCTGTCGTTCGGGATTATTCTGAAGTCTTTCTTGAAGAGTTACATGGTCTACCTCCAGCACGCAAAGTCGAGTTCCGTATTGATCTCGTACCTGGTGCAAATCCCATTGCAAAAGCTCCATACCGCCTTGCACCGTCTGAGATGCAAGAGTTATCTAAGCAGCTTCAGGAGCTCTCTGACAAAGGTTTTATGCGTCCTAGCTTTTCACCTTGGGGTGCTCCCGTTCTCTTTGTAAAGAATAAGGATGGATCTTTCAGGATGTGTATCGATTATCGTGTGCTTAACAAGCTCACCATCAAGAATCGATATCCCCTACCTCGCATTGATGATCTCTTTGATCAATTGCAAGGCGCTTCTTATTTTTCAAAGATTGATCTACGATCTGGATGTCATCAGCTTCGTGTGCATGAAGAAGACATTCGCAAGACAGCGTTCCGTACTCGCTATGGACATTATGAGTTCACAGTCATGCCATTCGGTTTGACTAATGCTCCTGCTGTTTTCATGGACTTGATGAATAGGGTTTGCAAACCTTATTTGGATAAGTTCATCATCGTTTTCATCGATGACATTTTGATATATTCTAAGACGCGAGCTGATCATGAGCAACACCTTCGTCTTACTCTGGAACTCCTAAAGAAAGAGCAACTTTTCGCCAAATTCTCCAAGTGCGAATTCTGGCTTAAAGAAGTTCAATTCTTAGGACATATTGTCAACGAACAAGGTATTCATGTAGATCCCTCCAAGATCAGTGCGATTAAGGATTGGGATACGCCTACTACCGCTACTGAAGTTCGTTATTTTCTAGGTCTAGCGGGTTATTACCGCCGCTTCATTGAAAATTTCTCAAAGATTGCAGTTCCTCTAACTGCTCTAACTCAGAAGAACAAACCATTCGATTGGGGAGTCAAACAAGAGGAAGTGTTTCTGACTTTGAAGCAAAAGCTTTGCGACGCGCCTGTCCTAACATTGCCTGAGGGCAATGATGATTTCGTCGTTTATTGCGACGCATCTAAATTAGGTCTTGGCTGCGTCCTAATGCAAAGGAGCAAAGTCATAGCATACGCATCAAGACAGTTAAAGATACATGAGAAGAACTACACCACTCATGATCTGGAGTTGGGTGCAGTTGTTTTCGCTCTTAAAATCTGGAGACACTATTTGTACGGTACAAAATGTTTGGTTTTTACGGACCACAAAAGTCTTCAGCATATCTTCAATCAGAAAGAGCTCAACATGAGGCAACGACGTTGGGTTGAACTTCTAAATGACTATGTGTAATACCCCGAATCTTAATGTGCTGGTTATAAACGTGTGAAATATGTAATTTATATTTCATATATTGTTAAACGATTAAGATGATTGTGTGAAAGGTGAAATATCTTGACAAACCTTGGTTAATATAGGAGACCGTTAATATTAATAATTAAATATATTATTTTATTTACCTTACTCCGTTTTTAGTGAAACTTAGGTTAAAACGTAGATAAAAATATGCTCGTTCTAATGACATATTCGTCGTTTTATAAAATGTCATATTTTAAAAGTTATACAAGAAAAACGAGTTAAGCAGCTGAATTAATATATATAAGCAAGCTAGCAGGTCAAGCAGGTAGGTAGGCACGTCAATTGAATCCCACATCAAAGGATTTGAGGTGCCTGCTTGCTTGCTTTAAATAATAGTCTCAGTAGTTTGTTTAGGTACCAGTTTCTTTAACGGGAATGCTCTAGTATAGAGAATCCCGAGTGTACGATACCCCGTTGGGTGTTGTTAGTAGTCGTTTTTGGAGCGCGAGTAGGAGCAGGAGTAGGGAAACTCTACATCAACGTGCCGTAGATAGTTTTGAGGTATACTCTCGTTTAAGTTGATGTTTAGTTATTTATTATTTATTTTTAGTAGTTAATATTAGTTTTATTATTAGTAATAATATATTAGTAGTAGTAGTGTTAGCATTATTTTTAGGTACTAGGGTTATTGTCAGGGGCAGGGATTGGGTAGCCTAGCCTTAGTTAGGCATGGACTGATCAACCATGCTTAAACAAGGCAGTGCTAACCAATATCCAACCATGATAATGACTAGTTAGTTGTACCATTACCTAACCTAGGATTATGTAATTGTGTCAGGACCTTGAGACATAACCCAGTATTACTAGCGGCTGTTAAGCAATTGCTAATCAGGTGAGTCATCATACTTGTCTTTTAAACTGTGATAGTATATTCGTCCATAACTGGTAATAATGAGAATGCTGCAGTATGCATGTGTCAGTAGGGGTATATGGGATCCTATTATGCTTAATGAGGTGTGTCACTCTGGGAAGGGTAATAAGGTGTTGTACCCACAGGCACTTCGTGCTTATAAGGTCCAGCGACACACACTCATACCTATGTGACGGCCGTAGGGGGACACAGCTGGAGGACCAGTATGTCTCTTGTACGGTGGTTTGTGACAAGTCAAATGTGACCTATAAGGTTCAATGAGGCCCAACCTGACTATAATGTGGTCACATGCCCATATTGTGTATGCATATAATGTAAACTGTGGTCTGTCTTTATAAAAATTGTATAGTATGAGCTCACCAGTATATATCTGACGTCGTTTTGAGTATAGTTATCTCAGGTTAGTCATGAGGAAAGCTATAAGAACTACTTGACAGTTGGGGAGTTTTAGAAGATCAAGGAGTTCTTAGTTGCCAAAAGTTCGTAAATAAATAAAGTGTTGTACTCAGACTATTATAAGTTTTAATGAAAGTAGTTTGTTTCCGCTGTAAGTGTATCAATTGTGCATAATCACCCGGGTTACGGGGTGAGGGTGTTACAGTTGGTATCAGAGCCCGAGGTTTTAGCGAATTAGGTATTGCAGGAATGCCTAAGCTTTAACCAGTAGTTCTAAAAAGATTAATAGCACACTCAGACTAGGCCAAATAACATGTTCTCAGGAAAAGTACTTGCATAGTCAATTGAGTGACGCTAGAAGAAGTAAACTTGTTGTGCCTTTTTATGTGCTATATATATATATATATATGTGATGTATATAGTTGTTATATTATAATGATGTACCATACATACTAGTAACTCTATATACTCATAATCCTATAGGAAGGAGACAATGTCTGAACATAGAGATGAATAAGGGTCTAGAAATAATCAGAATAACAGAAGGAGAGAGGAAGATTCGTATAGGACTCGAACTCCCTCTCATAGTCTCAGGTCCCGGTCTAGTACAAGCATGCGTCTAAATACTGAGGATATCCACAATATAGCTGTGGAAGTGGCTAAGGTAATGAAGAATGCACAAACCGGTAATGTTAACCAATCTGGACGACATGAAGAAACCTCAGCAACCTCCACGCCAGTACAAAGGGAAGGAATGGGCGAAAGGAAAAACACTATTGCAACCACGCCACTAGAAGGAAAAGGTAAATATTCCAAAGCAAAGGAATGTACTTATAAGCACTTCATGTCCTGTAAACCTCAATCCTTTGACGGAAGAAAGGGAGCACTAGAAGCTCAAGACTGGCTCAACAGAATGGAGTCAGTATTAGACATATGTGAGTGTGATGACCGCAACAAAGTACGGTTCGCGGTACATATGTTTGAAGCTGAAGCCCTTCACTGGTGGAACACTGTGGTCCGAACAGAGGGAAAAGAAAAGGTTAAGGAGATGAAGTGGGAGGAGTTTATTCAAAAGTTTCTTGCTAAGTATTGTCCTCCTAGTGAGACCGAGCAACTGGAAGTAGAATTCTTTCAGTTAAAAATGGGAAATAAAACCTATCGAGAGTATGTTTCTCGTTTCAACGACATATCTCGACTGGTTTCTTATTTAGCATTGACTGAGGAACAACTGATCAATAGGTTTATTTGGGGTCTACCCTCTGAAATGAGGGTGTTTATCAAATCCAAATCCCCCAAGACTTTTGCAGAAACTGTTGAGGCTGGCGCCGTCATGGCTGCCGAGATGATTCTGCTGCAGGCTGAATCTCCCGCACCAAAAAGAAAGTGGGAAGAAAGAAAGGGGGACACCCGGAATAACAACTTTAAAAGGCCTAAAACATTTCCTCAATGACAAATTTGCAAACGCTTTCATACGGGGGAATGTCGTTTTCCTTGTCCAAATTGTAAAAAGACTGGTCATGCTCTTCAAGAATGCAAGGAAAAGAAGAAGTGTTTCCAATGTGGAGACCCTAACCACATGAGATCTGAATGTCCCGAACTCAAAAGAAATGATAGGACACAACGAAATCAGCCAAAAGGGCGTGCATTTGTACTCACCACAGAAGAAGCCAAGACCAATACAGATGTTATCACGGGTACGTATCTCGTAAATGATGTATATTCGCGTGTGTTATTTGATACCGGTGCAAATAGAAGTCTAGTGTCGACTACCTTTAGACCTTACTTGAACCAGGCGTCCCAAACCCTAGATCATGCCTTTACAGTAGAAATGGCTGATGGAAGTCAAAGAGAGATAGTTGACATAGTTAAGAATTGTAAAATAAGCTTAAACAACCATGTTATTCCTATAGACCTAATGCCTATGGAACTTGGAGAATTCGACATAGTCATAGGAATGGACTGGTTGACATCATATCATGCGGAAGTTATATGTGACAAAAGGATCGTCCGACTCCGATTACCCAACGGTAAACAACTAACTGTATCGGGAGACCGCACTGACAAGACTAAGAACCTCATCACGATAGCACAAGCACATAAATGCCTAAGGAAAGGGTATGTTGCCTTTTTAGCATATGTCGTAAACACTACAGAAAAGCAGAAGGTCGAGGACGTGCCAGTAGTACGAGAATACCCCGAAGTGTTTCTCGATGAGCTCCCGGGACTACCATCGGATAGACAGGTTGAGTTTCGCATTGACCTAGTTCCAGGTACAACACCGATTGCTAAGTCGCAGTACAGACTAGCCCCGACAGAAATGCAAGAACTCAAGAAGCAACTACAAGAGTTGCTTGACAAGGGGTTTATCCAACCTAGTTCGTCACCATGGGGAGCACCCATCTTGTTTTTCAAGAAGAAAGATGGGACGATGCGCCTGTGCATCGATTATAGAGACTTGAATAAAGCCACTATAAAGAATAAATACCCTTTGCCCAGGATCGACGATTTGTTTGATTAATTACAAGGGGCAAGCTATTTCTCTAAAATAGACTTGAGGTCTGGATACCACCAAGTGAAAATTGCACCAGAAGACATACCTAAGACTGCCTTCAGGACTAGGTATGGTCATTATGAATTTTTGGTAATGCCATTTGGATTAACCAACGCACCTGCAGTGTTCATGGACCTCATGAACAGGGTTTGTAAACCTTACCTTGATAAGTTTGTGATCGTTTTCATTGACGATATCCTTATCTACTCTAAGAACGAGGTAGAACATGAACAACACCTAAGAGCAGTCCTTGAATTGCTCAAGAAAGAAAAACTCTATGCAAAGTTCTCTAAGTGTGAATTTTGGATACGTGAGGTGCAATTCCTAGGCCACGTGATAAATGAATGTGGAATACAAGTTGACCCTGCAAAGATCGAGGCCATCAAGAAATGGGAAGTACCGAAGAATCCCACTGAAATCAGAAGATTTCTAGGGTTAGCAGGATACTATAGAAGGTTTATTCAAGACTTCTCAAAGTTTGCAACACCATTAACCACACTAACCCAGAAAGCCTCTAAGTTTAATTGGGGACCTAAACAAGAAGAAGCCTTTAACACATTAAAGCATAAGTTATGTAGCGCCCCAATACTGTCACTTCCTAAGGGAATAAAAGACTTTGCCATCTACTGTGATGCATCTCACTATGGTATGGATGTGTACTCATGCAAAGAGGAAAAGTGATTGCCTACGCCTCTAGACAGTTGAAGATTCATGAACGGAACTACACAACCCATGATTTGGAACTTGGTGCCATAGTGTTCGCATTGAAAATTTGGAGGCACTATCTTTACGGTACAAAGTGCAATATCTATAGTGACCATAAAAGTTTAAAACACATATTTGAGCAGAAGGAGCTCAATATGCGTCAGAGACGATGGATGGAGTTATTAAGTGATTACGACTGTGAGATCCAATACCATCCAGGTAAGGCAAACATAGTAGCAGATGCTCTAAGTAGAAAAGAGAAACCTCAACCAATAAGAATTCGTGCAACCAGAATAGAGGTTAAAACTAGTCTCTTAGATCAAATTAAGAATATACAACAAGAAGCCTTAAAAGAGAATCATATTGTAAAAGAAAGAATGATTGGGAGACTGAAGCTACTGACAATGGGAAATGATAATATCCTTAGGTTCAAACATAGGATATGGGTTCCTAATTTTGGAAGACTGCAGGATACAATCTTAGAGGAAGCTCATAAGTCTAAGTATTCCATTCACCCTGGCAGTGACAAGATGTATAAGGATTTAAGGAGAGATTATTGGTGGCCAGGAATGAAGCGATCTGTTGCCCATTATGTGCAAAAATGCCTTACATGCCTTAAGGTGAAGGCAGAACATCAAAAACCCTCTGGATACTTGCAACAACCAGAGATCCCAGAATGGAAATGGGAGAAAATCACCATGGATTTTATCACGAAGCTCCCAAGGTCAAGTCACGGTTATGATACTATTTGGGTAATAGTGGACAGATTGACCAAGTCTGCACACTTCGTGCCAATTCGTGAGGACTATAAGATGAACAAGCTAGCTCAAATTTACATCAAAGAAATAGTCTCGCGACATGGGGTGCCTGTATCGATCATATTAGACAGAGATAGTCGTTTCACATCTAAATTCTGGCAAAGTTTCCAACAAGAGTTGGGAACCAAGCTTAATCTAAGCACTGCATATCATCCTCAGACGGATGGGCAGAGTGAACGGACTATTCAGACATTAGATGATATGCTTCGGGCTTGTGTAATTGATTTTGATGGAAGTTGGGACACTCATCTACCACTCATCGAATTTTCCTACAATAATAGCTATCACGCTAGCATCAAAGCTGCACCTTATGAAGCTTTATACGGAAGAAGGTGCTGCACTCCTATCTGTTGGACGGAAGTAGGGGAAAGTCAACTATCAGGACCAGAAATCATTGTGGAGACCACAGAAAAGATCCAGCAAATCAAAGAAAGGATGAAAAGTGCTCAAGATCGACAAAAGAGTTATGCAGATCAGAGGCGTAAACCCCTAGAGTTCCAACTAGGGGATAAAGTAATGCTTAAGGTATCACCTCTGTAAGGAGTGATTCGGTTTGGAAAGAAGGGAAAGTTGAAACCCCGATACATTGGTCCGTTTGAAGTAACAAGCAAAGTAGGACCAGTGGCTTATCGGCTAAAACTTCCTGAACAGCTGGCAGGAATACATAATACTTTCCATGTATCAAATTTAAGGAAGTGCCTAGTGGACGAAGCCCAACAAATACCCCTGGAAGAGGTACAGGTTGACGAAAAACTCAACTTCATTGAAGAACCACTACAAATCGAAGATAGAAAGGTTAAAAAGTTACGCAAGAAGGAAATTCCATTAGTCAAAGTCAAGTGGAACGCACGTCATAGACCCAACTTTACATGGGAACTAGAAAACATAATGAAAGATAAGTACCCTCATCTTTTTAAGTAATGACAAATTTCGAGGACGAAATTTTTGTAAGGAGGGAAGGATGTAATACCCCGAATCTTAATGTGCTGGTTATAAACGTGTGAAATATGTAATTTATATTTCATATATTGTTAAACGATTAAGATGATTGTGTGAAAGGTGAAATATCTTGACAAACCTTGGCTAATATAGGAGACCGTTAATATTAATAATTAAATATATTATTTTACTTACCTTACTCCGTTTTTAGTGAAACTTAGGTTAAAACGTAGATAAAAATATGCTCGTTCTAATGACATATTCGTCGTTTTATAAAACGTCATATTTTAAAAGTTATACAAGAAAAACGAGTTAAGCAGCTGAATTAATATATATAAGCAAGCAAGCTAGCAGGTCAAGCAGGTAGGTAGGCACGTCAATTGAATCCCACATCGACCAGAAAAGGATTTGAGGTGCCTTCTTGCTTGCTTTAAATAATAGTCTCAGTAGTTTGTTTAGGTACCAGTTTCTTTAACGGGAATGCTCTAGTATAGAGAATCCCGAGTGTACGATACCCCGTTGGGATCCTATTATGCTTAATGAGGTGTGTCACTCTGGGAAGGGTAATAAGGTGTTGTACCCACAGGCACTTCGTGCTTATAAGGTCCAGCGACATACACTCATACCTATGTGACGGCCGTAGGGGGACACAGCTGGAGGACCAGTATGTCTCTTGTACGGTGGTTTGTGACAAGTCAAATGTGACCTATAAGGTTCAATGAGGCCCAACCTGACTATAATGTGGTCACATGCCCATATTGTGTATGCATATAATGTAAACTGTGGTCTGTCTTTATAAAAATTGTATAGTATGAGCTCACCAGTATATATCTGACGTCGTTTTGAGTATAGTTATCTCAGGTTAGTCATGAGGAAAGCTATAAGAACTACTTGACAGTTGGGGAGTTTTAGAAGATCAAGGAGTTCTTAGTTGCCAAAAGTTCGTAAATAAATAAAGTGTTGTACTCAGACTATTATAAGTTTTAATGAAAGTAGTTTGTTTCCGCTGTATGTGTATCAATTGTGCATAATCACCCGGGTTACGGGGTGAGGGTGTTACACTATGACTGCGAAATTCGCTACCATCCTGGTAAGGCGAATGTCGTAGCTAATGCTTTGAGTCGCAAGGAACGTACTAAGCTTCATTGTGTTCGTGTCCAATCTGTTATTCAAGCTCAATCTGATATACAAGCCCGTATTTCTCAGGCTCAATAATCTTGTGTTTCACAAGGCTTGATGGATAAGGAATTTTTTACCACATAACTCCTGCTCTAGAACTGAAGGACAATGGATCATATTACTTCATGGACCGTTTGTGGGTCCCAAGCCAAGATAATCTTCATACCTTGCTTATGGATGAAGCCCATAAGTCTCGTTATTCTTTTCATCCTGGCTCAGATAAGATGTATAAGGATCTTCGTATTCAGTATTGGTGGCCTGGTATAAAGAAAGACATTGCCTTATACGTATCCAAATGCCTTACTTGTCTTAAGGTTAAGGCTGAACATCAGCGTCCTTCCGGATTATTGGAGCAACCGGAGATCCCAGTTTGGAAATGGGAAAACATTACTATGGATCTCATTACTAAACTCCCGCGCACAAAGAAAGGTCACGATGCCATCTGGGTAGTCGTTGATCGTCTTACAAAGTCAGCGCATTTCTTGCCAATCCGTGAGGATTTTTCGGCTGACAAACTTGCTCAAATATATGTAGATGAAATTGTAGCTCGACATGGTGTTCCTTTGAACATCATTTCTGACAGAGATGCTAGTTTCACTTCTCATTTTTGGAGAACGATGCAATCTGCTATGGGGTCCCAACTTAATCTGAGCACAGCTTATCATCCGCAAACGGATGGTCAATCTGAAAGAACAATCCAGACTCTGGAGGATATGCTTAGAGCTTGTGTGATCGATTTTGGTGGTAGTTGGGATTCACATCTTCCGTTGATTGAATTCTCCTACAACAACAGTTATCACTCCAGCATCAACATGGCTCCTTTCGAGGCTCTCTATGGTCGAAAATGTCGTTCACCAGTCTGCTGGAATGAGATCGGCGAGGCTCAACTTACTAGACCTGCCCTCATTTTAGAGACAACAGATAAGGTAAAGAAAGTTCGTGATAACCTTCAGACAGCTAGAAGCCGTCAAAAGAGTTACGCGGACCTAAAAACGCAAGCCCTTGGATTTTCAAGTCGGTGATCGTGTATTACTTAAGGTCTCACCTTGGAAAGGTGTGATCAGATTCGGAAAGAAAGGAAAACTTGCACCTAGATACGTTGGACCATTCAAGATCGTCGAAAGAATCGGTAAGGTAGCCTACAGACTTGAGTTACCTCCTGAACTTGGAAATGTTCATCCAACCTTTCACATGTCCAATCTCAAGAGGTGTTTAGCTGATGAGAACCTCCACATACCGCTTGACGAAATTCGTGTTGATAAAACACTGAAATTTGTTGAGAAACCGGTGGAAATCATGGAACGTGAAGTCAAGTGGCTTAAACGCAAGCGCATTCCTTTGGTCAAGGTTCGCTGGGAATCTAAACGTGGACCCGAGTTTACTTGGGAACGCGAAGATCAAATGAAGGCAAAATATCCGCATCTTTTTCCACGAGTTTCCTCTAAATAAATTTCGGGACGAAATTTCCATAAGTAGGGGAGACTGTAACATTTGTGCTTGTAATCATTGTGAATAGTTCAATTATCAATAAAACAATGTTATTTGATCCCAATGTTTGTTTGATTGTGTTTTACATTTTTCATGTTTTGACTTTTGTTCAATTTCAAACTCTATATCGCTTTCTGGAGAGTTATACGCAAACTGGTGCGTAAACGTACTCAGTTTAATACGAAAAATACTCCGGAACATCAACATATACTCAACATACCTTAAATAAGCATTACATAACTTAGAAATAAGTTTTGAAGGCTTTGGTATGGCAAAAACAAGTTAATTCGCTTACAGGGACTAAACTTGACAAACTGCGAAAGTATGCCAATCTGAACTGTAACAAACATTCCGGAACATGTCCATTAGTTAAACATACCATAAATATCCTTTACATAGCTTAGAAATAGGCTTTGAGGGGTTTGGTATGCTAAAATAAACTTTTGGATCATTCAGGGGCTAAAAGTGTCAAAAAGTGCACAAGTTTGCACTTTCGCGCATAACTTACGTTCTGAATACATCCGGACATATAAAAATTTATGTAAGCATCCTTATATTATTCCTTAGTGTTTCATCGCGCAATTTGGATCGTCTTTCGCGCTTATGCGCATTCCGTCGTAATTAACCGAACATCGCGACCGTACGGCCAAACGAACCGACATCCGGGATATTTTTGAGCACATTTTAAGTTCCCTTTACTTTAACTTCATTTTAGAGCTTTGAAATGGGGTTAACAGGGCTTAAACGTGTCAAAAATGCATCAAATACCAAGTTTCAGGGCTGCAGGGACCAAAACTATAAATTTGCCAAAGTAAGGGCTTACGGACCGTAAGCCATCACCCATACGGTCCGTAAGGCATCCCCAGTACAGTAGATTCAGCTTTAAATGTTGTTGCCTCTTCATGAATTGAAAAGCCAATCTTGCCCTTGTCTCTTCTGGCCAATGAGGGGCAAAACCTGCTGTACCATAACATTGTGACAAGTGTATGGACAAGATCATGGCACGATATTCAAGAAATGATCCTAACGGCTTTGCTTTTCCTATAAATACCCCCCCCCCTTTTTGGCTAAAAACTCACACAATCTGATCTAATGCTCTAAGTTGGAACCTTTTTTTTCATACCTGAGCCATTTTGATCTAGATTAGCATTCGGGGACCCTTCGTAAGTGTTCTTTCGTTCTTTATTCGCTTTTCGAGTCCGAAAGTCAACGTTTTGTTTGACTTTCTGTGTGGACCAGCCTATGGTCAACACGAAGTTCATGGAACTTCATAACGTGAGCGTGATCACGATGGTTATAGTCCATGGCGACTGTACCTACTGATTACCACGTTATTTAGGCTCAATGACGAGTCGTAGTTTCGGCCAAAATGCCCATTCTTGCGTATTTTGTAACCAAACTACTCGTGAGCATCAAAGCCGTTTGTTTTGATGCCAAACTTGTTTTCTAAACATAGTTAAGCATGTTCTAACATGCTTAGCTCGTCACTTTTAGTTTAGTGCATATATAGGGTCGTAAGGTAAGCGATCTAAACCATCGCTTATACTTTCGAACCCGACCCATTTGGTCGATCATTCGGATCCTACCAAACACATTAGGTGACCATAGCTATAACCTTCCGAGGTTATGCCTTGTGGTCACGATGTTAGGCGTTCCAAATGCGTTCTACGCGAACGACGCGTTAAGGTAGCATAAGCTACCTAAACGGGTCGTAATGGATCGCAAGCACTTAGGTTAGGTTTCATTTTTGTATGTAGGCTTTGTTAAACCATATTTCACGAGTCTCCATACTCGTTTGGTTTACGAACCCGCATACTATCCGATCCTTCCGATTTTGGTCCGGTATATTAGTATAGCTACCTATTAGGTGCCGTTTGATATCCCGTGATCTCTAGCATTGTGTGATTATTACACAAGGAATCCAAAGCAATCTCAGGTGAGTACATTGAACCCCTCTTTTACTGTTTTCCAAACTGTTTTGGGGTGAAACACATGTGCCTACTTGTTACTTTCATGCTTTCCATGTTTTCACATCATATGCCTGCTATGTTCGTTAGTACATTATAGTACATGATTTCATTACATTTCATGCCATGTATGCCCATTGTGTGCGTACTTAGTACATTGCTTTACATTACATTTCATACTAAGTATGCCCATTATGTGCGTACTTAGTACATTGTTTTACATTACATTTCATGCTATGTATGCCCATTGTGTGCGTACTTAGTACATTGCTTTACATTACATTACATTTCATGCTATGTATGCCCATTGTGTGCGTACTTAGTACATTGGTTCACATTACATTTCATGCTATTTATGCCCTTTGTGTGCATACTTAGTACAATTGTTTACATCACATGCCTTCATTTTGTTATGACATTTGGTTTGTTTAACATGGAACAATACATTCATTAACATTAGCTACGCCGTTCGTTAGTAGGTAGTGGTACCATAGGAATTGACAACTCCCGTTCCTGAAATCCTGGGTTTGTTTGGATTGGAAGGAATGACCGAATTCGATATATGTAACTTAGATAAACCTTTGATTTGTTTAAGGGTTTATCGCCACAGTCTCAAGGCTTGGATGTATGCATATTTCACAATACCGCATAAATGTTTATATCAGTAGAGCATGCATTGTTCCACAAAACATAACGTTGATTTAAACCATGTTTTACTTCAACACCTTGTTTTGTGCATTTCACATATGGTTTAGTTGATACATTTCACTTACCATACAAGATATATTTTGGGTACACATTACATGATCTACATTAAACATAAACATTTTGACATTGATATACATACTTGGTGGTTTACATTGAACATAGACATTTCGATATGGTTTACACAATGACACTTGACAATTGATTTTCACATGAACAATTTACATGGTGGTTGGTTTGGGTAAATGGTTGGAGTAACGTGGCGTATGTAATATGATACAAACATGGTGGATACGCCGCTGGTACTTCCTATATATAAATGTTTGTATAATATTACATATCGTGGTGTTATCTAAATCATTTCAGTTTAGACATATTATGTTTTATACAAATAACATACTTTTTACAAGGCATTGCTTTACAAACAACTTATCATATTCAACTCAATTTACCTGGTTATTCGTTTAACCTAACATTTATCTATACATATCATCCGATTTTATCGTTTTCCAAAGGATTTACAAGGCAAAACAATTTACAAGGTTCATGACTGACTGTTATTAAACGTTTTCTTAAAACTTAAGTCATGAATCCCATTTTCACAAAACCTATGTATCTCACAGGCATTTTTATGCTGACGTACCTACTTTCACATGTGTTTTCAGGAGCTATTCCATAGGATGATGATCATGACACTAGGGCGGACCTGTGCCTTAGAGAATAAAAATGAAGATAGACTAGTTTAATTATGTTCTGAACTCTTTGATTTCCTGTTTAAGACAATGTATTACTCTTGTTTATAAATAAAATACAACTTTGTATGCCATGGTTATGAAACAAATTAATTCTGTCCACAACACTCCCCGGCGTTTCCGCCGCGGTTGCACGTTACACGCGGCCGGGGTGTGACAGATAATACCCCAGATATCACTGAGCATAAAGACCTAGTATCTCAGAATAAGGGACCTTTCAAACAAGATTTCAGGGGTTACCTATATATCCAAGATGTTGTTACCCACAAAATAAGCAAGTTTGAATTTTAGGTTTATATCTCGTCACAATTTACTAAATTTGCAAAAACCTACTGGCATATCCACAGAGAGATTGTTTATCACATTTTAACTTTACAATTCTTTAGCATGTTGTGACAGTCCACTGATGTACTATCATTTCCTCTTTTCACAACGAAACTCATTTTTAAATTTTATCATGTTTTTGGCTTTTTCAAATTTTCTAATGTTTTTGGATTTTCTGAAAATTTCTACTCCCCCTAAAATGCAAACACATTAAAGAAATTTGAAAACAAAACTAAACTCTAGACCCACTTGAAACATAGAAATCAAAACAAACTCTACAGAAACACGACAACCGATATCAAATTGCCTCAATTCGCCATTCTGTTGGCATAAACAATCTGAACTCCCCCTTTCACAAACCATTTTCTCATTTAGATTTCAAAACACTTAAGTTTGTTTTAATCAAAATGATTTTTCCGGAAAATGAATTTGTTAAGATAAAACCACTTGTAGGTTTATTACTTTGTTAAAATTGGGGATATGGTTCATCATCTTGTTCTTTGGGCAATCATGTGTAGTAAATCAAGTACAAATTAATGTCCCTGATTTACAGTTTTGCAGTTAAGCAACCTGTACCATTTGTAAAAAATAATCAAACAATACCACTTGTATGTATATTCAAAATGCCGATTCCTGCTTCGCACTTACCAACCTGGAAGCTCCGACGTAGTCCATTTACCTATAAAGTTTTAACAATTTTAAGGACTTTTTACACAAACTCATAAAACATGAATGATGCCGATTCCTGATCCACGATTACAAACTTGGGATCTCCGGCAAGTCAGGTTTTTCAAGTAAAGAAAATGTCCACCCAAGCCTGACCAGCCTTGGGTGATTTCAATTCAGATTTTGTTGGGGTGTAAGTTGCTTTCTTTTTAGCGTAAAAGTCTTTTACCCCTTTCACCTTCCCATTAACCATCTTTCCGAAAATCTTCTTTACTTTTCCATTAAATGCTTTCTCAACATCAAAATTATCCTTTTCAGAATAACCCTGATTTGAGATTTCAGACTTTCCAGCTTTCCTTTTAAAATTCTCAGTCCTCAGTGGTGGAAAATTCTCATCATCCATTGAAGGTACTGAGTTTTCATCACTCTCATCAAACTGTGGCTCCTCTGATTTTGTGGAATCAGATTCATTGCCAGATTTTACTTCAGATTTCTTAACAACCCATTTCTGGCTGTCAAGTTTCACACTTCGCCTGTAAAATCTCTTCGAACATTCACCAACTTCAAATTTTGAATTTTTGAAAACTTTAAATTTTTTCAGTTGGTGGTTCGGTTTTATCAACAACAACTTCTTTCAGTTTTCCAGAAACTTCCTGTTTTGTCTTGGTTGATTTAGGACAATTCCATGCAATGTGTCCAACTTCATTGCATATAAAACAAGTTCTGGTTTCTGTTCTCTGAACTT
Source organism: Helianthus annuus (assembly GCF_002127325.2). Taxonomy (NCBI): domain Eukaryota; kingdom Viridiplantae; phylum Streptophyta; class Magnoliopsida; order Asterales; family Asteraceae; genus Helianthus; species Helianthus annuus. The sequence continues at coordinate 48,112,439 of NC_035434.2, read as the reverse complement.
TATTCTTCTTTTTCTCAACAAGGAATTCTTGATTTGATTGTCTCCAGAATGAGCTCTTCTTTTCCTCTTCAGCAGACGGTCCTGAAACAAATTTTGTATTTTTAGAAAATTTTTCATTTTTATAGTTTTCAAGTGGAATAAAACCTAAGCCTTTCTTTTTGTAGCTACGATTTTAGTTAGGTTTCTTTTGAAAACCAGAACCAGAATTGTAACATTTTTTCTTGTTTAATCTTTGTTGTACTCTTGAGGTGTAAATTTTAGGTTTTCCAGTAAGATTTAAATCTTTTATTTCAGAAATATTAATTTCTGTTAGTTTGAAAACCTTTTTGATCATTCCTGGTTTAACACCTCTTATTGGGAACTCTTTATCAAAATATAATTTGTCAGAATCATTTAAAGTATACACAACTTCAAATGTTTCATTATTCAAATTAGACTTTGATAGCAAAAATTCTTTACTATAAACCCGTTTCTCCGACGATTTTGAACTCTTTTCGGACGAATTTGAACTCCCGACTGACTGACACGAACTTTCGGACTCGGACTTTAACTCTGACTCCTCATCCTTATCCAACACCTGATCGACCACTCGTTTTATCAGTTCGGACTCATGATCTGTGTCGGATGCTATGAACGTGACGTCAATATTGTCCGGTAAAACATCGGTTATCTCAGATTCTAACTTAATATTGACCGCCTGTTTTAGTTCTTCCTCGTTAGGTTTTCTAGGCGAGTACCCTTCCCAAATCGGAGGCGGACACTTATTATAACAGACACCCTGTTTCTTACCAGTATCCTTTCTCTTCTTTGGCTGTTCATCTTTAAATGCCTCAAAACCTTCAACTGTTGGATAAATTCTATCGATTATGTAGTCACAACCTTTGTAACTTCGCAGCAATCTTCTGATTCTTTCATTCTCAGCTGCTTCACTATCCAACTCTTTCTTCCACTTTGCACATTCTTCTATGTACATGTTGATCTCTTTCTGCTTTGTCATCATGGTAGCATTCATCATCTTCAAAGCTTTCTCTCTTTCAGAGTTAGTCTTCTCCAGACTATTCACATGTCTGTTCAATACATCATACGACTTTTTCAAATTCTTTACATCAAACAACAATTGTTCTTTCAACTTTTCTAACTCACTAAACCTCTCATCTTTTTCTATACATTGTTTACAAGACTCTAAACATGTAAGACAGGGTTTTGTGATTTCAACGATCTTCTCAACTTCCACAATCTTCTCAATCACTTTGACTTCTTTCAATTCTTTTGCAGCTTTCTTCTCTTTCAGTTTCTTCAATTTTTCTGCAAAATGAAATTCAAAAGTGTCAGAAGATAAATGCGTTTTTCCCAAATTTATCTGTTCCATCTCTTCATCATCACTTGTTTCTGATGAACTGTTTTTAGATGAAACAGATCCTTCATCTTCACTTTTCTCTTCATCAGATAACACTTCCATCCATTCCTTCAACATTTCTGGCTTTCTAACAATCTGAGCAATAAAAGCTTGAACATTTGGATCAGCTGGAATGAACTTGTCCCAGCTAAAACCTTCAGCCATTTTCTCATCATCTTGATCAACGATGCCATAATAAGCTTTCCTGTTTGCATCCTCGATCATTCTTACATGTGCCGTTTGAGCTTCTTTTTGTTGATTCGGTTGATGAGTGATTTGCTGATAAATGGATTTCCTTTAATAATAATCTTTCCCAAACGACTCCTTTGCTCCTCTCGGCTCCTGATTCTTGCATTCTCTTTTAAAGTGACCTTTCTCCCTGCAACGAAAACAGACAACTTTAGATTTATCAAATCCTAGATTAGAAAGGTTTGCATCCAAGAAGTCATTTCTTCCTGTAATCAATCTAAACTTTTCTGCTCTCCTCAAAACACTCGCTAAGGCCCATTTAATATCCATCAGTTCCAGCTCCTCTCCATCGATTTGGTCATAATCTTCCTTTGTGAGCATCGGATTACCAATTCTTCCGGCAATCAATCCTTCATAAGACTCTAATGCAGTGACCAATAATCCCATATGATTCTTTACAACCTCTTCAGAATAATTTTGTCCATTTTGAAGATGTAAAGCCACATTGCACTGAATTAGATGACCATTTCCAGCAGATGCATTTTGAACACTTGGAGGATTCACCGTTGAGAACCCATTAGTGTGGACTGATCCTTGACTGCTTGGTGTAGACTGATTTCCAGCACTAAATGCAGTTTGTATCTTTGGACTGGCTTCAGCAGTTTGAACATTTCCTTTATAGTACAATTTAATATCTTGTTGATGAATTGAATTGTTCATTCTAGCAATTTTCTGCTGTTCCAGATCCTGTGCCTCCAACTTCTCGATAAACTATGCAATTGATAGCCTGCTAAACTGTCCGGAATTCTTCAATATCATCAGATATGTACCCCATTCCTTTTGTGGTAACGCATCAGCAAGCTTTTCAACCCATTCTGCTGGAGTTTTTGTAATTTTCAACTGTGACATAGTGCGTACAAGATGACAATATCTTTCAATAAGCGTCTTTGTTGTTTCGCCAGGCATGCACGTAAACAGTTCAAACTCCTTTCTCAACAAAGCTACTTTACTTTGTAGCATTTCAGTACTTCCCTCAAATTTCTTTTGAAGAGCTTCCCAGATTGAATAAGCACTTTCATCATATTGTAGTAACACAAATATATCCTCTTTAACAGCTTGTTGTAACAAATTGATCATCATCTTTTCTGCTTTATAACTCTCTCTCTCTTGCTCAGTGAACTCTGAAATGATTTCACCAACTCCCACTGAATTCTATGGCCTCTCATACTGAGTTTCAATACTTTCCCATGCCTTTAGATGATTCGCCTGAACTCAGTTTTCAAACCGTTTCTTCTATCCATGATAATCCCCAATTCCCATAAGTTTCGGGGGTTTTTGCATTGTTCCGGTTTCAATCTCCATTGTCATGGTCTTAGTAATGTCGGATGAATTAGTCGGAGTTGTAGCAAACGCGTTGTAAAACTCAGTATCCATTTTTCAATACACATTGTTCAAACACAGGTACTTATGAGCGAAATCAGGTTCTGTTGGATGACCTAAAAAGTGAAATCAGGTTCCTTGGGTGTCACAAAAGCGAAATTAGGTTTCTTGAGTGTCCTAAAAGCAAAATTAGAATTAACAGATGACACAAAAGCGAAATCAGGTGCTTAGGGTTGACACAAAAGCGAAATTAGGTGCTTAGGGTTGACACAAAAGCGAAATCAGGTTAATGGGTGTACACATGAGCGAAATTAGGTGTACAAATGAGCGAAACCCCTTCCTAATGTCCGTATGAGCGAAATCTAGTCCGAAGGTAATTTAGTCCATTTTTAGTCCAAATTTCAGTGTCAAACTTTCAGGGATTTGTCTATGATCAATTTCCTACAGTCTGTGAAAATTTGAACAGGTTTCGACCATAAAATCTCGTTCTGATGAAGAAAGAAGGTGTAGAAGTAAGAATTTATGATGAAATCCAGCAAATCTCTCTAGAACTCCTCCTGAAGCTCTGATACCACTTGTAGGATCGTATGCTGACCCGAACGAGTCTATCAGAGGAGTCTCGATCAGTTACAGGTGCGGAAAACAAGTAACTAACGTAGAAACAGCTAGATCTTCACTTTAAACACACTTTTGATTGATATAACAGCGTTTACAGCCAAATCTCACACCGGCAGCACCTCGATATGGAAAACAAGAACATTCTAACTGATTTCACTCATGTTACATATATATAGTGCAGGGATTTCGCTCATATGGACAGGATGTCCATAAAAGCGAAACCCTATGGTCCAAATAAGCGAAACCTCCTGCTAAAGACCATATGAGCGAAATCACAAGCTAAAACACATATACACTCCAGTTTTCTCGTAAAACATGCCCTAATTTAAAATTCTAAGACTAAGACTCGATACAAGACGAAGTCGACAGATGTAGTGCACCAACACTGCACATGGAAACACACCGTGACTCGTAACAAGGAGGATGGGGTAGGGGTGCTCCTTGTTACCACTCTCCGGCGGGAGAATCAGTATTTGCTTGAGAGCAAAGTGTGTGTTTGTAGTGAGTGTTAGAGAGAGAGCAGATAAGCGATACCTCAAACCTGGTCCGGGATGGGTATATATAGCTGAAGAGTGAAGGAGAGTAATTGAGTGGCTAGACCGACAGCGTGCAGCCCTTTGCAGGTGTGTCAGGCGCGTAGGTCACGGAGGTGATGCCACGTCCTGCTGTGGCTGTCAGTCTGTTTGTGACAACTCGGGTTTCCAAGGTCCATTTGTGGGTATCGTTTCTACTTACTGCCCATTATATGTTGTAGCTATGCATTCGTTATAAAAATTAAATGGAAGTGTTTCTATATTTTGGTTGTGTTACACGTTAATTAATCGTACAAGTCTTCGAATCGCACATCTCTCTCACTCACACACTATATAACTAGGATGCCAATTATATCTCGGCCCACATGCACACCCCATCGAGCCCAAACAAACCAGGGCCCAACTCGTGTAAAGAGGGGCGCCTACATGGGTAATAGATGGTGTGTGTTTGAGATTTACAAAATATTAACCCAACCTTAATCCCCTCCACTTTGGACGGCAACTTCCTTCCTTGTGAGCTCTCCTCTTCTATCGACCTTAACATCTTCAACATCTTGCATCTTGTGGTTAGTATGACACTCCTACTTGATTTACATGCTTGCAATATGTGTTGTTTTGTCCGATAATCAATAACTAGCGGCTTAATGGTTTGTGTGAATATGAATTAGTTAAGTTGTGATCAATGATCTTGGCTTACATGCATGCTATGTTTGACAACTTCTACATGATAATTCAACTATGAATATGTTATGATGATTGAGTTGGTTGATTAGGATGGTTAGGATATACAATGTTTACAAATGTTAAATCGACTAACTAGGGTGCTTGCGTGACGAAATTGGTAACTTAATAGGATCGGATGTAGTGGAAATGGCGTATTGATATTTGGTCTTTGATATTCGATGAATTGCTATTTTGCTTTAGAGATGTCCATGTGATTAGATCCGAATAGAATGATTGGCTTGATGGTGATGTTGTTCGCGACAAATAAGGGAATTAAATGATAATTTGTATAACTGACAGACCATGATTATGGGAAGGAATAACTGAAAATTTTGCATTGAATGATCGCACACCTCCTTGTTGAGGCACCATGTACATCAGTTGCACACCCAGGTGCTGATCGCACACCTGCTTGGTGGTCGCACAAGTGGCCCAACATTACACACTCAACTGGGCTTCACAATTGATTTGGGCCGCACACTAGCCACGAACAGGCCACCAATCGCACAAGACAAACTTCAATCGCATAATTCACGGAACGGGCCACACCAACGAGCCCATCGCACATTTGGTATGTGGGCTGTTCCCCAGTGGGCCGCACACCTGCCAAGTGGGCTCCATCATTTTGGGTCGCACACGAGGTGGCCTGCATGGCTGATGGATCGCACACTATTATGCCAATCACACACCTAGTTGAATTGTGTACTTATATAGGATATACTAGTGATAAAACATTGTCATGATGTGTGACTAATTGCATGGTATGAATGACGAGCATTAGAAACATTAAAGGGTTAGTCGAAAACATAAACTTGTGGTGTACCTACAGGAGATCTAAACATCTGCTACATGTTATATGATAACCCAACTTATGTGTGCAACCTGTTAAATATGTGTTTGGAATAAACGTAGATATGATGATCATTGATAATTATGTTAGGACTCGATTGACCAATTGTAAACATGTAACTAGTCTTATCGAGCAAACCAAGGTGAATTCACTACTCGAAATACAAGCATGCGTCCGGTGGGGACAATCAAACAGGCAAACAATCAAACAGACTTTCATAAACCCATATCCTCGTAGGGGATATGAGGCAGTTTTCATAAATGTTGATGTTGGATAATAAACTCACTTTCTATCACTTAAGTCCCATCATACTACTGAACTAGTTGCTTGTAGGGCAACGAGGTTATTAGTTGATAGCGATATTAGGTTTGGCACCCTCATGACGTACCTGGATAGGACGCGCGTGAACTAATAACTTTAAAATCATGACCAATGTTTGATAGAGCAATGGGGAAGGGCAAAAGGAGCCGTCTGCGGTATCGAGTTATTATCAACATAACATAAATCAATACTTGGTAACAAACGGTTAAACAAATTGTGAACTCGCCAGCTTTTCGCTGATACACTTTTCTGCATGCTTGCAGTCCCTTAGGTACACTGACATGGAACTTGCTGTCTGGGAAGCTGGAGTGGTCATGGTTCGTGGCAACTGGAATGCTCCTTTGAAGTTACATTGTTTTTAAACATTTTCGCTAAACTTATTGAATAAACTATTATGCTTCCGCTGAACATGTTTGGTTTTCTAAACAAATGTTTGAATTATACTAATTTTGGTTAATGGAAAGTTCTATCTTACTTATGGTTCAATGTGTTTAGTGGCTAGATCCTGGTATATCACACGCCTCGCGAGGGGGTTTCTTCTTGTGGTATTTTTGGGGGTGTGACACTGTTCGCCAGTGTTGCATACATGTGGGCTGGATAGGTGACTGCTGTCAGTGCCACTTGCTGTTTTGGACAGTTAAGTCAAAGTGTCAGTCCCACTTGCGTCATGAATAGGATGCGGTGCTGACCGCATCAATATTGTGCGGTAACCGCGGTTGTTTCCACGTCCCTTGTCGTGATGAAAATATCTATAGGATGCGGTGCTGAGCCGCATCGCTATTATGCGGTACTGCGGTCGTTACCGACCGTATCCCTTGTTGTGACGAAAACAACCATTTTCATACACAAGGTAAGTCTTCTCATCACTAGATCGATTGGAACAGTTAACTGCGTTCGCGCGTGCCCGCTTGGACGCAGATAAGTCTTTGTTGATGGGAGTATTTGATAAGGGTGATGGTCACTCGCGTCCGCTTTGATGCGAGATCTAGGACATACCCCTTCAGCACAACAACAAAATATTCAAAAAAATTCATAAAATCAAAAGCTTAGAACCACTTTTGGGGGAACATCAATCGATCGATAGCGTCAGACTTTTGGCTAATAGAGGGTACGTCTTAGGTGTTGTTTGTTTTTTCAGATGCAAAAGGTCTGTAGTCTGCGGACCACATCTGCAAACGTCTGCACAAGAAGAGGTGGACCAAATGTCTGCGGAGTCTAATTAAAAGAGTGTTTGGTTATCAAAAACCCACATACATCTGCAAACATCTCTTCTCTTCTTCCAACCCTACCCCTTTCTCCTTCAGATCTGCAAACCACACACCACCTCCACCACCCCCATCAAACCTGCTAATCCACTCCATCTCCCACCACCACCACCACCAACATGACGTAGAGAGAGAGAGGTCGATGAGAGAGAGGGAGCGGCTAGAGAGAGAAACAGAGAGAGAGAGAGAGAGAAACAACGGCTAGAGAGAGGAGTTCGACCGCGGTGGTGATGCTCGAAGGCGGTGGTGATGCTCGACGGCGGTGAATCGAAGTTCAGATCGAGTTCGACGGCTGTTACGAAGTTGCATGTTGTTACGAAGTTGCAGGTCTGATAGAACATGTAATCGAGTTTGATTTGTGTTGAGATTAGGAGAGGGGTGAATAGAGGGTTGGAAAATCGAGTTTGATTTGTGTCTGATAGAACATGTAATTGAGGTGTGGAGGAGATGGGGTTGGAGTAGAAGGGGTGAAGAAGTGGGAGGAGAAGAAGAAAAGGTCTGCAGAGTGAAGAAGATGTTGAACTATGTCTGTATCAAACAGAGGTCTCGCAGACCTGTTTTAGTGAAAGCTCTTTGAAAAAAACAAACTGTCTTCAGACCTAAAGGTCTGCGCGTGGTCTGCACGGCGCAGACATAAGAGGTCAGGAAGTACTTCTAGCAAAAAACAAACAACACATTAGTCTGCGAGATATATTATAGGGATAAGGGATTCTAAATGTCTAAGTGGACGGTGAGCTACTTGACTAAAGTGAAGTTTTGCCTTTGGTAAAAGAAAGTTTAAGCTAGGGTGCTTGGCTACATAAAATAAATAAAAAAAAAATCTAACTTTTAATCCACTAATTCGGTTAGAACGATTCTGATTTGGTTATAACCGAAGCGAAATCTGGATTCACAACTAGGAATACCATTGGTTATCTGTTTCTTTAACACCCCTATTGTAGGTGGACATAATTTCGGTTGAGATTCGAGATGTTGATAACAATTTTATGCAACATTGGTTTAATTTTCATGGGAATTGGTCGAGTCTAATACAAGTTGAAGTTTATTATGGTAAGTTAAAAAAAAATCAAATTTGGGGTTTAAAGTCCAGGAACAGTCCCGAAAGACAGCCTTATTAAATCTTCAAACCAGTGGCTGAGTAGCCCTTGAAATCAGGTGTATCCCAATTTTTTTTTATTTTTGTTTTTGTTACTGTGCGCTCATTTTTATACAACAACAAAAAGAACCATAATAAGTACAATAATAAAAAATAATACCTAATAGATTTTCCCTCTTGTTTTTTTATAGTTTGAAATCGGCTAATGAATAATTTCAGGTTTCTGAGAGGACAATAGAACGAACAAAAAAAAATCAAACGACCAATGGCGTGACTGGATGGTGTGCGACTGTGCGTGCGATTGTGCGAAAATCCATTCCGTCGTTCCAATCCACGATGTGCGTGCGATTGTTCAGCAGTTCGGTCGTTCAGCTTCGGTAGTTCTATGCATGTGACGTTTGGTAATCAAGATCTCTTCAACACTGTGCGCCTCCTGCGACGTTTGGGTTTTCAGGCCCATAACCGATGGGTAATTGAATTAATTTGGGCTTTATGGTACTTTGGGCTTAATAATCATGAAACTTATTATTTCCGTTAAACTATTTAACAAGTTTTGCGCTAATGAATAATTTCAGGTTTCTTATTTTGGGGGTATCCTCGTATATGTTTAAGGGTATCCTATTGTATAAAATTGAAAAAAAATACACTACGACTACGGGGTTGAGCCATAGCCGGTTCTATGACTGGGTCTTCATTAGTTCTGCCCATGCTTCAAATGGGACAGCAACAGACAACAACATTAATTGATTAGGACATGGTTTTGGGGTCGAATCATCGCGTACGATCGGTAGCAAACCGGGGTGTTTGAATTTTGCGATGGTCTTCTACGAAATCTTTAATGTTTGATCGAAACATTCAAGCTATGTACATTAGTTGTCTCTAGAAATATGAAATGACGAAAATGCTCTCACGTGAGCAGGCACATGAGTTGAATTAACGTTAAAAATTAACTGAGTCGGGGCAAAAGAACATCGTTTGTATACAAACTGCAACATAAAGGAAATCGTTTGTAAATCCCTTAATTAAAGAACATTGTCTTAAATTTGGTTAAAACATAAGGGTGCACGGGGCGTTCAGCGGGGAGGGCTTCGGTGACCCTAGTCACCGATCGGGAACACCGCCGCCATCCAAGCGGGGACCCGAATCGGTGAGGGTGAGCGGTGTGGAGTCACCGCGTTGGTTTGGCACGATTTTCCAAAATGGACAGTTGTCAAACGGTCAAATTTAAAAAAAAAATCAATTTTTTAACAATATAAATATAAACCAACCTAAATCAAATTTTTTACCACACCCACCACTCTCAAACTCACACCCACCACTCTCAAACTCACAAATCTTTCAAATACAACACAAAATGGATTCCAAGTTTCCGTTTCTTTCTACCCTACCCGACTTTCCCGACGATGGAGATGCATCGTCAAGCGATGGTAGCTTAATTTTCTTCCAAAATCTCATCCAACAAGCGGAGCTACTAGACACGGCATCGTCTAGTAAAAAAAAAGTAGTCCGTCGAGATCGTGAGGGAGGCCATGAGACACTCATGGCCGATTATTTTGTTGAAAATCCAAAATTTAATGCCGATACTCTTCGTCACAGATTTCGTATGTCCAAGTCTTTGTTCCTAAAAATTGTTAGTGACGTGGAAACGTATGACGAGTGGTTTAAAGAGGGCTTAGACGGGAGAATGAAGAAAAGTTTCACGCCGTTGCAAAAGGTTACTTCGGCGATTAAACAACTTGCAACCGGTAACCCACCAGACGAAAACGACGAGTATTTAAATATGTCTGAAAGGACATCTCGTGAGTGCCTTGAATATTTCTGCGAGACGGTCTGTAAAAGGTATGCCGGTGAAATCCTACGTAGACCAACGAGCCACGACGTTGCGCTATTGTATCAGGCTCATGAGGAGAGGCATCACCTACCTGGTATGTTGGGTAGTCTGGATTGTACACACTTCGTCTGGAGAATGTGCCCCACAGAATTGCGTGGACAATACATGAGAGGCGATCATCAATACCCGATGGTTATGTTAGAAGCGGTGGCGTCTCAAGATTTGTGGATTTGGCATGCTTTTTGTGGCCCGGCGGGTTCACAAAACGACATCAACGTGCTGCAACAATCTCCATTATTTCTTGCTCAACGAAACGGAACGGCGCCAAATTGTCCATTTCAAGTGAACAACCGCTTATACAAACGCGGGTATTATCTTACTGATGGGATCTACCTTACCTGGTCCGTGTTTGTGAAGTCTTTTCCATATCCTCACGACCCAAATGAAAAAAAGTTCAAGAGGCAACACGAGGCCGCAAGAAAAGATGTGGAACGGGCGTTTGGTGGGTTAAAGGCGAAGTGGGGAATACTAAATCGTCCAATGCGTTCGAAAACGGTGAGAAAGATAAGGTCCATCGTGTATACGTGCCTTATTTTACACAACATGATTATAAAAGACGACGGAAGGGCGATAGCACCGGTACATATTCAAGATCCTCCAGTCGACCCGTCTTCGATGATACAACTTATAGCGAGCTCATTGACGAAGACACGCATTGGAGACTAAAACACGATCTCGTTGAGCATCTCGGAAGTTTAGATCTGCCTCACCTTGAAGTGAGTTCGGACGGCGAGTAGTTTGTTTTTATATTTTTCTAGTTTGAATGTAATTTTTATTTTTCTAGTTTGAATGTATTTTTTATTTTTCTACTTTGAATGTAATTTTTATTTTTCTAGGTTGTTTTTTTTTAATTTAATGAAATGTCTTTTATTTAATTTTTACTTTTATTAATATTTTTTTAATTTATAAACATGCATAATTTTACAAAAAAAAGAAAAAAACCCAAGTCCCTTAAGAGGGGAGTGCCGCCATCAAAATGGGGTGTTAGAGGAGTTTAAGAGAGGAGTTGACGTGGCACTAGCTGATTGGTGGTGCGTAAGAGAGGGGACCCCCTTACACCCTAAAGGATGTAAAATGCAATTTACTCTTTTCCTTAACTTTTATTATTGATTCGTTAAGTGTGCATCAGATCGGTGAATCTTGTCTTGTGCATTTAAGAGTTTAAGTAGATTTCTGATTAATAATTATATGGAAATTTGAACTCGTTTCAAACCATTAAAACCTAGTAAGTGATAAAGATCTAAACAAACGTAAGTACATTTGACACACAGACTTCAAAAATATTAAAATTTACACATAAAAGGTAATTTTGAGACACAGAATCTATACTATATAATAAAAGAAACCAATATGAGTACACATGTCATTCATTGAAGTTATCTATTTTTTATAGATAATTAATATCAATTATAGTATAGATTATAAAATTAAAATTATAGATAATGACCACGAAGTTGAAGGAATTGGGAATTTACAAAATACATTTTTAATATATAATTTATATGGTTATGGATGGAACTTATAGATAATGACGAAGAAGTTGATTTTAATATATAATTTCTTTGGTTATGGTTACAAAATTATTCCTAAAATCAAATGTTATTCCAGGGTATTTTGGTCATTTAAGCAAAACTTAACAGAAAATTTAACCGAAGTTGACAGTAAATATAATTTTATATATTAAATAATAAAAAAAATTATATATTTAAAAAGCTCGTGTATTGTGTGGGTTGAATAAAAGTAATTTTATATAACAAACAATAAAAAAAAGTTATATTTAAAAAATATGTGTATTGACGGATAGAAAAAATGTAATTTTATATACTAAATAATAAAAATGTTATATTTAAAAAAAACTCCGTGTATTGTACGGGTTGAATAAATTTAATTTTATATAGTATAGATAATAAAAAAATATTATATCTTTAAAAACCATGTGTATTACACGGGTTTATCTGTTGTTAAAAAAAATCTTTCAAACCATAAGCCCTGAACATGTTACAAAAAAAGTTAGGGTGTAAAGAGTGGTTAAACACTTGAGAGTGGCAAACTAAAAAATTAACCAATGAGATTGTGCCATGTCAAAGTGGTAAACTATGCTCAAAGTGTTGGCAATGATTAGACACTTGATGAAGTGGTAAACTATTTTTTTAAAAGGAAAAAGATGTGATTGGTTGAAATTAGAATGGACCCAACCCCACACTACCCTCTCTCTCTCACACTACCCTCTCTCTCTCATGATTCCCGAGCGGCATTTGGTCACCGCGTGACTAACCAAACCAACGTGGTAAAAGGGTTGGTGGCGGTGTTGCCGCACGGCAAACCACTTTGCCACTTCCCTTTGTCGCACCACACCGTATCCTTTAGTACCCAAAGGTGTTACTTTTGGTAAACCACAAGGACTATCTTTGTAATTAACTCTTACATTTATTGATATTTTTAAAGATATATTTTTTATTATTTAATATATAAAATTACATTTATTCAACCCGTGTAATACACGGGGTTCTAACCTAGTTCAATAATATATTAAGTTTGTACTCATAATTAAAAGCAATGACAAGCATATGCATATCCAGTTAATGTTAGAAGCTAAGGGTCGCCAGAGTGCTCGATGAAGAGGGACTGATCGGAATAGCGTGCAAGGTCTTCTCGGTGGTTCGCCTTGAGTTCTACCTCTCTCCCTATTCGGATTCGTTGCCAATTCCATTCGCCTCTGGGGCCTCTCCTCTGTTTTCCCTCACTTCTTTTTCAGGCTGCCGCTGCTGTTTTCCTCTGCTGCTGTTGCGTTCCCTTTTTTGAACATCAGGTCTGCTCGACGGTAAAGACGAAAGAAGATTAGCGTGTGAGGTTGTTTCGATTCCTTATCTTTAGTGATTCTGAGCTAACCTTCCATTCTAATAGGCTTTTGGAATCACCTATTCGCTGCCTGGGTTCACCTGCTCTCCGGTGGTTTTCATTGTTGATGGCGGCGACGGTCACGAAATTTTTTGTGGCGAATATCCCGGAAGGCTGTAGGCAGTGGGATCTGGCCTCTACTCTCAGAAACTACGGCGACCTCTCCGGTACGTACATTGCTAGGAAGAGGAACAAGGACGGGCTCAAGTTTGGTTTTGTTAGTTTTAAAGGCGTGAGGGACTGGAAAGAGATGGAAACTAAGTTGAAAGGCATTAAACTCGGGAATAACACTCTCAAGATCAACGCAGCGAGGTTCGCCAAAGAGAACGAATCGGCTGATATGGGTGGTTCTCTTAAAGTTAATGGTTGTGTTGAGAATAATAAGGAAGGTATGTCCAAACCAAGGAAGACAGATAGTTTCATCAAGCCTGGTTTCTCGTACAGTATGGCGCTTAACGCTGACAAGGTCCGAGCCCAGGGGTCGATGAGATCACGGTTAATGCTGAAGTGTCTGCCTTTGTGAGCAGGTTTAACAGATCTGTCTTGGCCAGAGCTCGGGATTTCAACTCTCTGATCACTATTAAACAGTCTCTGTCGGCTGCTAGGATAAAGGAGGTGGAAATCCAATATGTGGGAGGTTTCAATTTACTGCTAGTCTTTTCATGCAAAGAAGCTGTTGTTGATTTTCTCAATCGTGATTTGGTTTGGAAGGCTTGGTTTTCGCACGCAGATATATGGGTCGGGCAAGCGTTGGCTTACGAGAGGGTGGCATGGCTCCGGGTTCACGGAGTTCCTCTTCATTTATTCTGTGAGGAGGTGATTCTCGATATTTGTAAGAGATACGGGGTAATGGCTAAACCACCTCAAATTTTGGAGGACGACGGAGACTTGACAATGGTTTCCGTTGGGGTGTTAGTTGGGGAAGGTAAAAGGATCCTTGAGGAAGTGGTTCTAAAGTGGCAAGATAAGAAATACAGGGTGTGGGTTTCGGAGGATCTCGGGGATTGGATCCCAGACTGTCTCGATGAAGACAAGGACTCGGAGGAATCGGACGATGAGGAATCGAATACGGGGCCAGAAATCAAGTCGCTGGAATTGCAAGATATATCGGCCGGGATCCATTTTGACGATCTTCCGGTTCCGGTCAGACATGATGAAGATCAAACGGTGCATGGGGAACCAACAGAGGTGCATGTGCGTAATCAAGGTCCTGTTATTCACGAGGGTGTTTTTCCCATGCAAGTATGGGAAGAAGTTAACAATGGGGATATTCTCGATGGGATAGGGGTGGGGTCGCCATCTGTTCACATTCCTGATGCTAGTATTAATTCTAAAGGCAAAGTTGCTGGTGGGGCCAAGGTGGGCGATAATGATGTTGAGGATTTTAATTTGGGCCATGGAATGTTAAACGAAAATGGTATAAGGAGGCCCAAGTTGTTGGCCCATCATCACAGGAATATGTCACGTGTTTCTTTTCCTTGGGCCAATAGACCTCTTAAAAGACCCAAACAACAGTTAGATGTGGAGGAGTTTTGCTTCCCTTTACCTGGCAATAATGTCGTTACTGGCAACTCTAACAGGGTGAATTGGGATTCTGGTTTCAATGGTTCCTCTGGTTCATTGGATTTAAATTTAAAGGCATCTTCGGCGGATACGTTAGTGAATGATACGCAACAGGAGAAGTCAACGACTCAGGGACTTTACGCAGATGGCATGTTTGTAGGACCGGAGAACGAAGCAGAAGTGACTGCGACAATTGAGATAGGTGCTCAGGTGGGGGTGGACCTCAGGCATCGGTCGGAGTTGATTAACAACATTCTCGGTACTTCAGGTAACAATGTGGTGGAACTATGAATTTCCTCTCTCTTAATGTTCGTGGTCTAGGGGGTTTGGATAAGAAGGGATGGGTCAAAAATCTGAGATCTAAACACGGTATCCATTTCGTGGCGTTTCAAGAAACTAAAAAAGATTCGGTGAGGGTCTCTGATGTTGCTGGCTTTTGGGGGAACAAAAAGTTTGGGATGGATAGTGTTGATTCGGTCGGTTTTTCTGGAGGGATGATTTGTATGTGAGACTTGTTGTTATTCCATAAGACTTTTGTGTCGAAAAACAGGAACTATTTACATATAAGGGGCAAGCTTGTGGGGAGCGGTTGTATGCTTAATGTTTTAAATGTTTACGCTCGGCAGAGTGTCATGGCCAAAAAGTTTCTTTGGTATGAGCTAGTTTTGTTGATTAATGATTTCGATGGTCTTTGGGTTGTCACTAGAGATTTTAATGCTGTTCGAAACCGTGATGAGAAAAAGAACTGTTAAACAGACATGTGCGAACAATTTTCATTCTTTTATCTTTGATGCCGGTTTAATTGAATATAACATGTGCGGTAGGAAGTTCACTTGCTCTTCGGCAAACGGGCGGAAAATGAGTAAACTGGATAGGTTCTTGGTTAATCCGGATTTCTTTAACTCTTGGCCAGAAGCGAGCGTGGAAGCATTTCCGAGCTTTTTGTCTGATCACAACCCTATCATTTTGAATTCTGTTTTAGTAAACTTTGGGGCTAGGCCTTTTTTGTATTTTTGATTCATGGTTTGATAAGCCAGGATTTGAAGAAGAGTTTGTCAAGGTCTTGAAGAAGGAGTCTGTGAGTGGTGGTCCCTCAGACGTTGCTCTTATGAAAAAGCTGTGTGATCTTAGAGTCAATATTAAAAAGTGGAGGGATGACATGTTGAAAAAGAACTCTGAGGAGGTGGCTTCGGCTTTGTCCGATATGGAAGATATCCAGACTATTATGGAAGAAAGGGACCTGACTGAAGAAGACGAGTGGATCCTGTTGGAAAGTAACAAAGTCTTAAAAGAGGAGGAAGAACAGAAGAGTAGAGATTTAAAACAAAGATCGAGGCTTAGATGGGCTAAGGAAGGTGACAAAAACTCTAAGTTTTTCCACGCTATGATAAATTGTAGAAAAGCCAGTAACTTCATTCATGGTTTGGAGGTGGAAGGAACATGGGTGTCGAAGCCGTCTTTAATTAAAAAGGAAGTTTACAGGTTTTTTAGAAAGAAGTTTGTTGAAGATTGTATTTACCGCCCTCGGCTTTCTTGCCCAGACATTAAGAGGATTTCTGATGCCGATTCTTCGTTTCCGGATGCTCGGTTTTCGCGTGAGGAGATAAAAGGGGCCGTCTTTGAATGTGGCGACGATCGGGCCCCGGACCCTGACAGTATCAACTTTCGTTTTGTTAAGCATTTTTGGCATTTATTAGAGGACGATTTTTTAATATTGTGGCAGATTTTTATGAGCATGGGGCTATAAATACGGGATGCGGTTCATCCTTCATAGCAATGATTCCTAAAGTGAGGGACCCGATCGGGTTGAAAGACTACCGACTGATAAGTTTATTGGGTATCGTTTACAAAGTGATATCTAAGATTTTGGCAAACAGACTTAAGAGGGCGTTGGATTCCATAATTTCTGAGTCTCAGTCTGCTTTTATTAGTGGGAGATACATATTGGATGGTCCGCTTATTGTCAATGAAGTTCAAAACTGGATAAAAAGAGTTAAGAAGAAGGCGTTTATTCTCAAGATTGATTTTGAAAAGGCATACGACAACATAAATTGGAACTTCGTGTTGGATATTCTCGCTCAAATGGGTTTTTCTGATAAGTGGTGTTTGTGGATTAAAGGGGTGATCACTTCGGCCAGGGCTTCGATTTTGGTGAACGGTGCCCCGACTTCCGAGTTCAAGTGTCATAAAGGAATGCGCCAAGGGGATCCTATTTCCCCTTTCCTGTTCTTCATTGTTATGGAAGCCCTGTCGTGTATGATTAGCAAGGCTTGCAGTTTGGGCATTGTTAAAGGTGTCTCTCTTCCTAACAGTGGCCCAGTCGTTTCTCATTTACTATCTACTGACGATGCTATCATCCTTGGGGAGTGGAGTAAGGATAATATCCTCAACGCCGTGAGAATTTTGAGATGTTTTTATGCGTGCTCGGGGCTTCAAATAAATTTTACCAAATCGAACCTTTTCGGGATAGGGTTGCAGTTAGGGGAGGTCGAAGATATGGCTGTGTTAGTTGGGTGTAAAGCTGAGTCTCTTCCATTCAAGTATCTCGGTTAGACCGTCAGGGCTAACATGAACCGGATTGTCAACTAGAGACCGGTGTTCTACATTTTTGAGAAGCGTCTATCTCTTTGGAAAGCTTCTGTTCTTTCCATAGGTGGTAGAGTTACTTTGATTCGGTCAGTTCTCGAAAGTCTCCCAACTTATTATTTTTCTCTTTATCGGGCCCCGGCTAAAGTAGTGGAGGGTTTGGAGTCTTTAATTAGAAAATTCCTTTGGGGGGCTCATCGGAAGAAAAGAAGTTGCATTAGGTAGCGTGGGAAAGAGTTGCGTCGCCTAAAAAGCTGGGAGGTTTGGGGCTCCGTAGCCTTAAAGATGTGAATTCGGCGTTGTTAACGAAGTGGGGATGGAGATTTAAAAATGAGAAAGAAAATTTATGGGATAAAGTTATAGAGGCTCTTCATACTGGAGGTCCCGATTGGGATTGTTTTTCCTTCGAAAAAAGCTTATGGTGGAGCTTGGTGTAACATTGTTTCGACTATTAAAAAGCCATTGTTCGATAACCTGCCTACAAGAAATCTGTTTAAAGGAGTGATGGGTAAGGGAAACAACATATCCTTGGTTATTTGATGTCCCATTGAAAGGTAAGTTCCCCTCTCTTTTTCATTTGGAGGTGGTTAAAATGTGTAGTGTGCGGGATCGGCTTCAGGGCAATGGCTTTTGGTTATGGAAGCACGATCCAGATTCTGATGATGAAAGGGCTGAATGGCAACTTTTAAGTGCGGCGTTGGGTTCGATCATGTTGTCTAATTTTCCAGACAGATGGAGTTGGCTGGGTTCTGGCTCTGAGGGTTTCTTGACGGTTGCCGTTAAAAAAATCTCGACTCCATGAAAGATTATAGCAACTGGTACGTCATGGATTGGTGTAAGTGGGTTCCCCAGAAATGTAACATCCTAGTGTGGCGTGCGGATATGGATAAGATCCCGACGGTCGAAGCGCTTTCAAAGAGGGGTGTGGTGGTGATAGACGATATGTGCGACTTTGTGGATCACCTTTTTACCGCTTGTCCGCTGGCTCTGGGTTTGCGGTAAAAGATCAGCTTTTGGTGCCGAATCTCGAATTTTTTCGTCTTTCCTTTTAGATACTTGCTCGAAATCCACAAGTTGGGTGTTAGGTCGTCATGGGAAAGAAAGGTTTTACATGGCATTGTGATCTCGGCTTGTTGGGTTTTGTGGAAGGCTAGAAATAATCAAAGATTCAATGGTAAGAGGTGTAGTGTCGATGAGGTGTTTAGCGAATTTAGGGTGGTCAGTTTCTTTTGGTTTAAGCATAGGTCCAAAAAAGGCAAGTTAGATTGGAAGAATTGGTGTAAATTTGTGAATATGTAGTTGTTTTGTTTTTACCGTCACGGTTTTCGGGTTTGGTGTTGTTTAATGAAGTTTACGTTTCAAAAAACAAAGATAATATTAGAAGCTAAATAACAAATAGTACAAACATATGGCACTTCACGGAAGCAATGATAGACATGCATTTATTCTTAATACGTAGGTTCTTAAAAGTTTTATGAGATATTAGAAGCTAAATAACAAATAGTACAAACATATGGCACTTCCCGGAAGCAATGATAGACACGCATTTATTCTTAATACGTAGGTTCTTAAAAGTTTTATGCGCGCACACACATATACACACATATTTACGCTATGATCACTTGAACTTGTTAGGAGAAGCTATGGACTTCTTAAGTTTGTGATCCTCAGTTGGTAATTTGACATTCGTGGCTAAGCCTACTGCTTTAAGAAACCTTATCGTATACCAGCAAACGTCAATCTGCCACCATTCTAACCCATGTCGAGCTGAATACTCAAATGCATGATGATTATTATGCCACCCTTCACCAAAAGTAAGTAATGCTACCCACCTGTATACATTCATTAACTCTAATTAGCA
Organism: Helianthus annuus; assembly: GCF_002127325.2. NCBI lineage: Eukaryota > Viridiplantae > Streptophyta > Magnoliopsida > Asterales > Asteraceae > Helianthus > Helianthus annuus. Next base: position 48,093,269 of record NC_035434.2, on the reverse strand, counting down.
TGTAATTACTAACATAACGAATACTAAATATATAACTGAATATTATTATTTTTCTTGAGAACTTGCCAATTATTCTTGGAAAGATCGCCAGTGTTCCAAGGTTGGCTTCCCCATATATGACAAGCTGAGTTCACTAGAAAAGTCGATTGATATCCCCAGGTGGTTGAAACTCCCTAATATCATATCTTGGGCATATCAGTTACACTCCGTTTAGTACACAAAGTTGAAACCTATTCAAAGAAATTCTTACCACAACCCAAACGAGGTATGTAAATTCACCAAAAACATAAACGAGGTAAGCAAATGCAAACAAATGCAATGTATAGGTCCTTTTGATGAATCTGTAGAATGCTTGTTTCTTTAAATCATCTACATTTTTACGCTCTTGATACTGCAAAATAAATTAAACAAGATAATTCGCCAAGAAAAACATATTTGGAACATGGACATACAAAGTACCTTTTCAAGAATATAGCCGTTATCAAAGAGCCAACCCATATGACTAAACCAAAATCCGAATATTGGGGAGTGTGGATCTTTCTCAGAATCAACGTACTGATGGTGATATCTATGAATGCTCACCCAAGCTATAGGGTCCCTCTATATACATATAAGATTTAAACTCATTAGAGAAATGACTTCAAAGAAAGTTGGCGTTAGAGACACACCAAAGTGTTACAAAAAGCAAATATAAGTACTAAATGTATTGTTTGGTGATTTATCTACACACCAAACAAAGCATCTCTTAGTGAAGAAAAAAAGAGTGGGAGTACACTTAATCTTTTTTGAGAAACATTATTTGTCTTTAAAAAGTTTAGTAAAACCCATATTTGCACTTAATTATTTCAAATAAAGACTAAACAAACAAAACGAACCTGAAAAGCAAGGACTCCAAGATAAGCAAAGGTGTACTCAAGCCACTTGGGCAACTTGACACTGTGATGTGCCAGGTTTCGGTGATACGACAGAGTTATACCAAAAGTTCCACGCAATACATAGACGGCAAAACTCGACCAGAACGCACCCCATGTAAATGTAAATGGCGCGAAAAGTGCAAGCAAGTGTACAACTAAAATCGTTACGCCTATTTGGATATCAATTGTCCTCCATGTACGACCCATGAATAGGTTTCTTTTTCTGGTAACCATCACATTGGAGAGAAGTATGTTGCCATATTCGGAGTCCTTACTATGAGAAACTGTGATCATATTTCTCATCTTCGAATTGTGAATAAAATGCATGTGTGTATGGATAGTATTTATAAAGGCTTGAAGTGTGTGTATTTGTAAAGAGAGCCGTTGAAATCTCTTAAACATCCAGAAGGACAAACGTGTGTTACGTGTCCATGTTACAATGATTTTGGCCCAAAGTAGATCTATTAGGCGTTTATCATCTCATACAAACTCTTTGCTAAACTCTTTTATAATTAACTTCTCTAATAAATATACAAAAATGATTAAAAGAGGGTTATTAGATAAACTTCAAATGATTATTTAAAAATGAGTTATTAGATTTAAATAACCTCAACTATCATCATTTGGTCGATACCACCCTCCACATACGAATTGTACCACGCCACTCCTAACTTTGAATTTATTTTTCTGTAGCAACTAACGAAATGGTAGCCGAGTTAGTTTTTTTTTTTTTTTTTTTTGATGTGCACTTGTGTAGTGACGTGGCATCCGACATGGCTTTTTTAATGATGTGGCATCTCACATGACACTGATTTAGTGATGTGAGAACTGACATAAGCTAACTGGGTTAGAATTCAGTTACTTTGGAAGTTCTAAAGGAAAGTAAGTTGAAAGTTGGGAGCGGCGTGGTACAATTCGTAAGTTGGGAGTCGGGTCATGCCTGGAGGCTTTTAAATCTAGGCAACGGCCTTGGGCCTCCATAAAAACAAAGGCCACCAAATTTTTAAAAATCTTTATATATCATATGTGTATTACTCTATTTGGCCCAAATAAATAAAACAAAAATAATATTTATTGCAAGGCCCAACTCCAAGCAAATATGCAATTTGTATTTAATTTAGGTCGGCATCGTCGTACTCACTAACCGTAATGTCGTACATGCCCGTTCCGCTTAATGGTGTCACTGATTGGGGAACAATTAGAGGCGAATTAGGGGAAACTAGTGGTGTTGCAAGGATAATCCAAGTTGGTTAACAATTATGTTTTTATAATCTCTATATACTGCAATTTTCTTAATCATTGTTTTCTCCCAAAATCCCTAATTGATACTTTGAATCTTTGAATTTTGATATTGTGCTTGCGATTGAGACTTAGAAGGAAGAAAACAAAACCGATGTTTTCTTTATACCAATTCAAAGGACCACACCTTTGTAATTTGTTTAGGGCTTCCAAAAATATAGCAACGACCCTGGTTGAGAGTGCTATTAACTAAAAGGTAAAAATTAAGGTTATTTAAATATAATATTCTTTAAAAATATTCCATACCATGTTGATGAGTCTCTCGTTCCATTATTTCTAATACTTTGAAGGTAATAATGAATCATGACAAGCCTAGTAAAACACTGGTTATACTTAGTTTTACACACCTCACAACGTTCACTCAATTCTTGGCTATGTTTAGGGATGAGTTATTATGGGTCTTACATTGAAGTCAATCCAAATGCATGCATGAGTCATAGGCTTGTATGCAAATCATATCTACACTAATCACTTAGCAAAGTTGCATGAATCAAGAGGGCTTCTTTGGGTGATATGATATGGTATATGGTATTTTAATGGTGTCAAAGGTTTGGGTGGATAGTGAATGAATGGGATATGGTCAATGCTTTTCATAGAAAATTAGGCTATGATCCTGTTTTGAAGTGGTTTGAATAGTGCTAGTGACTCTTTTAAGGTGAGATTGTCAACACCATTCCATAACTCATTTTGCCTAATTTCCTTCAATGGTAGATACTTCAATTATCATCTCTCTTCGAATTGTCCGGTGAGTTTTGGTCTAATAGCGTCCAATAGGACTAGCTTCGCACCTACTTCTTGTTGGAATTGTTTCTTCTTGGTGACATTTCTTGTAGAATCATGGCTTTTGATGTGTGTCACTTCCTTTCTCCTTTCCCTCCTTGTAATGTCCAATTTTGAATTCCCAATACTTCGACGTCGTCTTTGAGGTATTAGCGCCAAAAGGCTTAATGTTGCGCGCCCATTTGCCAAAAAAAAATCCCAAGTATTTGTGTTTATTTTTGTAGAAGCTTTGGTTCCACAACTTTCTTAGACTTCCTTCATGTTTTAATGATTTGACTTTGATGGGTAATTACTAAAAACATGGTGTTGTAATCCTTGATGCCTAATACTTGATTTCCTTTGAAAATTTCTTTTGCATAATCTTAATATTATCCTTGTAGATCTTTGATGGATAATAAACTTCTTCATGAACTAGCATTTCTTTCAAACCCTTCTTTTTAGATCATTCCTTGGTAATTCTTATGAAAGCATGACTTATGGATGGATAATTAGCTGACAGAAGTAATAAGGCTACGGCTCAAAGCGTAATCTAGGTGGATAATTTATGGTGAGTGGAATTAGATAGAATTGATTGATAAGTGATGGGTGATAATCCAAAGTTCCTAAATCTTTTTCATGCAAGGTTTACTTTCATCATAACATTGGAAATGCATAAGTCACAAGTTCTAACAATGTAATAAAATTGATGAATTTACTCTCTAATACAAATGAATGAGCATGTGATTAAGCATGTATGATTAATGCCCATTTAAGGCTCAAAATCCTCACATGTAAATCAATGGAATAGGGTAAAGTGTAAAATCGAAGCATAACATTTGTTCTTTCTACTTTCCATGACTCTCCTTACCTTACTAATAAGTTTTATTGAACTCAAAGGGTTAGAAAAAAAGAAAAAAAATATTTTTGAGAGAATTGTAGGTCCATATGATATTTGATGAAGATATGCTTTAGCCCATAAGTGAGCGCTCACGCCAAGAGTTTCTAGGTAAGTGTGACGGGTCCCATTATGAAGATTTGTATGAACACTCTAGCCTAGATAGAAAACTCGACGTATAGGCACTCACCCTTCTAGGTTGCACATGTTCTACCATTCAGACTTCCAATCCTTTGGAAAACAGTTTAACATAGTGCTAGACTGAATTAGAAAGCATAGCAAGTGTTTAAAATTTGAAAAACGATTTTTTTTTGTGTTTTTAAGCATATTAAAACAGTAAGTTATCAGGAAACAAACAGGCACGGGCGTGCATGTGCATGGACGGTCGTGCTCCACTATCCCTTTAAAGATTTTTGAAAAAAATTCTGGTTTGTGAGGCTAGGCACGGGCGTGCATGGTTGTGTACAGTCCTGCTTAGCTCAGCATGATACTGTTTGTTTTTCAAAATCGTTTTCCCACCCCACAATTATATTTATGCATTCGAATGCATGTAAATGATGAGTGTTAAGGGGGGAAGGAACTATTACTCCCCTGGTCGAGTGTGTGTTTAACGCGTCCGATCGATTCCTGCAACCACCTTTTATGCTTGCAATAGACTTAGCTTTAAATAGTGAGAAACACTTGGTATGACTTGGATGGATAGTTAAAAGCCTAAAAAGATAAAAACAAGGAGAAAGAAAAAAACTACTTGTCCTAGTATCGAGAAGGCATACGTTGATGCTAGAATTAGCTTAAGAGTAACCATGAAATGTAAACCTTAACTCCCTTATTTAGCTCAACGGTATTCACCAACTTCCCAATTTATTCATAATTCGGACCCTCTCCATGGTAGCTCCACGTTTCAAGGGTTTTCGGATGGACCCATGGTTGCAACTTTTACTCTTCCATTAGGTAAAGTGGATCTTTTCTAAAACTTGGCTAAAATGTTCCCCAATGTAGTGCTTTACATGATGGCCATTCACTTTGAATGTTGTTCCGTTACGGTTTTCCAGTTAAGTTGTTCCATATGGAAACGCTTGTCAGATGATGTACGGCCCGACCATCTTGACTTAATTTTCCTAGGGAAAAGACGTAATCTATAGTTATAGAGTAGCACCTTTTTTCCTTCCTTGAACCCCTCTTTCTTCTTCAATACTTTGTCATGGAGTCGGCGAGTTCTTTCTTTGAAGATTGAAGAGTTTGATCAGCATGTTTCTGGAATTCTTCTAGCTCATGGGTTTGAAAAATGAGATTCCCTTTTATGAGATCAAAATTGACCTTTTTAATTGCCCAATAAGCTTTATACTCAATTTTGATTGGAAGAAGACATGCTTTGCCAAAACCCATACAAAGATGTATGTCCCACTCGGGGTGTTGTTGATGGTGTGTAATGCCCATAATGCATCCTCCAATTTATATGCCCAATCCTTGTTGTTAGTGCCTATTTCCCTTTCAAGAACTCGTTTAATTGCTCGATTTGTTACCTCTACTAGGTCATTTTCTTATGGATGATATGGTGTAAAGAATTTGTGAGTACATCCATATCTTAACAAAACCTTATCAAGTTGGTGGCTCCCTCGATCACGAATAAGTGCTCTTGGTATTCCAAATCTAGAGAACAAAGCCTTCAAAAACTTCACCACGACTTTAGTATTGTTTGTTGGTAACACTTGAGCTCCAACCCACTTTGAGACATAGTCAACCACCACAGGTATATGTTGGTTCCCTTTTGAAGGTGGAATGGATCCCATAAAGTCAATACCACAAACGTCAAAGACATCACAAACTTGGATGTTTATTTAAGGCATTTCATTTCGAGCCGATATGTTGCTTGCTCTTTGACAAGCATCACAATTTGTCACTATGGTTTGAACATCACTAAATATAGTTGCCAAAAAGAAACCCGCTTTAAGGACTTTTCGTGTTTGTTTGAGTAACTTGGGGAGATTCGTCTAGTCATGATAGATGATCTGAAGCTAAATTTTCGGCACCCTTTTTTTCTTTTATTTCTATGTCGAATTCTTGGAGCAAAAGGACCCGTCTTATTAACCTTGGTTTTGCATCTTCTTGAAGACAGACTTCCATAATCGAACAAGATGAAGAAATCACCATTGTCAAACCCCTTCACTACCTACATTTGTGGTTGTTGCAATTTCAGTTGTAGAAGCTCCATAGATAATACGGGTTGTTAAAGAAGAAACCTTTAGAGTCTAGATGTATAGATTGATGATGAGATAAAGTTGTTGAAGAGGATTATGGTCATTGAAGATGAAGCCCAGAATCCATGATGGAGAGTCATTGAAATGTGAAGCCCTGAATCCATGATGGAGAGTCATTGAAATGGAGAAGGTTAGGAAGATGGATGGCCAAGAAAGGAGGAGGGTGTTGGTCAATTTATTGGAATATGTGACTTTAACATTATTTAATCTGGGAGCGATATTACACATAAAAAACCAAGTTTCTTCACCAAAATAAGACCATAAATCCAATAAAAACTTGGTTTGGGCTATGAATCGTAACATCCAGTATTTTTCAATCACATTTATAAAATATCCTGAGTTATGTTTATCAATTTGTTATTTCCATCAATTTTTTATTGAATCTATTTTTTATAAAACTATATGTATAATTATAATATTTTTAAGTAAATCTTTAAAAGATTAAAAATCTTAAAATTTAAGTTTTTAAATAAAGTTTTGAAATTCTAGAAAGTTTTAAGATTATAAAAACTAAAGGTCCAAATTTGCCAAAATTTTGAAGTATAAAAATTAAAGGAAATCAAGTTTCTAAACTGATTTGAATAACTTATAAATCCACAGGGGCTTATGTTGTAAAAGAGATTAAACTTTCAAAACCAAATAAACCCTCTTTCCAGTTTGTCCTTTCCGGCGAAATCGTCGGAATTCCGGCCACTCCAGAAATCCCAAGCCTTCCGGTTTAATCCAAATTGTTTCGCTGTATTTTTATCTCCCCTCCATACTAATCTTATACCAAAGCATGATCCTGTATTTCACGGTGTTTTATAGTCTTCCAATCGCACCTAAACTCCGAAAAATTCAAGCCCATCTATATTCGTTTATCCCTTAAATTTCAGTATAAATACCTTACCCCGAACCTCATACATCTCGCCCCAACTCGATTCCTCCTCTCAAATCTCTCTGATCTCACTCTGCAACTCGTCAGAATACGTAACCCCGGTCAACTATCAACATAGCTCTTCGAGTACACTAGGTATAATTCTCTTCGTGCGTATTCATAAAAAAAGCCCTCTATTAGTTTGGTATAACAGACGACAATTCGTGTTGAATTTTGGGATTGAAAAGCTGGGGTTTCTAGGTTGATTTGGGGGAATTGATTTAATTGCAGGTTTTATATAAATACAACTTGAATCCAAATTTCATTGTAATTGTGAGCTTGGCTCACTGCTCTTGTGTGCGTGTGTAAAGACTTTGACCCACCTCAGGGCGAAGGTTCGAGCTGAAACGACTTTTATTTTCGTTTTTACCTTTTTAACGGAACTTAAATTTGATTTTAGTTATTAATTACATTTAATGACTTTTAAAATTGTTTTATTTATAGAATTTAACGAAAAAATTGTTTTATTATGTCATTTATACTCCTTAAATTTACTTAATAAATTCAGTTAAATTATTTTAACAAAACTATTATATTATCTGTCACACCCCGACCACGTAAAACAACAAATCGTGGCGGAAACGTCGGGGAGTGTTGTAACTGAATCATTGTTTCACAACCATGGATTAAATTGTTTCGTTTTATTGAATTATTGAACTCATTGTTTATTACAATTCAGATAAATACAAATATTGTCTTTCGAGTTTTAAAGTCACTAAGGCACGAGTCCATCCTAAATTTAGCATGCATCAACAATCATCTCATAGCATCACCTGAAACATATATGAAAATAGGTACGTCAGCATAAAAATGCCCGTGAGTAACATAGGTTTGAGGATTTAGATTCATGGCTTTAGTTAATATAAGAAAAGGTTTTATGTTTTACAAAAGTAGCCATGAATCCTTGTAAAAGTTTTGTTCCAAAAATGCATTTGTTTTGATAAAAGGTTTGTAGTATATACAAAATATACTTTGGTTTTGGAAATAGTTAATAGTATATCAAAATATACTTTTGTTACTAAAAGAATAGATTTGGTAGTATATCACAAATATACTTTGGTTTTGAAAGATAGCATATCAATTATGCTTTGATTTTGAGAATAAGATATCAACTATGTTTTGGTATTAAAAATAGCATATCAACTATGCTTTGGTTTTGATAATAGCATATCCACTATGCTTCGGTTTTGATAATAACATATCAACTATGTTTTGGTTTTGATAATAGCATATCCACTATGCTTTGGTTTTGATAATAACATATCAACTATGTTTTGGTTTTGAAAATAGCATATCAACTATGCTTTGGTTTTGATAATAGCATATGCACTATGCTTTGGTTTTGAGAATAACATATCAACTATGTTTTGGTTTTGAAAATAGCATATCAACTATGCTTTGGTTTTGATAATAGCATATCAACTATGCTTTGGTAAATAACAAAGTAGCATGTTAAAACATATGTTGGATTTTGTACGTAGTATATCAAAATATACTTTGGATAATATCACATTTGAGAGCACATCAAACTGTACTTTTGTAGTATATCAAAATATAGAAAAGAAACTGTGATTTGGTATTCATTCAAACCTTAGTGTATCAAACTACACTTTGGAGACTATAGAAATACCACAAAGGCAATTTCTATTTGGTTAAAATTTGGTTTCTGACATTCCATACAACAGGAATGGGGTGTCTAGTCCTATAGCGCTATATCATACTACCAATCGGTTTGGTGAATGTATTAAAATGAGTACGATCCAACAATTAGTTTTTACAAGTTTTGAAAATCAGTGTTTAAACCATAGATAATCGTTTAATTCGTCAAAAGAATAAGTACTAAGCATGTGTAATCATATAGTTTAAAATCATGAAAGTAACAAATAGGCACATATGTTTCACCCCAAAACATTTGAAAGCAGTAAAAGAGGGGACTATGTACTCACTTAAGATTGCAAGTATCCTTGATTAAGTGTCCTAATGAAGCTCGTGAAATCAAGGAATCAAGTGGCACCTAGTATGGAATCACTATGTTAAACAACCGGCTCCTAAGTTGGGACATATGATAGAATGGTGTTCTATAAATCAAATGAGTATTTGAACTCATATGGCATGATTTAATAGAGCTAACATTCTGATTTGGAAATCTACCTAAGTGCTCTTGACCCGTTTCTACCCATTATGGTTGTATAAGCTACTATAACGCGTCGTTTGCGTAAAACTATGGTCGGATGGTTAACTATGAGCTATGTCAAGTCTTACATGCCCAATTATACCCTAACATGTTACTAAATCAGATTATATATCAAAAACATGTTTACATAGGCAAAACACGAATTTATGTTTCAAAAGGGCGTTTTGGTCATTTCCTATGGGCATACAAGCTACATAACAAATAACTAACCAATCCTATGTGATCATAAGGTATAACCTCAGAGGTTATTCCCTATGCAACTATGATCACTAATCAGGCTTGGTCGGATCCTAATGACTGTTGGTGCATATGTATGTCGACTTCGTCTTGTATCGAGTCTTGTATGTATATAGACAGATCAGGGCTCAAAGTTCAAGGAAAGTGTCAAAATGGGTAATTTTGCATGAAATGATCTGTATGTAATTCCACACGAAATTACCATGTAATTTCGCACGAAATTATATTTCGTGTGAAATAATTTCGTTTGTGATGGTTCATGCGAAATTAGGCTGACTATAAATAGGGGTGATGTAATTTCGTTTGAGTAATTCGTGTATGTGTGATTCCGGAGCCGAAGTGCTGCCGAAGTGTCGTTTCGCTGTAAAAGTTTGTCAAATCAATCAGAAAGACAGTTAAAGTGAAAAGAAAGCTGAATTGAACTTGATACGCTTGTTTCCGCCTCTTGTATCGAGCAAAAACTCTTCTGAACGACTCGTTTGGTCGGTAAAACAATCCTACAAGTGGTATCAGAGCTCAGGAGGAAGAGTTCATACCAATTCAGCTGCAAATTCTGATTTCTACACCTTCTTTTTCACAATTAACAAGTTTTCATGGTTAAAATGCCTTGAGTTTCATATATCATGTGCGCAATAGTGTTTTAACAAACCCTTGAAAGTTTCAGATCTTAAAACGGCTTAAAACTTGATCAATTTGACAAAATTCGGCTTGAGATGATGACATCAGCATAATTTCGCATGAAATTAGGTTCTGATTTTGCTTGAAACAGCCTAATTTCGCTCCAGATTGTAATTTCATTTGGACACACGAAATTAGTATTTTCACATCAAGGTGTAATTTCGTTTGATAATTTCACACGAAATTACCTATTTCGTTTGAAAATCTGGTATTTCTCACGGAATTAGTGATTTCGCACCAGATTAGTATTTCGTTTGATCGGGTTATTTCGCTTGAGAGGGTAATTTCGCACCAAAGGGATATTTCGTTTGAAAAGGATATTCCGCGTGAAAGTTAATTTCGTTTGAAACTATCTGTTTGTGAAATTTTGAAAACCAAATCATAGAAGAAGAATTTTACAACGCCTTTGCTACTCCGATTACCATTGCACAACACACAAAAACCGCCTAAGCTCATGAATATCGAGGAGTATAAAGGACGGGAAGAACGTTTTGAGAATTGGGTGCAAGCAAATTACTTGGATGCTTGGGAATGTGTTGAAACGAAATATGTTAGACCGATGAATGATGACGAAGAGGAGATTGCAATTAAAGATCTTAGAGTGGATGAGAAAAAGAAATACAAAAACGAGAAAATGATGATAAGTTTATTGCAACAAGCTATGAAAGAAGATATCTTAGTTTTACTGCAACACAATGGAAGTGCATACTCAATTTGGAAAGCATTGAAATCTAAGTTTGTTGGAAGCCAACAGATGATAAAGAACAAAAAATCGCTTTTGAAAAAGGAGTTTGATTTGTTTCGTGGGTTGAAAAGTGAAATACCAAGCAGATTATCGAAAGATATTGTAATTTGGTAATGAACATGAAGAGGGTGAGCATCACAAAGGATAATGAAGAGTTGATTTAAAAGTTGGCTGATGCGTTGCCACATGAGACTTGGGGCACATATCTGATGATGTTGAGAAATAAGAAAGGGTTCAACACTCTAACGTTGAGTAAGTTTATTGAGAAACTTGAGGCTCAAGAGATGGAACAACGAAAGTTACCAAGAATGAAAGATTTTGATGGTGAACAAGATGTCAGACTTTATTACAAAGGAGGTATCAGTAATAAAATCACCAACATGTCACCAAAGGTTGAGACTGCATTCAATGCTAAGAGTTCATCTGGAGGGTCTTCTAAAGGATCAAACAGCAAAACGAGTTTTTCTTCATATCTATCATTTGATCCAAACATTTCTGCAACAAAGAATGGCAAGATGTTACAATGCAACATTATACTAAATCTTGAGAATGATCAGAATTACTCGGAAGAGGTTGAAAAAAGTCACATGTCTTTGTTGGGGACTGTGTTAGAGTCCTATGGGAGTTTAGTGGCAGGACGGATCGGGAATCCTATGTTGACAAAAGAGGATTATGATCAGATAGATGCTGAAGAGATGGAATTGATGGACATAAAGTGGTGTTTGGCGAGTGTGTTGAGGAGAGCAGAAAAGTTTAAACAATTTACGGGAATAAATGATTTCCGTGATGCTAATGTTTCTACTTTGGGTTTTGATAAATCTAAAGTCACTTGTTTTCGTTGCAGGGAAAAAGGGCATTTCAAGAGGGAGTGCACAAACCGCGAAGCAAGTGGAGCTCAAAATCCGTTCAACAAAAATGATTACTATCGGAAAGCGATTTATCATCAAGTTGCTCAACAGCCAAATCAACAACAGCCACAAACTGCTCATTCCAGGAAGGAGATTGAAGAATCATCAAAGAGAGCTTGTATGGTGAATCAATATGATAACAAATCAACAAAAGGATCAAATTGGGATAGATATATTTCAGCTGACAGCAAAGCTTGTCTGATAGATCAAGATGATGAAAAATTACCAGAAGGCTTTAGCTGGGCAAATTTCAGTTGGGATGATTATGATCCGAACAAAACTTTAAATCACAAAGCTTTTGTTGCTCGAGTTGCTGAAGATAGTGACAATGATGATGATTATTATGCAAGAAAAATGGAAGAGCATTTAACGTTGATGGAAAAAAGTGATAGTGATGATGGAAAAGCTCAAAAGAAAAAGAAGTAATCTAAAAAACCAGTCACCAGTGATGATGAAGAAGTTCCAGTGGTTAAAAGAAAAGTGAAAGAAGTTCCAGCTTTCAAAGTTGATCCAGAAGCTGATGCACAAAATATTCCGGTGAAATGTGAAAGTTGTGAAGCTGTTAAGAAGCAAAACAGTACTTTGATTCACAACTTGAACAGATTGAAAGAGTCTTATGATGTTTTGAACAAAGCCATGAATCAATACAACGAGTCAAGCAATAGACAAGCTACAGCAATGAAAACTCTTCAAGGAGCTTTCATGAAAAAGCAGAAAGTTGTTAACAATTACATTGAGGAGTGTGCTTTACTGTAACAGAAACTCGAGACACAAAGGATTGAAACAGAAAGAGTTACTAGGTTGTTAAAAAGTTACTCATGCACTTCTTATGTTATTGACAAGATTTATCCAACCATTGAAGGCATCAAGGCTTTTGAAGAAAATGAAGTTTCTGAGGAAAAGACATCTAAAAAGAAAAAGGATACTGAAGTGAAAGTTTCTGGTAAGAAACAAAGTGCCAGTTTCAACAAGTGTCCACCTCCGCTTGAAAATGGATATTCGCCACGAAATCCAAATTCAGAAAGATTCGAAAAGGCAACCAACTTAAAGTGGGAATCTGAACTATCAGATAATTTGCCAGAAAACATTGATGTCACTTTCACATCATCTGACAATGATCAACAATCTCAATTGATGAAGAAAGTGGTGGATCATGTGTTAGATAACGATGAAACCAAGGAGTCAAAGTCGGAGTCTAAATCAAAGTCAAAGTCTGAGTCTGGTACTTCAAGTCAAACCGTCAAACAGGACAAAAGAGTTTACAATAAAGAATTTCTGTTATCAAAATCTAATTTGAATGATGAAACGTTCAAAGTAGCATATACTTCGAATGATTCTGACAAATTATATTCTCATGAAGAATTTCCAATAAGAGGTGTTAAACCAGAAATGATAAAAAAAGGTTTTCAAACTAACATAAATTAAAATTTCTGAAATAAAAGATGTAAATCTTTCTAAAAAACCTAAAAAATACACCTCAAGAATTCAACAACGTCTAAACAAGAAAAAGGGTTACGGTTCTGGTTCTGGTTTTCAAAAGAAACCTAACCATAACGGTAATTTCAAAAAGAAAGGTCTTGGATTTATACCACCAGAAAATCATAAAAATGAGAAAACTTATAAACCAAAAACTGTATTTGTTTCAGGAACAAGCTCAGAAGAAGAGGTGAAGAGTTCTTTCTGGAAGCAGACAAACAGAGAATTCCTTGCGAAGAAGCAAGATGAAATGAGAAATGGAGATGTTCAAAAGAAAGAGACAAGAACTTGTTTTCAATGCAACACAAGTGGTCATATTTCCAGGAATTTTTCTAAGGCAATCCAATCAAAACAGGGAGTGTCTCTTAAAATGAAAGAAAAGATAGTTGAAAATGACCCACCAATCAAACCTTTTATAGTTTTCAAAAACTCAAAATTTGAGGTTGGTGAGTGTTCAAAAAGATTTTACAAGAGAAAAGCATATCTTGACAATCAAAAGTGGATTGTTAAGAAATCTGATGATAGTTCTAGCAATGATTCTGATTCGACAAAATCAGAGGAGCTATCTTCTGGCGATGAATCTGATTCCACAAAATCAGATGAGCCACGAGTAGTGATGAAAGATGAAAAATCAGTTCCTCCAATGGATGATGCAAATTTTCCACCATTGAAAGTTGAAAAAATTGAGATTTCAAATCAATTCTTTTCTGAAAAGAAAGAATTTGATATTGAAAAAGCTTTTAACCCCACTATGAAAAATATTTTTGGAAAAATGATTGACGGAAAGGTCAAGGGGGTTAAAGAATTTTATGAGAAGAAAATGAAAGGAAAGAAACCGAGTGTTGATAACTCGGAATCTCCCAAGGTCTGTCAGGCTTGGGAGAACCTCTTTAACTAAAAAAACCTGACATGCTGGAACTCACAGGTTGGTAATTGGGGAGTAGGAATCGACATCTTTCTTGAGAAATTCACAGGTTGGTAACTGTGATATTTCATTCTTCAAGTGGTTAATCAGGGACATTAAGTTGTACTTGATTTTCTACAAGTGGTAGTTGTTGGTAGAATTTAAAATTGTTAAATTTTTCAAATGTGATTGAAAAAGGGGATTACTTCATAAGATGGTGATAGAACAAAGTGATGATCATAACCCCAATTTTACAAGTGGTAAAATCAACAAAACTTATTTTCCGGAAAAACCATTTTGATTAAAACAAACTTAAGTGTTTTGAAATCATAATGGGAAAATAGTTTGTTGAAAGGGGGAGTTCTGATTGTTTATGCCAAGTGGATGGCGATTTGAAGCAATTCACATAAAGTTTTCAAATTTTATACAGTTTTTTTTTTCAAATTTTCCTTGAAAATCAAAATTGAAATATACTATGATTTTAGGGGGGGGGGTAAAATTTTAGAAAATTTGAAAAAAATACAAAAACATGATAAAACCAGAAATAGCCAAAAACATTGAAAAAATTCAAAAATGAGTTTGGTTGTGAAAAGAGGAAATGATAGTACATCATTGGACTTTCACAACATGCTAAAGATTTGGAAAGTCAAAATGTGATAAATGATCTCACTGCGGATGTGTCAGTAGATTTTTACTCATTTAGTAGATTGTTTTCGAGATATAAACCTAAATTCAAATACTTACTTATATCGTGGGGAACATCTCTCGGATATATGGGTAACCCCCGAAATCTTGGTTGAAAGATTTTCCATTTCTGACATACTAGGTCTTTGTGCGTGGCGATATCTGGGGTAATATACCAGGACTTCTGATTTTGCGGGAGCAATAGCCTAGTCCTCGTATAATACTTTGCAAAAGCTTTAATTTTAAAGCCAGCCCTCAGCATAAAAAATGATGAAAAATTGAAAAATGCTAATCATGTGCTGTTGAAGAAAAGATCCCCAAACGGGACACACCTAACATCGAACCGTCATCTCTCTAATTTTCCGGAAGCAATAGCCTGAGCTCTGACGGTCTCGCATTTACCCGTTTACAGATATCATTAGTGTACATTCACCTGTAAGGCTGAATATAGAAATCTGGATACGGGAGTATATTCTGAGGTGGGATACTCGAATTAGTTTAAGTGCTTAAAACATTAATCTCATATCTCGATACAGTTGAACTTTGTGTGAAAATTTAAGTGGACCAGTATACTGACAATCTACGTGAATCATTTAGAACTTAAAATGTCTAAAGCTTAACGGTGTTGATGATTTGTTTCATAAACTGATATGATTCTCTTACACAAACTCATAAAAATATTGTCTGTAAATTTTTCTTTACTGCATTTCATTAAAATCTTAGAAAACCCAAAAAGAATGTGTTTTAGCATAAATACTTTTGAAAAATCCAAAAAGATTTTCAACAACTGATGTTAGAGAGCCGATTTTCAAAATTTCGAGTGCTAAACATAATGAACATTTCGTGAGGGGGAGTTTGTTTAAAATGAGTGAAGATTTTGAATGTTTGATTACAAGTGGTCATCATAAATTTTTAAATAATAAATCATTCTATTTTTACAAATGGTTCATCAGAGATTAACATTGTCAAATCATTTATTGATTAGATACCTGCAAGTGGTAAATAAATTTGTCAAATTTTAAATTTGTGAAATTTATTGTGAGGTAGAGTATGTGCAGGTAAGCCAGTTTTCGATTCCTGAGGAGTCTGTGGTTAGAGAAAGCCAGGTTTCAATCCTGAGCAGAATGAGAGCCAGATCACGATCTTGAACATGTGGAAGCAAGACTGCGATCCCAAGCACAATTTGAGCGGGGAGTCTGAAGTTGTATAAAGATAGGTTCTGATCATGGATATGTGGTGTGCACAAGCTGATGATGCTGATGAACTTAAGGAATCAAGAGATCTGATCAAGAGAATAAGAGTGAAGTTCCAGCCAGATCGAGATTCTGGAAATGAAGAAAAGAGAGGAGATTGAGGATGCTTTACAGTGTTAGATACTTTAAAAGAGTGTTCGAGAAGACTAATAAAGACTGAAGTTTGAAGACTCGACACACCGAAGACTTCGTCAACATCCGAGGGGGAGTCTGTTGGTGCATACATCTGTCGACTTCGTCTTGTATCGAGTCTTGTATGTATATAGACAGATCAGGGCTCAAAGTTCAAGGAAAGTGTCAAAATGGGTAATTTCGCATGAAATGATCTGTATGTAATTCCACATGAAATTACCATGTAATTTCGCACGAAATTATATTTCGTGCGAAATAATTTCGTTTGTGATGGTTCATGCGAAATTAGGCTGACTATAAATAGGAGTGATGCAATTTCGTTTGAGTAATTCGTGTATGTGTGATTCCAGAGCCGAAGTGCTGCCGAAGTGTCGTTTCGCTGTAAAACTTTGTCAAATCAATCAGAAAGACAGTTAAAGTGAAAAGCAAGCTGAATTGAACTTGATACGTTTGTTTCCGCCACTCGTATCGAGCAAAAACTCTTCTAAATGACTCGTTTAGTCGGTAAAACAATCCTACAATGATCGACCAAACGGGTCGGGTTCGAAAGTCTAAGCGGTTGTTTAGACCGCTTAACTTACGACCCTAAACAAGCACTATACTAATATTGACGAGTTAAACATGTCAAAACATGTTTAACTAACTTAGAAAACTGATTTGGTATCAAAACAAAGTGTTTTGATACCTAAAAGTAGTTCCGTTGCAAAATGCGTGCTAAAACGCATTTTGACTGAAACTTGACTCGTCACTACGCCTAGTTAACGTCGTAATCAGTAGGTATAATCGCTAAGGATTATAACCATCGTGATTACAATCACGTTGCAAAGTTCAAACAAACTTTGCGTTCACCATTGACTGATCAAACTTAAAGTCGAACACTGTTTGACTTTTAAGCTAAGAAAGCGATAAAAGAACGAAGTAAGCTTACAAAGGGTCCTTGCTAGGGAGAATTTGATCCAATAATCTCAGCTATGAAGTAAATGACTTCAACTTAGAGAAAATCAGATCAAGGGTGAGGAAAATAGATGAATGGCATGGGTATTTATAGTTGCCATGAGTTCACAAGATCACTCAAAGTGTTTGTGTAACTTCCAAGCATAAAATCCTAGCCATACATGTGTTTGATGCAGGTTCAAAGCCTTGGAGAGGTGTTAACTTGGTTAACACACAAAGAAAATGGCAAGGACAGCCCCTGAACATCAAACAGATTGCTAAAATGATTTTTCTGTCGCTGGGCATGCTTTACGGTCCGCAAGGGGACCCTTACGGTCCGTAAGGACCCTGCATCAGACTAGTGATTTTCAAAGATAGTTTTGGCCCCTGAGCTTGTTTCGTCGCGTTTCGGCACTTCTAACACCCGTCAAACCCATTTTCAAGCTCCATAATGAAGTTGAAGTATATTTAACTTGAATTTTGCTCAAAAATGTTACGGATGTTGGTTCGTTTGGCTGTACGGTTGCGTTGTTCGGTTAATTATGACGGAAATCGTAACGGACGCGAAAACGATCCGAATTGCGAAACGAATGAAGTTTTAGCATGCCAATCACTAAAATAAAATATTTTAATGATTACATAAATTTTTGGATGTCCGGATATTTTCAGAACGTAAGATATACGCGAAAATGCAAACTTATGCACCTTTTGACTCTTTTAGTCCCTGAATGACCAAATGTTTATTTTAGCATACCGAACACCTCAAAGCCTATTTCTAAGCTATGCAAAGGATGTTTAGGGTATGTTTAACTTATGATCAAGTTCCGGAATGTTCGTTACTATACAAATCGGTATAGTTTTGTAGTTTGACACAATTAGTCTCTGCGATCGAACAGACTTGATCCACACACCAAACCATCCAAAACTTATTTCTAAGTTATGTAAAGATGATTTAAGGTATGTTAAGCCTATGTCACTATTCTGGAGTGTTTGTCGCGTTAAACTGATTATGTTTACGCATCAGTTCGCGTATAACTTTCCAGAAAGCGATTTAGAGCTCGAAATCGAACAAGAATTGATATGTGCAAACGATACACATATTTATACAAATACCCAATATGAAATACAATATTTCATTGGTTTTGTATTTGTTTGATGGTCATAGTGACACAGGTTTCACAGTCTCCCCTACTTTAGGAAATTTCATCCCGAAATTTAATTTTAGCGGAAACTTGTGAAGACAACGGTGATTGTTTCGCTTTCGAATGAATCCTCCGTTTCCCAAGTAGAACTCTAGGTCATGTTTGGATTCTTAGCGAATTTTTTAATTGCCAAAATGTTGTCGTTGTTGTAACAAAAGCATGGAGCTTAAGTCAACGGATAGGAGAATGTTTCCTATGAAGATTATTATAGGAGACTTGTGTGTGCTCGAAATCGGAGTCGGAGAATGCAAGATAAAATAACACTGGTCAAGGTCTAGGACTTCTAGTAACTTAAATAATGTTACGCTCGAAATGTAATAAGGAACACTTATATATAGGAAGTACCAGCGGCGTATCCACCATGTCCTTTTTACATTGTTCCCGTCTTGTTATCCTTATCACTATAGGTCTTAACACATGATAAAACGTTTTGTGATTTCTGTGCACTAAATTCCATAATTATGTATGTATCCATAATTACGTAATTCCTTGCATAGTCCGCACAGTTTATATTATAATGTGTAGGGAAAAAAATCAATCGGACATACATGAAATGACTTGACTAGACCACCAGAGGATCTTTTTAACTAGATCAACGAACGATATTTTTAACTAGATCAACACATGATCTCCTTTACTAAATCGTCGTATGATCTCTTTAAACAGACCACTTAAGGGATCTTTGTAACTCAGAACCAAATAATCGTTTTGAATCAGCACTTAGGAATCCAAGGGTCTGACTATTTGCATAGAAAGCTCCTTAAGGATTTAAGATAGTACTTTGAGTATCTTTCTGAGAATCTAACATATGAAAATACGAAAGATTCTACCAGGATTTAGATAGCGAGCTTTGGAATTAAACATAAACACAAAATCACAAAATTGTGCATTAATTTAGTTATTAGCTCGTTCGTTAATTTGAATTAATGCATTTGAAGTACACTAGAAATCCAATCACGGACTTTATTTAGTACTTAAAACATCCTCAAGAATCTAACTATGAAGATAGGAAGATCTTATAAGGATACATGGGTCCAGTTAAGGACTTGTGAAAGTAGTCATATAACATGGGTCCAGTTAAGGACTTGTGAAAGTACCTTTAGATATCAAATCAAAGATTTGAAATGGTACTTCAAATATTTGTTTAAGAACTTGCAATTTGTACCTTGTACTTTGTTCCTTTAAAAGAAACGAGTACTTAGGATTTTAGGGAAGATCACAAGTGATCACAAAATGAAAGAACCACACGAGTAGTTTGTTCTACAAGGAACACGGTTCCTTGGTGTCGGTATCGTAGAGGTATGTCAAACAGACACACAACCATATCAGTTTTGTAAAATAAAATTGGAACAACAATTTTATTTATGTAAAAGCTGAATTGTTTCAAACGATAACAACAAAGGAAAATACAAGATCTAATTGTTCATTGCTGCATTGTCGTTTGCATTTGCATTTGCCTCGTTTATGTTAAACACTCATCCACGTGCTGGATTCGCATTAACAAGTTTTGGGCAATTGTTCCGGTAGTGAGTAAGATCACCACAGTTGTAGCATGATCCAGGTGGAAATGGTGCTTGAACAGCAGCAGGATTTGCAGCATTTTGGTTTTGGGTAGCATGACGGCATGTATTGACCAAATGTCCCAATCGTCCATGGTGGGTACATTTGTGACACGATTTCTGATTCACATGATGACGGTTGCATTTGTTGCACAAGGGTGCAGTACCAATATAGATTTTCTTAGCATGAGGCTGTGCTGGCTGGTTTGGTGCAACCTAATCATTCTGAGCAAATACTACGAAGTTTTGTGAACTCTTACGCTTCTTCGACTTCTTAGAGGACACGGTCTGTTTATCCTTTGGTTTCTCTTGCGCTGACTTGTCAGATGGTTTCGGGTCGCCTTTTCGGAAAAGCTTACTCTACCTGATTTGAGATTCAGTCAGGGTAGCAGATAGTTCGATGGCTTGTCTAACAATAGTGGGGTTACTACCTGTAACAATGTCCTGAACTAGGCCAGGAAGACCATCAATGTACTTTTTGATCACATTCTCCAAAGGCGTAACCATGGCAGGACATAACAAACTTAACTCCTCATACCGATCAGTGTAGGCTCAATGTTCACCGCTGTCTTGTTTAAGATCGTCAAATTCCCGTTCTAAAGCCCTGAGCTTATGAAGAGGACAGAATTCCTTCATCATTAGAGCCCGAAGCTCTTCCCAGGTTTGCGCCATTGCCACATCGGCAAAACACAATGAGTGCGATCATTTTCTCATTACCTCGAACAAACAAACGACACGCAGTGACTAATCAAAGTAAATGGGTCAATATAATGTATCAACGAAGACATGCTCGCCTATAAGTGAACACTCACCCAAAGAGTTCCCAGGTAAGAGTGACTGGTCCGATACTGCGGATTTGTACGAGCACTCTAGCCTTAGACAGAAAACTCAGGGTACAGGTATTCACCCTTCCAGTTTGAACGTGTTCACATTATTTAGACCCAAACTTTGACGAGATTTTGAAAACACAAAAGGCTTAAAAGCCAAACAACAAATCATCTAAGGATAGATGACTTCTTGTGATGTTTTTGAAAATTTTTGACTCGAGAGAATGAATTGTGTTTTATTTTTGTTAATCACCTAAGGATAGGTGAAGTGTATTGTTTTAAGACTAAACACAAGATAACTTGTGTTAGGGTCCTAGGAAGGTTATAGTCTAGGTCAAAGCATTACTAATAACCTAATTCCCGATAACCATTGGCTGTGATACCAAATTTTCTGTCACACCCCGACCACGTAAAACAACAAATCGTGGTGGATGCGTCGGGGAGTGTTGTAAAAAGAATCATTGTTTCTCAACCATGGATTAAATTGTTTCGTTTTTTTGAATTATTGAACTCATTGTTTTATTACAATTCAGATAAATAGAAATATTGTCTTTCGAGTTTTAAAGTCACTAAGGCACGAGTCCATCCTAAATTTAGCATGCATCAACAATCATCTCATAGCATCACCTGAAATATATATGAAAATAGGTACGTCTGCATAAAAATGCCTGTGAGTAACATAGGTTTTGTCGATTTAGATTCATGGCTTTAGTTAATATAAGAAAAGTTTTATTTTTTTTCAAAAATAGCCATGAATCCTTGTAAAAGTTTTGTTCTAAAAATGCATTTGTTTTGATAAAAGGTTTGTAGTATATACAAAATATACTTTGGTTTTGGAAATAGTTAAACGTATAGTATATCAAAATATACTTTTGTTACTAAAATAATAGATTTGGTAGTATATCACAAATATACTTTGGTTTTGAAAGATAGCATATCAATTATGCTTTGGTTTTGAGAATAACATATCAACTATGTTTTGGTTTTGAAAATAACATATCAACTATGCTTTGGTTTTGATAATAACATATCCACTATGCTTTGGTTTTGATAATAACATATCAACTATGTTTTGGTTTTGAAAATAGCATATCAACTATGCTTTGGTTTTGATAATAGCATATCCACTATGCTTTGGTTTTATAATAACATATCAACTACGTTTTGGTTTTGAAAATAGCATATCAACTATGCTTTGGTTTTGATAATAGCATATCCACTATGCTTTGGTTTTGATAATAACATATCAACTATGTTTTGGTTTTGAAAATAGCATATCAACTATGCTTTGATTTTGATAATAGCATATCAACTATGCTTTGGTAAATAACAAAGTAGCATGTTAAAACATATGTTGGATTTTGTACATAGTATATATCAAAATATACTTTGGATAATATCACATTTGAGAGCACATCAAACTGTACTTTTGTAGTGTAATGCCCATAAATTTAAAATCGTTATTCTAGAAATAAAAAAGAATAATAGTAATTATAAACCACTAGAAAACCCTAATTAAGACACCCAAGCATGTCAATCAAGCAAGTAGGTAGGCATGTCAATCAAGCAGGTAGGTAGGCATGTCAATCAAGCAAGTAGGTAGGCATGTCAAGCAGGTAGGTAGGCATGTCAAGCAGGTAGGTAGGAATGTCAATCAAGCAAGTAGGTAGGCATGTCAAGCAGGTAGGTAGGCATGTCAAGCAGGTAGGTAGGCATGTCAATCAAGCAGGTAGGTAGGCATGTCAAGCAGGTAGGTAGGCATGTCAATCAAGCAGGTAGGTAGGCATGTCAATCAAGCAGGTAGGTAGGCATGTCAAGCAGGTAGGTAGGCATGTCAAGCAGGTAGGTAAGCATGTCAATCAAGCAGGTAGGTAGGCATGTCAAGCAGGTAGGTAGGCATGTCAAGCAGGTAGGTAAGCATGTCCCAAAAATTAGTATAAATAGAGGACTTTAGGACTTGCTTCTGTGCACAAAAACGACGCTCAAATTCTCAATTGACGTCGAGTTATACTTCTTCCACTACCCAAACACACACACCTCGAAACGCTGCCGCAATCAGGGTAATAACTCGATCGCTATTACGATTCAACGTCCGATCGATTATAACTATCCAACGATTGTCTGAGTGCCGCTCAAATTGAGCTTCTACTTTGATTATTCGTCGTGATTTCAACTTGAATATTTGAGTGCTGTTCGAATTCGGACTATGCTCTGTTATTCGTTGTGAATCCGATTGAGTTATTAAGTATTGCACTTGATAATAGTTGTGAGGGTTTGATCTCGTGAATTGACGTAAATGATGTATTAAGTTACTAACCTAGTTTGTGTGCATGTTATTTAAATTAGGTGAAAAGATTAATCAGTAGTCGAAACTCTGCCCATATAAATCTAAAATATTAGCACAAGATAGCTTCACTTTGAAGTTATTAAGGTACGGATCCTTACCCCACTCTTTATTGCTTCATATTCAAATTGTTATAAACCACTAAGTTACTATATCTTTTAAAAACTCCTCACGTCTTTGATTATCGATTCATTTGACAGTCCGTTCGATTCCTATCCTAATCATTTGATTTAACTTTCATGTCATGCGATAGTATTATGTTGTTATACTCATTATCGCATGTTCCAATATATGTTCCGTTTTGTTATGAAAATAAGTTTTATAAGTTATGTGAATAAGACCATTTGTACTCTGATACCCTGAGTATCGCTTCTCGTGGAGTGTCCCACGAGCATGTTGTTGTGGCATCAACATCATGTGCTCCATCCGTGACGGAGAGATCAGTTCACGGCGTCTCTTAAGTACAAGTGTGGTACATAAGGCTATTAGGAGGCGTATGGATCGATCCTAGGATTTAAGTATAAGGAGGTGGATAACGGGTATGCCAATTCGCCATCTCATGTGATAACTATGCAGGAGTAGCTACCTGTGTATTGTCGCGTTTTAAGTTTGCTCATGGGTACATCCGTAAGATATGATTATGAAATTATGTTCTTGCAGCGTATCATTTTCGCATAAAGTTCCATCCAGATAAGATTTCATATAAAGCATTATTTGTTATTTGAGCCTAAAATTCCGTACTGAGCATTCGGCTCATTCCGTAAAAAAATTTTTATATACAGGTCCACAGGTTACTTTGGGAGGGGAAAAGAGAGAAGAATAAAGTCTAGGAATAAATCTGAAGATGTTAGTTAATTAAGACAACTGTCTCCGCTTGTATAATAATCTTAATTTTTATGGTCGTGTGGTTGTATCCTTATCAAATAAATAAATGGAATTATGACTTTTGTTTATGTTACCGTTATTGTGACACGTCAGCCCTTCCGGGTTGGGGTGTTACATGTAGTATATCAAAATATACAAAAGAAACTGTGATTTGGTATTCATTCAAACCTTAGTGTATAAAACTACACTTTAGAGACTATAGAAATTCCACAAAGGCAATTTCTATTTGGCTATATCATACCACCAATCGGCTTGGTGAATGTATTAAAATGAGCACGATCCAACAATTAGTTTTTACAAGTTTTGAAAATCAGTGTTTAAACCATAGATAATCGTTTAATTCGTCAAAAGAATAAGTACTAAGCATGTGTAATCATATAGTTTAAAATCATGAAAATAATAAATAGGCACATATGTTTCACCACAAAACATTTGAAAGCAGTAAAAGAGGGGACTATGTACTCACTTGAGATTGCAAGTATCCTTGATTAAGTGTCCTAATGAAGCTCGGGAAATCAAGGAATCAAGTGGCACCTAGTATGGAATCACTATGTTAAACAATCGGCTCCTAAGTCGGGACATAGGATAGAATGGTTTTCTATAAATCAAATGAGTATTTGAACTTATATGGTATGATTTAATAGAGCTAACATTCTGATTTGGAAGTCTACCTAAGTGCTCTTGACTCGTTTCGACCCATTATGGTAGTATAAGCTACTATAACGCGTCGTTTGCGTAAACTATGGTCGGATGGTTAACTATGAGCTATGTCAAGTCTTACATGCCAAATTATACCCTAACATGTTACTAAATCAGATTATATGTCAAAAAAATGTTCACATAGGCAAAATACGGATTTATGTTTCAAAAGGGCGTTTTGGTGATTTCCTATGGGCATACAAGCTACTTAAGAAATAACTAACCAATCGTATGTAATCATAAGGTATAACCTCAGAGGTTATTCCCTATGCAACTATGATCACTAATCATGCTTGGTTGGATCCTAATGATCGACCAAACGGGTCGGGTTCGAAAGTCTAAGCGGTTGTTTAGACCGCTTAACTTCGACCCTAAAAAGCACTAAACTAATAGTGACAAGTTAAACATGTCAAAACATGTTTAACTAACTTAGAAAACTGATTTGGTATCAAAACAAAGTGTTTTGATACCTAAAAGTAGTTCCGTTGCAAAATGCTTGCTAAAACGCATTTTGACCGAAACTTGACTCGTCACTACGCCTAGTTAACGTGGTAATCAGTAGGTATAATCGCTAAGGATTATAACCATCGTGATTACAATCATGTTGAAAAGTTCAAACGAACTTTGCGTTCACCATTGACTGGTCAAACTGAAAGTCAAACTCTGTTTGACTTTTAAGCTAAGAAAGCGATAAAAGAACGAAGGAAGCTTACAAAGGGTCCTTGTTAGGGAGAACTTGATCTGATAATCTCAGGTATGAAGTAAATGACTTCAACTTAGAGAAAATCAGATCAAGGGTGAGGAAAACAAATGAATGGAATGGGTATTTATAGTTGTCATGAGTTCACAAGATCACTCCAAGTGTTTGTGTAACTTCCAAGCATAAAATCCTAGCCATACATGTGTTTGATGCAGGTTCAAAGCCTTGGAGAGGTGTTAACTTAGTTAACACACAAAGAAAATGGCAAGAACAGCCTCTGAACATCAAACAGATTGCTAAAATGACTTTTCTGTCGCTGGGCATGCTTTACGGTCTGCAAGGGGACCTTACGGTCCGTAAGGACCCTGCATCAGACCAGTGATTTTTCAAAGTTTGACAGTCTTGGCCCCTGAGCATGTTTCGTCGCGTTTCGGCACTTCTAACACCCGTCAAACCCATTTTAAAGCTCCATAATGAAGTAATAGTATATTTAACTTGAATTTTTCTCAAAAATGTTACGGATGTCGGTTCATTTGGATGTACGGTTGCGCAGTTCGGTTAATTACGACGGAAGTCGTAACGGACGCGAAAACGATCCAAATTGCGAAACGAATGAAGTTTTAGCATGCCAATCACTAAAATAAAATATTTTAATGATTACATAAATTTTTGGATGTCCGGATATATTCAGAACATAAGAGATGCGCGAAAATGCAAACTTATGAACTTTTTGACGCTTTTAGTCCCTGAATGACCAAAAAGTTTATTTTAGCATACCGAACACCTAAAAGCCTATTTCTAAGCTATGCAAAGGATGTTTAGGGTATGTTTAACTTATGATCAAGTTACGGAATGTTCATTACCATACAAATCGGTATAGTTTCGTTGTTTGACACAATTAGTCCATGCGATCGAACAGACTTGATTTCAACCCACCAAACCATCCAAAACTTATTTCTAAGTTATGTAAAGGTTATTTAAGGTATATTAAGCCTATGTCACTATTCCGGAGTGTTTGTCGTGTTAAAATGATTATGTTTACGCATCGGTTCGCGTATAACTTTCCAGAAAGCAATTTAGAGCTCGAAATCGAACAAGAATTGATATGTGCAAATGATACACATATTTATACAAATCCCCAGTATGAAATTCAATATTTCATTGGTTTTGTATTTGTTTGTTGGTCGTAATTGTCACACCCAGACCACGTAAAACAACAAATCGTGGCGGAATCGTCAGGGAGTGTTGTAAAAGAATCATTGTTTCATAACACATGGAAATTTAAATGCCGTTTTATTGATTTAAAAGAAATTACAATGTCTTAACAACAAAGAAACATAACATAATTAACTAGTCTTGCATCTTTTAATGTCACTAAGGCCCAAGTCCGTCTATGTGTATCTTGATAAATCCTATGCATCATTTCCTGAAACACATGTGAAAATAGATAGGTCAGCATAAAAATGCCTGTGAGATACATAGGTTTTATTGATTTAGGATTCATGACTTATAAGTTTAGAAAAAGGTTGTTTAACAAAATTCAGTCATGATCCTTGTAAAATGTTTTGTTTTAAAAATCATTTGAAAAGCGATGATAAAGTAGATGATATGTGAAAGAGTAATGTGAGGTTAAATGAATAACCAAGTAAAATGAGTTTTTATAAAATAAGTTGTTTTGTAAAACAAAGTCTTGTGAAAAATATGTTATTTGTGTAAAATGTATAAGTCCAAATTGAATGATTTAAATAACGCTACGACATGTAATACAATACAAGCACTTAAATATAGGAAGTACCAGCGGCGTATCCACCATGCTTGTATCATACTACACACGTCTCGTTACTTAAGTCACTTAAACAAACCATCAATGTAAAAATGTCTATGTATAGTCAAATGTTAAATGTTTATGTAAAAACCATCATATGTAAATCATTTAATGTAAACAAATGCTATGTAGAGTGAATAAAAGCATTTATTGATTAAAAGCATTTATTCAACCCTATAAGAAAGTAATGTATAAAACAATGCATTTGATAAAATATAATCAAAAGTTATGTTTTGTAAGATAATGCATGCTTTACTGATACAACCATTTATGCTGTAATGTTAAATGCCTACATCCAAGCCTTGAGACAGACGGATAACCCTAAGTAAAGGTTATCAAAAGAAATGTTTTTGGATTCGGCCATTCCTTCCACCCAAACAAACCTAGGGTTTTAGGAACGGGATTTGTCAAGTCCTATGGTACCACTACCTACTACCGAGCGGCATGATCGGTGTTAATGAATGTAATTTAGTCCCGTTAAACAAACCAAATGATATACCAAATGTAAGCATGTTTTATGAAAATAATGTACCTAGTATGCTAAATGAACATACAAGGTAGAGATGTAAAACAAAGTGTCCATATGTTACGAGAACATATGCAACAGAGATGCAATGTAAAACAATGTACTAAGTATGCTAAGTTAACATACAAAGCAGAAAGTCAAGTAAAACAATGTGCTAGCATGCCAAGTCATCATACATAGCAAAAGCAATGCAAAGTAAAACAATGTGCTAGTATGCCAAGTCATCATACATAGCAAAAGAAATGCAAAGTAAAACAATGTGCTAGTATGCCAAGTCATCATACATAGCAAAACTAATGCAAAGTAAAACAATGTGCTAGTATGCCAAGTCATCATACATAGCAAAAGAAATGCAAAGTAAAACAATGTGCTAGTATGCCAAGTCATCAAACAAAGCAAAAGTAATGCAAAGTAAAACAATGTGCTAGTATGCCAAGTCATCATACATAGCAAAACGTAATGAAATCAAGTACTAATAGTGTACTAATGAACATAGCAAGTATATGATGTGAAAACAAGGAAAGCATGAAAGTAACAAGTAGGCACATGTGTTTCACCCCAAAATGTTTGAAAAACAGAAAAAGAGGGGACTATGTACTCACTTGAGGGTGCTTAGAAGTCTTGAATAACAACCAAGCAAAGCTAGAGGGATCACGGAATGAAACGGCACCCTATATAGATAACTACATAAATAACCGGACCTAAATCGGGAGATTGGATAGTATGAGGTTTCATAAACCAGATGAGTATTGGAACTCATATGATATGGTTTAACAAAGCCCACATACTAAAATGAAACCAAACCTAAGTGCTTACGACCCATTACGACCCGTTTAGGTAGCTTATGCTACTTTAACGCGTCGGCGTAAAACGCGTTTGGACCGCCTAACTAGTCCTATGACAAGTAACATATTCCTTAACATGTCTAATATAGTTACCTAATCAGTTTAGATGTCAAAATTTAGGTTACATATGCTTAGAATGAATTTATGCGTAAAAAGGGTATTTTTGGTAATTTTCCTAAGGCATATAAACTACCTATCATACAACTACTTAAATGACGTGACCATAAGGTATAACCTCGGAAGGTTATTCCCTATACAACTATGGTCACCTAATGTGTTCGGTCGGATCCTAATGATCGACCAAACGGGTCGGGTTCAAAAGTATAAGCGATTGTTTAGATCGCTTACCTTTACGACCCTATATAAGCACAAATCTAATAGTGACGAGTTAAACATGTTAAAACATGTTTAACGAGGTTTGAAAACAAGTTTGGTATCAAGACAAAGGGTCTTGATACCCATAAGTAGTTTGGTTACAAAATACGCAAGAATACGTATTTTGGCCGAAACTACGACTCGTCACTGAGACTAGATAACGTGGAAATCAGTAGGTATAGTCACTAGGGACTATAACCATCGTTATTACGCTCACGTTGTGAAGTTCAAACGAACTTCGCATTGACCATAAACTGGTTAATGCAGAAAGTCAAACAAAGTTTGACTTTAACGCTAAAACGAAAGGAAAGAACGAAAGAATACTTACAAAAGGTCCCCGCAAGATTTGATCCGATTTTCTCTCAGGTATGAAGCATATGCTTCAACTTAGAGAGTAGAAATCAGATTCAAATTGTGGGTTTTGAGCAAGTGAAAGCAAGGGGTATTTGTAGATGTAGTAGAGCCGTTAAGATCGTTCCTTGTAATCTGAGATTCAATCACAGCCGTACACATCGAGCCCATAGTTTTATAAAACCATTGGAGCCCCTAGATTAAGCCCATGGTTTGTTAAAAACCATTTGCATGTGGGTTTTAAGTGTATAACAGCTGTTAAAACTACTTTTGCAGATCTGGGAGGGCCTCGCGGCCACCGTAAGGATAAACAAACCTTACGTGCCCCGCCTGGGGGTTCTGATCAGCAAACAACTTCCAAAAATGTCAATTTTGGTCCCTGTCATGTTTTAAGCTTCATTCCGACACTTTTAAGGCCCGTTAAGCCAACCTTAAGGCCCTAAATGATGCCTAACCATTGTGGACATGAAACATGTTCAACAATATGCCGGATGTCGGTTCGTTTGGTCGTACGATCGCGATGTTCGCTTAATTACGACGGAGTGCGCATAAGCGCGAAAAACGATCCAAATTGCGTGACAAATGGATTTTTCTCATGCCAAATACTAAAATAAAATATTTTAATGCTTACATAAATTCTTGGATGTCCGGAAGTATTCAGAACGTAAGCTATGCGCGAAAATGCAAACTTATGCACTTTTTGACGCTTTTAATCCCTGAATGAGCATAAAGTTTATTTTAGCACACCGAACCCCTCAAAGCCTATTTCTAAGCTATGTAAAGGATATTTAGGGTGTGTTTAACTTATGTTCAAGTTCCGGAATGTCCGTTACTGTAACGCCCGGAGTCCCTGAACTTTAGGCTGTTGTCAAGATTAGTCCCTGAAGTTTGGTCTTGTCCTTTTTGATCCTTATGGTTATGTGATTTTGACTTTTGGCAGTTTTGATATAAATACTATGAGACTTGATACATAACCTAGATACTTGACACTTGATACTTGATAAACTATGAGACTTGATACATAATCTAGATACTTGACACTTGATACTTGATACTAGATGCGTGATAAACTATGAGACCTGAGGTTTAACCTAGATCCTTGACTCCCGATACTTAACTCTTGGTTCTTGATACTGGATTAAACTAGGAATCTTGACTCTTGATACTTATTAGGTGCTTGACTCTTTTGTCACACCCCGAAATATCAGAGCATGGCGTGACTGGACCGGTATCTTCATTGCACAGCGGAAGCAAAAAGCTAAGACTTCTAGAAATTGAACGCTTGCTAACTACTCGAATTCCCATGGGTTCTCCTATTCCAACTGTTCCATAGTTTCGAAAAATGCAATCTGAGAAAGAACATGCGAAAAAGTCAACATAAAGTTGAGCGAGTTCATAGTTTGTCTTGAAAAGATTTAAAATAAATCTTTTTGATAACCGGTTTTAAAGTTTTTGAGAAAATATAGTAAAATTATTTTCTTGGCATGATATATGAGAAACTGTGAGTCTAGCCCACAATAGTCTTTGTGCATTGCACGAGAGAGAGTGGGCCGAGCCCAAACGAACCTTTATAAGCAGGATCAGCGCGTCCTCTTACTTAGGTATAATTTGAAAAACGTTACCAAAGTTTGTAAATCCATGTATTTGTGAGTTTACGTCAAATGAATCTTAAAAACATTTGAAAGTTCAGTTTCTAAGTAGGTATGTAATGCGTCTATGAACATGTTGATCATTAATGTGTAGCTAAGACATTAATATGTGTGCCAACATAGGAAGCACTCAACCCGGTAGACGATTTAAGTGTCGATTCACTTCGACAGGGACACAAAAGCACTCTATGTGGCCGCACAAGGACCGTGAGTGGGGCTCGCCCGTACCCGATAGATCTACCCCCTGTTCCGTGGTCCTTAAAAGGATTAATGGTGCCTAAGTTAGCGCCTATTCGCATGTGATCCAAGAGTTCATTCCATAGCTTAATCATACCCTAGTTAATATGTATTTCAAAAGAAAAAGGGGGACATAAACCCATTGGGTTGTCTCGTGGTTCGTACGCAGAACAACCCAGTCCCGTTGTAGTAACTAGGACATTCCTGTCACTAGTCACGAAAATCATGCACGTTTGTGAAAATACGCGTTTGTTTTGTAAAACCGGTATGTTTAGTATAAACCATTCGTAAACCATTTGAGTTCCTTGAAATCCATTCGCAATATGGTTTAGAAATATGAGTTTTCGTTCAACGAAAAGTTATTTACTTTTGCAAAACTTGCATGTCTTTCCACCCCCGAAAACATTTATAAAAATGTAAAACAGTAAAAAGTGGGGGTTATGAACTCACCTGGTTATTCCTGTGCAAAGCTAGCTTAGTGTGTATTCCATAGTGCCGTTTCCAAGAATGTGAATTGGCTAGCGTGCAACTATAGCATTCCTAATCAAGGAATAATTATAAGTTTTCTAATTTAAACGTAGCTAAACTACATGTCCGAGCTCTACCGAATCGTAAATAAAATGACTCTACGAAGGTGTTACTATTTTGGTTTGAAATGACCAAACTATTGTTAGTTGATCCCATTTATAATCGGGATAAAACTAAGTCTCGAGATCGACTTAGTTTTCGAGTGATTAAGATATATATTTATATATATTCAAATATAAATGTATACTTGCGATGTCGTGTTGGTTGTCGTCAATAAGATAACGTAGGTGAAATATTTTACGTATTCGAAACATCGTGTATGATTCGGTAATATACCGTTGTAGTTTTCGTAGGACGGAAACAAATAGATATATATACCTATATTTATATTCGAACACTTGACGTTTGAAATGAATATAACAAATATATTCATGTTATAGGAATATTCGGACCCGAAATAATTGAAATAAATATAAACAATTATATTTATTTATATGATTTCCAAATATTAAGCGTTTGAAATAGTTTAAAAACTATATTTAGTTTGTAATAGAGTTTAAAGTCGGCGTTTTAAAATAAATATAAACGATTATATTTATTTTATAAAATAACACGAAGTAGCTATGTTTGAAATAAATATATATATATATATATATATAAAATTATATTTATTTTATAAAAGCGTTCAAAATAAATATATACGTTATATTTATTTTATATAAGTATTCAAGCATCATTAACTAGTAATTTGTGTTTTGTCGAAATGTCGCAAAGTCATTTTATAGACCATAAAGTGTCGCCAAAATTTAATGTACCTTTATATTCGTTTTTGTAAGAAAACCTGGACTTCAATCTATATCGTTCTTAGAATAAAATATGTTTTGTGTTACGGGTTTTTAACGAAAATCGGGCAGAGTTCCCTTTGTTTTTCGAATAACCCGACAATAAAAGTCGTCGTATATTTGTCAAATCTCAATAATAATTCAATCAATTCACACAATATATACTAAATCTTTATCAAATACGACAAAAATAAAACGTAATTAACCACTAACGGTATCGGTCGAGCTCGGTTTCGCGTTTAACTATATAAAATCTAATGTAACTAATTCGCTACGCTTAAAACTTTACCGGGTCCTTCGTGTTGACCGGGCGTTGACCTGTTTGACCGTTGTTGACCGAGTTGACTCGGTTTGACCGAGTCACCCGAAACGAGACTGAGTCTCACCCGAAGCCGCTTGACCCGAATCGCTGACCGAACCGCATCTGTTGACGAGTTGGCCCGTATTGCCTGAGTTGACTCGGTTTGACCAAGTCTGTCACACCCCTCCAAAACCCCACCCCGCCTTGGAGGCGTGACATGCCCAGGATCATAGCCACCAATCATATTGAACAACGTATTTAAGTAAATAAAATCCAACCCAGTACAATTGGTGTCAAAACATAGTTTGAGTTTACAGCGGAAGCAAAACATAAGTTTAATATAAGTTCTCCCACAACGACCACGCCTCCCAGTGCAAGCTCCTTAAGCTAGGGACCTAACGACCTGCAAGGCATGTAACAACGAGTCAACAACAAAGTTGAGTGAATTCACGGTTGGTTCACTGGCTTACTAGCCCGTATCGCGGTCTCCCAGACATGTGTGCGAAGGTTAGTATCCGTATCGCGTCGCGGCCCTACAGGCATGTGTGTGAAGATTAGTGGAGTGGCATCCTACCTCTGGAGGATGGTCGTGCCTTGTAGAAAGTTCGTGAACTCACCTTTGCTTTTGCTTTGCTCGGTTTGCTTATCTTCTTTGATTGTAAGGGTATGGGATAGAGTTTAGCCTACTGATAAGCCTAATAATCTAATGCATACGACAATTCATGAGATTAAACCCTCACAACGATTAACAAAGTGCAATACTTAACAATTCAGCGGATTCACAACGAATAACAGAGCATAGTCCGAAATTGGATAATACTCAAATATTCAAGTCGAAATCACGACGAATAACAAAGTATAAGCTCAATTTGAGCAGCACTTAAACAATCGTTGGATAGTTTCAATCGATCGGACGTTGAATCGTAATAGCGATCGAATTAATACCCTGAATCGTAGCAGCACTTAGTGATTGTGTGTGTTTTTGGAGTGTTTAGACGATATCTCAGCCTACAGAGAGAGTTTTCTCGTCGTTCCAATGCCAAAATCTAAGTCCCAAGGCCTGCTATTTATAGCCGAATTTTGGTCTTGCTTACGGACCGTATGCCATATCCCTTACGGTCCGTAAGGGACACCTATAATTCTTTGGCTTGCCCTCCACGGGACTAGCCTTGATGAGTCAACAGTTTTGACCAATTAGATTTCTACAACGAGTTATGTGGATAATCGTCAAGTAGGAAATACCCCCCCCTGAGTTTTAGGGGCCCTGATCCTAATTCTGATTGTTCTGGAAATCTTAGGGTTTCTGCAGAATCACTTGGGTTTCTTAATTTGGGTTTC
Organism: Helianthus annuus; assembly: GCF_002127325.2. NCBI lineage: Eukaryota > Viridiplantae > Streptophyta > Magnoliopsida > Asterales > Asteraceae > Helianthus > Helianthus annuus. The sequence continues at coordinate 48,059,051 of NC_035434.2, read as the reverse complement.
CTTAATAGATAATTAACATCCTAAGTATTGATTTTAGTGAGAGTTGTTACAATGTCAAACCGAGTTGAACCAGAATTGACCTGTTTAAACCTGGACCGAGTTGCCAAGAAACCCAAACTGAGTTGACTCGAACATCGAACTGATCTTTAAATCTGAACCGTATCCCGAACTTGAACCGTTGGCCCGAACCTGAGCCAAGTTAACCACCACACTGCCACCGCCATTAATTCTGACGGTTGTGTGCCGCTGTCGACCACCATCACTCGGGAAAACAAGGAGAAAAGTGAGGGAATCATGCTTTCCGATCAGAAATCTAAGAATATTAGATACTTACCAGAGAATCACATCGTTATCAACATCATCTTCATCAACATCATCGGCATCGACGCCGATAACCTTCGTCGGCCCGTCGTCGGCCTCCATTCTCTCTCACATCTCTTCGATCTGTCCGATCTGCTCAGTGGGGGGGGGGGGTGTCAGTGTGTTTTGTCATCAAAGGAGAACAATTGCAGGGGTTGAGGTGTGAGCGGTGAGTGTGTGTTACCGGAGAAGGAGGGTGGCGGTGTGGGTGTGTCGAGCCGGAGATAAGCAGTCGGAGATAGGGGCACCGGCCGGAGCTTCGATCTCCGGTTACTGGACTTCGAGAGGGGAAAGCAGAGGGTGGGTAGGGTTGTGTGCGTGTTCATCTTAGGGTTTTGACAAAAATGATGCTGAAAAGTTATAACTGCTTTTTTATATCTAGATTTTGTAATGTGGGTTGGGCCCAAAAGCCCATTAATGCGTATCTTGAGTTTTCGCGTGGCCCATTAACATTTTCAAAGCCCGTTTTCACTCCCGAGTTTAATAGATTGTCATAAAAGCAAATTCTTAGAGCCGAAACACTAAAATGGTGTCGTTTATCGTTATTAGACGCGTATTTTTTTTGTCGATTGCGTTAGAACACGTAAAATCGACTCGGTCGTCTTTCTTAACCCGGTTTTCGATCCATTTTCAACTACCATTAGTAAAATTAAGAACGAAGCTAAGTACCTCATAATATTTCAGGTTTTAAGTTAATATGCACATCTGATGGTTCCGTTTCGTTGCCGGTGCGTTCCTACAGTCGCGTTTTCGTTCACGTTTGCGCTTTGTGTCGTTCGAAAGCATGATGTTTTCGCAAAATCCCATTCATAAGTATAAGTTATATGTATAAAATTCGTATTTTTCAGCGTTGTCAGTATTTTGTACGGTGTCAGTTCGTATTCGTTTAACGCTGAGCAGGTTTCCCGAAAATCACCATACGCGCACTGTATCGGCCGATAAGCGTCCTTAGGCATTCCAATAGCCTAATTAAGTTAATTCGTGCCTTAAACACTACTTATTATTGACTTAAACGTGCGTTAATCACGTAATTAGAGGCCGTTAATTGCCGGTTGTCACATTCTCCCCCTGTTGCAGAAATTTCGTCCTCGAAATTTAGTCCTTGTTATCTTCTCAGAGTTGTGTTATTCGCAGGTAAGTCCGAATAATACCAAGGTGAATGACCGTGTAATCGAACCAAAACTTGTTCAGATTACGTGATTGCAATAATATTTTGCATCAATAGGAACCCAATGGTTTAACTGATTTTGTTCTAGAAATCGATGTCAAGTGAACGAGATGTTGTGATACTATCACCAATGTGACTTGGTTTACTGGGTTCAACAAAAGAGGAAATTCAACCAGTGGAATTCCAAATTAACGTTCACTAACTGCAAATCAATTTTTGAAACAATAGAATTTACTACCAACGGAATCTAGCGTTGGTTGATGTATAAGTGAAACTCGAATTCAACAAACTCAAATAAGTAGAATCATAAAAATGATTTATCAACTCTTGAACCATTAAATGAATAAAATCAACGTGTTGCAAGGATACACCGAAATGAAATACAACCAAACCTGGTGTATCATCGTCTTAACACATAGTTGCATTAAAACCATTTAAATGATGAGTCAAACGAAAAGCATAGATAGTTTCGCATGAGCGACTGATCATGATTAGCACAAGCTACAAGTTTATACCGACACCACAAGGTGTCGTAGTGAGTGAAATAATTCAATAATAACGGTGATCAAGAAAGTATCACCGTATTTTGCATGAAGCGCTGGATCATGATTAGCCCAAGCTACGAGTTTATACCGGCACCACAAGGTGTCGTAGTGATCGAAGCAATTCAATAGTAGCGGTGATCAAACAAGTTCACCGTGTATAAAATCAGATGAAATGTTCAACAAAGTAACTCTGAATGTTTGTTTGTTTCAAACAAATCTCATAGGATTTTCGATTGAAAATGAAATAAATAAATAATGTTTTTCGATCGAAACTGAAAGATCAATAAATATCCCAAAATGTTCGCTCGATGATGAAAGAACAGTTAGAAGGTACACCAGAATATAACATGAATTCGTGTACCATTATCTTAACAAACGATTGTATTAAGACTGATTTAGTATGATAAATAGGCAAAGCGGATTTAATATCAATAAACAAATAAATAAATAATTAAATCCGTACATGAGGTGAGCAATGAGATTAGCGCAAGCTTCAAACTTGTGAAAAACGCCACCACAAGGTGATCGTGATCAAAGAAACAATTCAACGAAGTCGAAAACCAGACAAGCATGTTATGGTTCAAAGCAAATGAAGTGCTTGTTGGGATTATTTCGAATATGATGGCCTCAATCCATCATATGGGACCTTGAATTGAATGTATATTACGAGCAAGTTCAAACAATTGAACTTGGTTTAGGCGTAATTCAACAACGAGTACATGTATTGACAAGAAATTTTCGACATGGTTACAACGAAAAACCATGTAAGTAACTTGAAAAGAAAGAGGAGTTTCAACAAGTTCGTTGACTCGATATCAAAGAGTCAACACTTCAAATAAAGCGAGTCATCTAGATCACAATGCAAAGATCAAGTATAGCGAAACAATATTTGAGCTTTGATAAAACAACAATTTGGAGTGAAGCCCTCCAATGGTCTTCACGAATCAAATTAACCACATGCGCAACAAATCATGCATGCGTAACATGTGAATTTACCAAGAAATGAAGCAAATAAGTATTCATTATTATGAAAGAAATCCTCATGATACGATGACCATTAGGGGGAGTAGAAATGTGAAAGTCTACTATAACAACCCTCGGTAAAACCGACACCCTCATAAATTTTTGACACCCTAATATATCTTTAAATGTCTCAACATATCTTTATATGTACCCCGTATGTGAAAACAGAGCCCAAAATACAATATAACATATAAAATAAATTAAAAACACTAAGTCTTAAGTTGAGGCGGGCCGCGTAGGACCTCACCTCAACTTAACGCGGGCCGCATTAGGATGTAACCAGACTCCGCTGAAATCATTAGTTGATGCGGGCCGCGTACGAGTTCGTTTAAGTTAATGCGGGCTGCGAGCGACCTAGAATGTGGCGCAGCCCGGTGATGACACGTGTCGTCACCGTGTCAAGTCTAGAGGGTGACCGGGCCAAGCTATACGTTGTCCGGAGGTTGACGCGGGCCGTGTAAGGGTTAGCCTTACTTAACGCGGGCCGCGTGAAGACGCGATATCAGACCTATAAATAGAAGGCAACGGGCCTTCAGTCTGTTCGCTCATTTCTTTCTTTCTTTCTCAAAATTTTCTGTAGTGGCGTTATTATACCCGGGAATTATACCCCCTAATTAGCGAGGTTCTGCTACGATGTAAGTATTATAACCCCTGGAGACGTATTAGATACGCTGCCCGATTGATCTAGGGTTCCGTAACGGCTGTCGTGGTTCTGCCCGACGTAGTCGTTGGAATGCCGTCTCGGGGAGGGTATTACTAATGTTAAAATGGGTTATTATACTAACACACGTGCATTTGTGTAAATTATAGATATTCACCAGGAAACCCTAAAGAATAACCTAAAACAGCAGTGTGAGTAATCTCCTTTTTATAAACTGTTTTTACAAAATCTCACTTTATTAAATATATACAAAGCAGTTATTGAGTATTTGTAAAGAATACAATTATAGTGGGTATGTTGGGGTTTTGTATACAAAATTGGTTACTGGCGTGGTAACATCCCATAAGTTGAGTATGACCGTACCACTGATGTTAATTGTGATGTCTTGGAAACAAATGTAATTGCGGATGTGCCCTCAATACTGCAAATTGGTTTTTACTTAAACTTGATTAAATTGGGATTCACTCACCAGTATTTCCCACTGACAAAATGTTTTAAAACGCGTTTCAGGTAACAAAATGTGAAAGCCAAATAGAAGCCAGCTGGACAGCACTGGAGGCTTGGAAAAGTGGCAATAAAGTTACCTAAGAATAAAATGGAAGTTTTTATTAAATAAATAGGATGTATTCCTATAAAATGTGTGTACTGAAAACTTGGGTTTTACCCATATGTTTAATATTATTAAACGAGGTGGTTTACTCTGATTAAATATTTCCTAACTACGGTCCTGATGAAAATTTCCGCTGCCAAATTGAATAAATAAACACGATACCACCAAGACTGGCTCACGACCGCCCGTTCCCGGGAACTAGGGACCGGGGGCTGTGACAGAAGGTGGTATCAGAGCTATGCCACTGATTCAGCCACAGAAGTGTTCCGCTGACATCAAAATTCAAAGTGTTAGGAAATAAATTATGGAAATACGTGTATAATTGTATTTCTTGCTATGTGTTATCTGACTATTTGTTAGTTTACAGTATGAGCGACCAAGGACCCTCTGACGCCTATCGTCAACTGTCTGGTTCGCCTAGGAGCGAAGGCACCTCCTCTTCTCAGCCTGCCCTCTCAGGGTATTCTGCTGACACAGAAGAAGGAATCTTTGTGTTTAAGGCTCAATCTGAAGAGCCATTTCCTCAGAAAAAGAGGGGATGGTTCAGTAGGGGAGCGCACGAGTGTAGGAAACGAATGAAAACGTTGCAGGAACAGCGAGTGTTAGCCGCAGCAAAAAGAGAGACTGATGCTTATAATCAGGATATGCTCAATAGGGGTATCGCTAATATCCATATTTTAGCAACCACTGCTGCTGACCCAAACCTGGAACAAATGCTAGCACCCCAACCACAAAATCCTGACCAACCCATGGAAGTAGAAAACCAGATAGAAATGCCTGATTACAACCCGGAGGAGATACCTAGGGTACCTGCACCAGATCCCCTAGACCCAAACAACTACGACCCCTGATGGGACGATGTTAGGGACTACGTGCAACAAAACCCAATATAGGAAAATGTGCCAATGCCCAACTTAGGAGCTTATCCAGGGTTAGATCCTCAAGATCCCTACAACATTAGTGATGCATATGTTAGGGAAATTTTAGAAAATCCATACCCGTACCAGGCCCCTATGCCTCCGTATCAGGAACCCGTACCCTAGTTTCCAAACCCAGTCCTAGAACCTGCACCCCCAATGAGTGCAGAAAATGTCCAAGAACTTAGGACTTTCGGTGAGGAAATTTTAGAAAGCAGTGATAGAATGCGACAGGTGGGAGAATGCCTCGTATGGAAATACGATGAGCGTAATATGGTTTTTTGGATGAATCCATATCAGTGAGGGTGATGGCAGAAACGGTAGTAGTAGTAGTAATAATAATAATAATAATAATAATAATAATAATAATAATAATAATAATAATAATAATAATAATAAAAATTAGTATATGTGTGTATGTGTTAGAAAAAAAAAAAACACTACAGATGCCTACTATTAGTATTGTAGCTTTACATTTCAGTCGGTATTGTAATTTAAATTTCAGTACTAGTGTGTAATGATGCATACTATATAAATAGAGTAAAAGTCGCAATGCTCGACACTTTTGGTTAAAAGTGCGTGTCATGTGATTGGCTATATTCAAATATTAATTGTGATATTAATATTTGGTAATTGTTTAAAATTCAGATGGCCGACGAGGAAAATCAAGATAATCTGAATAACGATAACCAGAGTAACAATAACGTGGTTAATGAGAATTCGAACAACAATAACAATGGAAATCAAATGGATAATAGTGCTGTTCAACACATAGTGGCACAAGGAATTATAGATGCAATGCCATTTATTATTCAAACGGTTCAAGAAGCGAATAATAAAAGTAAGCATAGTAGTAAACGACCAAGTGAACCGGAACACAGCGTGAACAATGGACCCGTACTTCAAGCGCCCATTCCCAAAAGAAGAAGAACCATGCCATATGGTTGTTCTTACAAAGAATTCTGGTCCTGTAAGCCAATAGAATTCTCGGGCAATGAAGGACCCATTGCAGCCCTACGCTGGATAGAGAAAACTGAGGCTGTTCTGAAAATAAGTAAATGTGCTGAAGAAGATAAGATAATGTTTGCTTTAAATCTATTTAACAATGCAGCCCTAGAATGGTGGAACACTATCCTCCAGTTAAGAGGAAGTGATAGGATTTATAACATGGAATGGGAGGAATTCAAAAATATGGTAGAAAGGAAATTCTGCCCTCCCAATGAAAAGGAACAAATAGCAAATAAGTTTCTGAATCTTAGAATGACCGGGGTAGACAGTAAGGGTTACACTACCACATTCTTTGAATATGCTAGGATAGTACCTACCCTTGCATCACCTGAACCAGTGTTAATCTCCCGTTACATCTGGGGATTAATTGGAGAGATTAGACATGTAGTCAAGGCAGCTAGACCCCAAACCATAGAGGAAGCTGTAGAACTAGCCAATACCTTGACTGATGAACTAGTGAGAACTAGAGAAGAAGATCAGAGGAGAAACCTAACCCAAAAGCTTACTCAAGAATTCCGTTCTGGGAATTCCAATCGTAGGAATGTAGGTTCTACCTCTGCACCATACTGCAAAGCTTGCAGAAGGAAGCATTCTGGAAGATGCTCTATTTACTGTAATTTTTGCAAGGCCCCAGGACACAAGGAAGAGAATTGCAGGAAGAAATCCAGTAATGGAATGTGTTTCAATTGTGGAGAAAAAGGCCACATCAGGATAAACTGTCCGAAATTGGCTCCAGTTGCAAACAACAAGAATCCTAAAAATGCTAGAGCATTTGTTCTAACTGTAGATGAAGCTAGACTGATTCCGGACGTCATTGCTGGTACGTTTTTAGTTAATGATATATTTGCTAAAGTATTATTTGACTCTGGTGCAAACCAAAGTTTTATTAATACTTCATTTTGCAAACTTCTAAATCAATCATTAACTAAACTACCACAAGAATGTCTAGTAGAGACAGCAAATGGAGAAACTGTTAAGATCTCTGAATTCTTGCAAGGAGCAAGAATAGAAATTTTTAATCAAAAATTTATTGCAACCCTTTACCCAATGAATCTGGTAGGATTTGATGTCATGTTAGGAATGGATTGGTTAATAGCCAATAAAGCCAATATTTTATGTGATCAAAAGTCAATTCAAGTAAAATCACCAAGAGGTGAAAAGATCACAATTAAAAGAGATAAACCATCTAGATCCACTAAATTCATCTCTGTGATGAAAACTGCGAGTTATATAAGGAAAGGATCTATAGTGTATTTGATTTCTATAATCACTAACACTAAAGGAAAAGAATTAAAAGATATTCCAGTAGTGTCCCAGTTTTCAGATGTTTTTCCTGAGGAATTGCCAGGATTACCGCCAGACAGGGAAGTTGAATTCAGAATTCACCTGCTACCAGGAACAGCACTAATTGCCAAAGCACCTTACCGTTTGGCACCCGCTGAAATGCAAGAACTAAAGAAACAACTAGATGAATTATTGGAGAAAGGATTCATACAGCCAAGTTCATCGCCATGGGGAGCACCGATTTTATTCGTTAAAAAGAAGGACGGATCAATGCGTATGTGCATTGACTACCGTGAATTGAACAAAGTCACGATTAAGAATCGGTATCCATTACCAAGAATCGATGATTTGTTTGATCAACTTCAAGGAGCTCGATTTTTCTCTAAAATTGATTTAAGATCAGGATATCATCAATTAAAGGTACAGGAAGAGGACATTCCTAAAACCGCATTCAGAACAAGGTATGGTCATTATGAATTTACTGTCATGCCATTTGGTTTAACCAATGCCCCAGCCGCATTTATGGACATGATGAACCGAATATGTAAACCATATTTGGATAAATTCATAATTGTCTTCATAGATGATATTCTAATTTACTCTAAAAGTAAAGAGGAGCACGCAAAGCACTTGCACTTACTTTTAAGTTTATTGAGAAAGGAACAGCTTTATGCTAAGTTTTCAAAGTGTGAGTTTTGGTTAGAACAGGTACAATTTCTCGGACATTTAGTTAATCATGAAGGAATTCATGTAGATCCAACAAAGATCGAGGCAATTACTAAATGGAAAACCCCTGAATCACCAACCGAAGTTAGAAGTTTCTTAGGATTAGCCATTCCTAGAATAGCCATTCCTTTAACTAAGTTAACCTGTAAATCTGTTAAGTTTGAATGGGGACCAAAACAAGAAGAAGCTTTTAGAATCCTTAAGCAAAGATTAACCCATACACCCATACTAGCGTTACCAGAAGGAACTGAAGACTTTGTAGTCTTTTGTGATGCTTCTAAGTTAGGATATGGATGTGTGTTAATGCAACATCAAAAGGTTATAGCTTACGCCTCTAGACAGCTTAAGAATCATGAAGAAAATTATTCAACACATGATTTGGAATTAGGAGCTATAATTTTTGCCCTTAAGATTTGGAGACATTATCTTTATGGTAGTAAGTTTACTATTTTTACAGATCATAAAAGTTTAAGATATGTCTTCGGGCAAAAAGAATTGAATATGAGACAAAGACGCTGGATGGAATTACTTAGTGATTATGATTGTGATATCCAGTATCATGCAGGAAAAGCAAATGTAGTGGCAGATGCTTTAAGTCGAAAGTATCATGAAAAGCCAAAAAGGGTACGTTCTCTTAAATTAAATCTTCAAGTAGATTTAAATGATCAGATTAGGAAAGTTCAAGAATCAGTAATCAAGGAAGATACTGAAAAATTAAAAGGAATGATTAAAGAATTGGAACAAGGAACAGATGGAATTTGGAGGTTCCATAAAAAGAGAATGTGGATACCTAAATTAGGAAAGCTCATAAGTCTAAATATACGATGCATCCACGAAGTGATAAAATGTACCAGGATTTAAGGAAAAATTTCTGGTGGATAGGAATGAAAAAGGATGTAGCAGCCTATGTTTCTAAATGTTTAACTTGCTCACAAGTTAAAGCTGAACATCAGAAACCCTCAGGATTGTTACAACAATTAGAAATGCTAGTTTGAAAATGGGAATTGATAACAATGGATTTTGTTACCAAATTACCCAAAACAAGGTAAAGTAATGATACAATCTGGTTGATTGTAGATAGGTTAACCAAGTCAGCTCATTTCTTACCAATGAAGGAAACCTTTAGTATGGAACAATTAGCCAAATTATATGTAAATGAAATTGTTTCATTACATGGAATTCCTTTATCAATTGTTTCTGATAGAGATAGCCGATTTACCTCTCATTTTTGGTCAAGTTTCCAAAAAGCAATGGGAACCAGGTTAAATCTAAGCACAGCTTATCATCCTCAAACGGACGGACAAAGCGAAAGAACCATTCAGACAATGGAAGACATGCTTAGAGCTTGTGTAATTGATTTCGGAGGTAATTGGGACGAACACTTACCTTTAATAGAATTTTCTTATAATAACAGTTATCACACAAGTATCAATGCTGCACCATTCGAAGCACTTTATGGACGAAAGTGCAGAACCCCAGTCTGTTGGGCAGAAATTGGAGAAAAACAATTATCTGGACCTGAGATAGTACAAGAAACAACTGACAAAATCATTCAAGTCAAGGAACGACTGAAAGCGGCACGTGATCGACAAAAGAGCTACGCTGACAACAGACGTAAACCATTGGAATTTCAAGTAGGAGATAGAGTATTATTAAAAGTCTCTCCTTGGAAAGGAGTGGTAAGATTCATCAAGAGAGGAAAGCTTAGTCCCAGGTATATTGGACATTTCAAAATTCTTAAAAGAATAGGACCCGTAGCCTATCAGCTACAACTGCCAGAGGAAATGGCAGGAATACATGATGTATTTCATGTATCTAATCTCAAAAAGTGTCTAGCTGACGAATCACTCGTAGTACCTCTCAAGGATATAGAGGTTAATGAACAACTCAAATTTGTAGAGAGACCTCTACAAATTGAAGATAGGAAAATTAAGAATCTCAAGCATAAGAGATTAGTTCTGGTCAAAGTAAAGTGGGACTCCAAAAGAGGACCTGAATACACATGGGAGCTTGAATCAGAAATGCAAAAGAAATATCCACACTTGTTTCAGTAGATCTCGAGGACGAGCTCTAAAACAAGGTGGGGAGGATATAACAACCCTCGGTAAAACCGACACCCTCATAAATTTTCGACACCCTAATATATCTTTAAATGTCTCAACATGTCTTTATATGTACCCCGTATGTGAAAACAGAGCCCAAAATACAATATAACATATAAAATAAATTAAAAACACTAAGTCTTAAGTTGAGGCGGGCCGCGTAGGACCTCACCTCAACTTAACGCGGGCCGCATTAGGATGTAACCAGACTCCGCTGAAATCATTAGTTGATGCGGGCCGCGTACGAGTTCGTTTAAGTTAATGCGGGCCGCGAGCAACCTAGAATGTGGCGCAGCCCGGTGATGACACGTGTCATCACCGTGTCAAGTCTAGAGGGTGACCGGGCCAAGCTATACGTTAACCGAGGTTGACGCGGGCCGCGTAAGGGTTAGCCTTACTTAACGCGGGCCGCATGAAGACGCGATATCAGCCCTATAAATAGAAGGCAACGGGCCTTCAGTCTGTTCGCTCATTTCTTTCTTTCTTTCTCAAAATTTTCTGTAGTGGCGTTATTATACCCGGGCATTATACCCCCTAATTAGCGAGGTTCTGCTACGATGTAAGTATTATAACCCCTGGAGACGTATTAGATACGCTGCCCGATAGATCTAGGGTTCCGTAACAGCTGTCGTGGTTCTGCCCGACGTAGTCGTTGGAATGCCGTCTCGGGGAGGGTATTACTAATGTTAAAATGGGTTATTATACTAACACACGTGCATTTGTGTAAATTATAGATATTCACCAGGAAACCCTAAAGAATAATCTAAAACAGCAATGTGAGTAATCTCCTTTTTATAAACTGTTTTTACAAAATCTCACTTTATTAAATATATACAAAGCAGTTATTGAGTATTTGTAAAGAATACAATTATAGTGGGTATGTTGGGGTTTTGTATACAAAATTGGTTACTGGCGTGGTAACATCCCATAAGTTGAGTATGACCGTACCACTGATGTTAATTGTGATGTCTTGGAAACAAATGTAATTACGCATGTGCCCTCAATACTACAAATTGGTTTTTACTTAAACTTGATTAAACTGGGATTCACTCACCAGTATTTCCCACTGACAAAATGTTTTAAAACGCGTTTCAGGTAACAAAATGTGAAAGCCAAATAGAAGCCAGCTGGACAGCACTGAAGGCTTGGAAAAGTGGCAATAAAGTTACCTAAGAATAAATTGGATGTTTTTACTAAATAAATAGGATGTATTCCTATAAAATGTGTGTACTGAAAACTTGGGTTTTACCCATATGTTTAATATTATTAAACGAGGTGGTTTACTCTGATTAAATATTTCCTAACTACGGTCCTGATGAAAATTTCCGCTGCCAAATTGAATAAATAAACACGATACCACCAAGACAGGCTCACGACCGCCCGTTCCCGGGAACTAGGGACCGGGGGCTGTGACATCTACTCACTATATGCAAATGTAGAAATTTCAACAAAAAAAATTTAAGAACTTTACCTGGAATTTCGAACATAGCGTAATCGCCAGTAATGAGGGAGGGGGAGTGCGAAGACATGTGACTTCTTATGCAGCGCCAAAAATTGCGAGTCTCTTCACACTAAGTATCGATTGTTGTGAAATCTCGTTTAAGCGTATCTCGGCGTGATTCATGTCGCTTGTGTAATCAAGTGGCGAATTGCCGCATTCGATTGTTGTTCTCCCGCTGAAGGGATTAGCATCGTTGTTGTCATACCCATTTGTGTTTTCCCCAAGGCCTTGCCTCGAAAGTCGTGTGTGATTTACTTAGACATCCGCTGCCGTATAGTATAAGTTTCATGTATAGTTGCGCAATTGCGTTTCGTTCCACGTAAGTTACCTGCTCGGGTAACTAAAAAGCATAGACAATATTGATAATGGCGTTTTGCCTGAGTTGTTAGTCACAGTTTCTAAGTGAGGACCTCAAATGAGTTACAACAAAAGCTTTCCAAAGGTCCTAAATTGTAACACCTCGAAAAATTTCGTCCAATAATGCATTGACACGTGTCATAGACTTTGCATATGCGAAAACATACTTTAGAGGGACTAAAGTTGACAAACAGTGAAAACTATGGAACGTAAGGGTCCAAAGTGTCAACAAGGGATAAATAGACTCTATGACAACCCTACATAATGTTTATAACCTTAAACGGATGGATCATGGATCATACGAAGCGGAAATTGCACAAAAGTGAGGAATTACAAACTGCAGGGGCCAAAAGTGTCAACATGTTGAATTTATACCTCTGAGTGAACTTTTGGCAGACCCGAAGCTTTGTAATGCTAAAATATACTCACTAGAATATGTGGTAAAAATTTCATGAAGTTTCGTTATCGTATGAGAAAGTTATGGCCAAAACCGTACTTGAAGGGTTAAAAGCGTCAACGTCGAATTTCATGACTTTTCGGTTGAGCGCAAAGTTAACCGAGGACATTACCATGTTGGTAAATGTCCCAAGGTTCTTAAAAACCAAGTTTGGGGGTTTACGAGTCAAAATTAATAGCCGAAACCTCGTTTGCGAAGACAGGGACCAAAGCTGCCAAGTTTGAAAGATGTTTGGGTACTGCAGACCCCAGGCGGCCCGCCTGGGCTGCCTAATGCAGGCCGCATGCCCCTGCTAGATGCAGAATTCGCGAATTAGGCCATTTTTGGGTCCGAATTTGAGTGCAAAACAGCTGTGATCACCTCCATTTCTCACCAATAAGATTACATGCATGTTGGGACACTTGTAATGCTCCTACAACACCTGATGTCTCCATAAAATCTGATCAAAGCTCCATTTTATTGAGTTCTTGTGTTAGTAACAAGAACACTCTCAACTATCAAAACTTCACAAAGCATTCCAGGAGCATTCTGATCGGCAAGACCACTTCCAAGTCCTATCTAAGCTTCATTAGGACCTTTGTAAGCCTTCATATCATCCTCTAATTCGTTCTAGCTTTGATTATTAGCAAAAAGTCAATCCATTGTTCATATAGTTTGACTTTTCGATTAAACGAATTTGGCTCTGTCATTTCTCAAATTGAAACCACTTATAAGTTGGTATTTATGTGGGAAACAAACCCTCAAAAGGGTATTCTCTGATTCCCACTCTAAGCATGCTATTTGTCGAGTCAAAGTTGTTCTTAAAAAGTCAACAGAAATTGTTTTTGTGAAATATAGCGTAAATGGTAATGAAGATGACATGCAATCAGTTTGATCATCAAAAATAGCTTTATAATAAATATAAGAATATGTTTTACCATGATCAACTCGACAATCTTTAGTATAAACTCGGATCGGAACCGAAAGTCTTATAAAACGACTTTTTCGTTGACTCTCGATTCGGATCCATGCATGCATGTTTGAGATATGTATTGGAGTTTATTTTTGACCATTTTTTTATTTAAGTGTAACTCGCTGGAAATTTTACAACTTGAGTCTATGCTTAACCGATTCATATGCATGTTTCCGATTTATGCTTAAAGTTGACTATTTTGCCCTTTTTGATATAAAACGTGATTGTTGGAAAAGTGAAAGAGTAGAAATCTTTATTTCTGATTTATAAACTTGCACCGAAAATTTGAGATCAGTTGGTGGTCCAGATTTTGAGTTATGGCCGATATCGTAAAACTACATCTTTATGTTAAATAAACGGCGCATTTAGCGTATAACCTATTTCAGGCCACTTTTCGATATAAAACTTTTTACCCACTGATGTTATATAATATTCTGGGATTTTTGAAGATTTTTATTTAATTTTCGGCTGATCGTATCATAGATCGCTAAGTCGATTCGGTTAATGCCGGTTTTGACCGTTTAAGCCATAAAATGAGTTTTATGCATCCTTTTGACCCCAAACCTTTTTCTACTGATTTTATTTGTTAAATAAAGTATTTTGAGCATTCTGGGAATATAAAAATCTCAGCTTTCTTTTAAAAACCCGGAAACGGCTCTAAATCGCATTTTTAAGCGTTTTTAGCGCATAGTAAGCGTTATACTCATATTAAACATATAAGATTCATACCTACTGATGTATTTAGCATATTTTCATATAATAACAGTAAGTATAAGTTTATGAACCCAGATTTCCAGTTTTGACATTTTTAGCCCTTGTGAAATTACCAAAATACCCCTACGGTGCATAGTTTGATTTTAAATGATAAGTTTTGTATATGGGTCATACCCTACTGTTATAATATGTCAAACTAAGTATATTTACTGTATAAATCAGACCCGTAACTCAGATTTCCAATTTAACTCTTTTATAATCTTTTAAATGACCAAAATGCCCTTCTAAGGCATAAATTGAGTTTAAAATAATTCGGGGCATAATAGAACATAACTTGCTGATATTATATCATATTTAAAGCATATTATCTCAGGGAACTTGCATATGACTCTTTTGCCTACCCGTAACGCCCTTTTAGCGATCGGTTCGGTTTATGTAACTAGTTTGCATAAATTGACCGAAACGGGTCAAACGTTATCATTTTTATCTCAAAATCCAGAATGTATTTAGTATACCCATATTATACAAGTATTCAAACTTGTCGGGTCTAAATCACATTCTATCCGGTCTTTCGCTTAATCATGCGCTTAAACCGTATCGTCCTTAAAACTAACCGGTCTAAGCTTAGGCTTAAATAAAGACCCGTTAGGAATCCAGTAGGTTATTATAAACCTTTGTTCCAGATTAGGAGGCCCAGTAAAAGCTATCTACACTTACCAATTGTGATTCATACTTACTCAGGTAAATACATTTTGACTTATTTTCCCTATACGGGCTTGGGGTACGGTATATAGAATACCGCTTGATCGAGCGTTCAAATCTTGCACCCTTGGGTATGCAATTGGAATAGTTTGTCCGGCTCGTTTAAACAGTCTTGTTTTACTTTCAGCATTTGGGGGGTTATTGACCGTGTCCCGGATATCCTTGGCATTATCTTACGAGATGGCCACGACCAGAGCACGGGGTGTAGGCGTACACCCGTCGTGTATAACTCTTTAATGTGGTGTGTCATTTAATATTTAACCCGGACAAGATCCCGGGCTACCAAACGTACGAGTAGCATGTAATTTGTTCACAAGTTTATATTGCATAATTATCCCAAGTTAATAAAAATATTTATGCCATGTGCATTTAAATCAATTTTCAATCATTTTCAAAATGAGTCAATTAATTTGTATTTACCAGTGTAAACTGACGTATTTTCCCAAAAGGTTAAGTGCAGGTACTATACGTACTAGGCTGGCTGTTTCCTAAAGAGCGTCCACAATAGTCTCGCAAGCTCGGACGACAATAAACTGTTGATCAATATTTCTTATTTTATTTGATCCGCCTGTGGATCCGTTTCAACTACTTGTGATATTTATTATTACATTTTAAATAAAGTTGAAATGAATCTATTTCTGCTTCCGCTGTGCATTATTATGTTGTGTTGTTTGTCTATGACGATGCCAACTACGTCACTGTACCCCACACCGGGCCCACCGGTGACACGTGGAGGTCGGGGTGTGACAGGTTGGTATCAGAGCCAACGCTGAGTGAATTAAACACTAGTCTTTTGTGTTTAATCTCAGTTACACAATTGCACATTCCTCGATTTTCGAGTCTAGACAAAGAACTTAGGAAATGTTCAAATTTTCTTTCATTTTCTAATTTTGTCTTATATATATCTTGTTGTGCCACTTGTTTGATTTTTGACAGGTTCAAGATGCCGCCACGTGTACGAGGAAGGGGACGAGGAGCATTCGCCACCTCTCATGACCATGAGGCAGGGCCTTCGCATAGGCGAACCCCATCAGCATCCCATAACACTGCTGCCCGAGATCTTTGGAGATTGTTCGCTGAACCCGCCAGGCACTCGGTATCACTGAGTACCTCGCCATCCCTACCACACTCTTTTGGGCCTCATTCTGAAAATGGGCCCCACGATTCTCATGGATCCTTCATTCCTCTACCCCAGTCGCCTTATGACTACCCAGCACCCGTATATCAGGGCCTGTACAACCCTGATGCCTACTTGGAAGAACCAGTGGGTCATAACCCACTCGGACCTGAAGACCACTTCTCTGGTGGCAATGAGATGGAGGTCGATGAGGACACCGATCCTTCCATGCCACCGTCCGGCACACCTAACCACCCCATTGAGATATCCGATGGGTCACCGTTCAGGGGATCACCTTACAATGGTGCCGACAGTTTCGAGGAGAGATTCAAGCAGCACGACTGGGTTTTTACCCCTAGCTACCACAACTCTCCCATGCACCAGTCCTACCACAGCTCTCTTGTGCACTCACAGCATCACTCCCAGCAGCAGCTTCAGCAGCAGCCTCAGCAGCAGGATCCTTCTGAGAGATTCTGGCGCGACGTGGTCACTCCGCCGCCGCCACCACCGCCGGTTTTGCCACCTCCGCCTCAGAGGCAAAGGAGGAACGCCCGCATGTCTACACGAGGAGGGATACGCATTGGCACCCCTCGACATTCAGGTAGCAGCCGCTACTCGCCGCTTCACGAGGAGTCAGAGATGGGAGAATCTCAGCATCCCGTCTCAGAGGTGACTTCTGCGCCTATTGCGCCACCGCCACCACAGGATTTTGGGAACCCAATCCCTGCGTATGCTAGCGCAGCACAGTTCAACCCTTTCGAGCCGACTTTTCCCCCAGGATATGACTATACAGGGGATCCCTACTGGATAGCTTCAGGCTACAACCCTCTCAATCAGGAGAGTGCTTTTGGAGGTCCCTGGGCTACGGGACAATCAACTTTTGGGTACTTACCGCAAGGGTACCAGCAGCCGCAGCCTCCACAGCCACCGCAGTATCAGCCACCGCCGTCGGCGCCAATGATGTCGCCACCACAAGTCCAAGAAATCCTGCAAGGGATAAACGACGTGCGACGTGAGTTGCGACAGGAAATGCGGGAAGATCGCCGACACAACCACAGAATGTTCAAGAAGATGGTTGACTTGATCAAGGGTAAGGGTAAGAAGGATTATTAAATCCTTTGTTTGTTAGCTCATTTACTCATGTCCCTGCGAGGACATTTATTCCTGTATTCTACCCCTGCGTGGGTATATTTCTCTTGTTCTACCCCTGCGTGGGTATGTTGTTTCTGTTAACCCCTGCGTGGGTTTGTTTTGTCTGTTTGTTTGTTTTGTTTTGTTGTTATTTGGTTTAGCCCCTGCGTGGGCATGCTATTTGAGGAAAGTCCCGTTTAGGGCAAAGTTGTACTAGTTTACTTTATTTAAAATGGTTAATTTAAGCTTTCATTCTATCTATGTGCATGAATATAATATTCAAATAAATGAAAAATATCAATTATTATTTTGATTTACCATTTTAATAAGAATCTTAAAAAGGTAAAACCTAGCTTGATTGTCTTATTAAAAGGCCTGGCCAATATGGTAAAACCTGGTTTAAAAAGATTCAAATCTCTGTTAACATCTGTAAACATGTTAACATTCTTGGCCAAGCGTGATCCGTAAAATCACACAAGCCACCCTTTTTAATAAATTATCTACAGATTATATCTGTATACAAGTCTGATTATGACTTGATACCTACGGGTTATGACTATGTCATATAAAGCAAAATGGAAGTTGTGGATTATGACTCCCTGCCAAGCAAAGGATTATTTGTTTAATTATACAATTCTAATCCTATAAAATTCTAAATTTGAAATTTAGAAGTTGCCCGAAGTGACTAGGCCTATTGTGCCAATATATATATTTCATTCTATGATAAATGCTGTTAAAATGCTGAATGAAATTAAATAAATTAACTATTATGGTTATTAATACCATGGTTAATAAATCGTCAAGAACGATAATACTGTTAGGTTTCTAAATAGACCTTGTCCTTACTTTATTGTAGCTCTTAAAGCTACATGGCAAAATCGGAAGGAACAAACAGTCGTTCAGGGGAACACCCAGATAACACAAAGATTCACGTAACTGGTGCGGAACTGCAAGCACTAGTTGAAAATGCTGTTGCTAAGGCTATGGATAGGCAATTCAGGACCCGAACTGTATCGCATGTCAAGCCCAAGACTCATTCGGAGGCTCATAGCAAGCCGCCTTCTAAGAAAAATGAGCCGAAGAAGGATGATGAGGATAATCACTCCTCCAACCACAGCAGTGTCCTAAAACATGAAATCAAGCAGAAGCATGATACGCACAGTAAGTCCTGTACGTATAAGTATTTCGTTTCATGCAAACCCAGAGATTTTACTGGGGAAAAAGGAGCAGTTGACTGCATGACGTGGTTAGACGAGATGGATACGGTTGTTGATATCAGCGGGTGTGCTGATCGGGACGTAGTAAAGTATGTGTCCAGTCCTTTAAGGGAGATGCGCTAGCATGGTGGAAATCGCTCCTACAAGCTGCCGGTAAGGCCACACTGTACGATATGTCATGGGATCAGTTTGTAGCTCTGATCAAAGAAAATTTCTGCCCGCAACATGAGGTCGAGAGGATTGAGTCGGATTTCGTATCCCTAGTGATGAAGAACCTCGACTATCAGGCATATCTCACCACATTCAACACTTTATCTCGATTAGTGCCGTATTTGGTGACCCCGGAGCCGCGAAGGATTGCCCGTTTTAGTGGGGGTCTGGCACCAGAGATCAAGGCGAGCGTTAAGGCATCAAGGCCTACGACATTCAGATCAGTAACTGATCTATCCCTCTCCCTCACTCAAGATGTAGTCAGATTGAGAGCCCTTAAGAGCTTGGAGGAAAACAAAAGGAAACGTGAGGACGACACCTCACGAAGATCGGAGAAACGACACCGAGGGAACAACGACCATAGGAAAGGGTCGGGATTCAAGAAGGGAGATCATCAGTCGGGTGAGAAACCCAGATGCAAGGTTTGTAGGAAGCATCATTTTGGGAGATGCAGGCAGGAGTCTAGATCTCAATCTCAGCAGAAATTATGTGGGATTTGTAAGTCCCCGGATCATAAGGCATTAGATTGTAAGAAACTTAAGGATGCAACTTGTTATGGTTGCAATGAGAAAGGGCACATCCGACCTAATTGCCCAAAGAATGCTAAGAAAGCCGATGAGGGAAAGAAGACAAATGCAAGAGTCTCCAGAATGGACGCCAAGGAAGCAGTTCTTGATGACAACGTCATTACAGGTACTTTTCTTGTAAATGATGTTTTTGCTAGAGTTCTATTTGATTCAGGAGCAGATAAGTCATTTGTAGATGATAAGTTCTGTAAGTTGTTAAACCTACCTGTTAAAACCTTCAGTGTAAAGTATGAGGTGGAATTAGCCGACGGAACCATAGAAACCGCCTCGACTGTTCTAGATGGATGTGTTATATCCATTAGGAATCATTCTTTCCCGTTATCTTTGCTTCCCTTTAAGCTAGCCGGATTTGATATAGTAATAGGCATGGATTGGTTATCGCATAACCAAGCCCAGATCGTGTGCAATAGGAAGCAAGTGGTAGTGAAGACTCCGTCTGGTGAGTCACTTACTATCCAGGGAGATACCCAGCATGGATTGCCGGAGCAAGTTTCTATGCTCAAGGCATCCAGATGCCTGCAGAAGGGATGTGTCATTTATATGGCACAAGTTACTATTGACGAGCCAAAGCCAAAGATCGAAGACATCCCTGTTATCTCAGAATACCCTGAAGTATTCCCTGAAGAACTACCCGGGTTACCACCGGATAGGCAAGTGGAGTTTCGGATAGACATCATTCCGGGTGCAGCGCCTGTAGCAAGAGCACCATATAGGTTGGCACCAACGGAGATGAAGGAGTTAAGGACGCAATTAGATGATCTGTTAGCTAAGGGTTTTATTAGACCTAGCTCGTCTCCTTGGGGAGCGCCAATCTTGTTCGTTAAAAAGAAGGATGGATCGATGCGCCTGTGCATCGATTACCGTGAGCTTAACAAAGTCATTATTAAGAATAGATATCCGTTACCCAGGATCGACGATCTGTTCGATCAATTGCAAGGGGCAAGTTACTTTTCGAAGATCGATTTGAGATCGGCTTATCATCAGTTGAAGGTCAAGGATGAAGACGTGCACAAGACAGCGTTTAGGACTCGATATGGACATTACGAGTTCCTAGTGATGCCTTTTGGGCTCACTAACGCACCAGCAGCATTCATGGATCTCATGAATCGTGTCTGCAAGCCTTATCTGGATAAATTCGTTATTGTCTTTATTGACGACATCCTTATCTACTCGAAGAGCCAAACCGACCATGAGAAATACCTTCGTTGTATTCTCAAACTTCTGCATCAGGAGAAACTTTATGCCAAATTTTCGAAGTGTGAATTTTGGCTTTGAGAAGTCCAGTTTCTTGGACATGTGGTAAGCGAGCGTGGTATCCAAGTAGATCCCGCTAAAGTAGAAGCAGTCATGAATTGGCAGGAGCCGAAGACTCCTACAGAGATTCGCAGTTTCCTTGGATTGGCAGGATACTATAGGCGATTCATTGAGAACTTTTCAAGGATTGCTACGCCCCTAACTTCGTTGACTCGTAAGAAGATTAAGTTCGATTGGGGCCCTAAGCAGCAGGAATCCTTCGACATTTTGAAGAAGAAGTTAAGCAATGCGCCAGTGTTGACATTGCCCGATGGTATAGAAGAATTCGTGGTGTATTGCGATGCATCACACACTGGTATGGGTTGTGTACTCATGCAGAGAGGTAAAGTCATTGCCTACGCTTCTCGTCAGTTAAAGGTGCACGAGAAGAACTACACCACCCACGATTTGGAATTGGGTGCAGCTGTATTTGCATTAAAGCTGTGGAGACACTACTTGTACGGAACCAAGTGTATAATTTATTCGGATCACAAGAGTCTTCAACACTTGTTCAATCAGAAGGAATTGAACATGCGGCAAAGGCGATGGATGGAAACTTTAAATGATTACGACTGTGAGATAAGATACCATCCAGGCAAGGCAAATGTGGTTGCCGACGCCTTAAGCAGAAAAGAAAGGGTGAGACCGATCAGAATCAATGCCGAGCGCATTGAGATAAGGAATAATTTGAATGAAAGGGTGTTAGCTGCACAGAAGGAAGCTGTGTTGGAAGCTAACTATCCTAAAGAGAAGTTAGGAGTAACTGAGGAGCAGTTATCCTACGACAAGGATGGAATGCTACGACTAAACGGACGAATATGGGTTCCAGTTTATGGAGGACTTCGGGATGTTATCCTCCAGGAAGCCCACAGCTCTAAATATTCCGTTCATCCTGGAGCTGATAAGATGTACCAGGATCTGAAGTCAAACTACTGGTGGATTGGTTTGAAAAAGTCAGTAGCTGAGCATGTAGCAAAATGTTTGACTTGTGCGCAAGTCAAAGCTGAGCATCAGAAGCCGTCAGGTTTGCTTCAACAACCTGAAATTCCCAAATGGAAATGGGAAATGGTGACAATGGATTTCATCACCAAGTTACCAAGGACGAGAAAAGGAAATGATACCATATGGGTCATAGTTGATAGACTGACGAAGTCAGCTCATTTTCTACCCATCAAGGAGACGTATAGCTCCGATATGTTAGCTCAATTATACGTTGATAGGATTGTAGCGTTGCATGGTATACCTATATCTATTATCTCTGATAGAGATACTAGATATACGTGGCATTTTTGGAAGAGTTTCCAACAATCATTGGGCACTCGTTTGAATTTTAGTACGGCTTATCATCCTCAGACCGATGGTCAGAGTGAGCGTACTATTCAAACTTTGGAAGACATGCTGCGTGCATGTGCGATCGACTTGGGTGGTAGTTGGGATAAGAACCTACCACTAATTGAATTCTCCTACAACAATAGCTACCACTCCAGCATAAAAGCTGCGCCTTTTGAGGCCTTATACGGTAGGAAGTGTAGATCGCCCATCTGTTGGGCAGAAGTTGGAGATGTCCAGTTGTCAGGACCAGATATCGTTTTTGAGATGACGGACAAGATCGTGCAGATTCGCGATCATTTGAAAGCTGCCAGGGATAGGCAGAAGAGTTATGCGGATCCGAAGCGCAAAGATTTTCACTTCGATGTAGGTGATAAAGTGTTGCTTAAAGTATCGCCCTGGAAGGAGGTAATGCAATTTGGTAAGAAAGGCAAGCTAAGCCCGAGATACATAGGACCTTTCGAGATTGTCGAACGTGTCGGGTCAGTCGCTTATAAGTTAAACTTGCCTGAAGAACTTAGCGCTATTCATAATGTGTTCCACATCTGTAATCTGAAGAAGTGTTTCGCTAACGAATCACTGGTTATACCGCATACAGATATACACATAGATGAGAGTTTGAAGTTCGTGGAAAAACCGTTGTCGATTGAGGATCGACAGGTTAAGAAGCTCCGAAGAAAGTACATACCTATTGTTAAGGTCAAGTGGGATGCCCGTAGAGGTCCCGAATATACGTGGGAAGTGGAATCCACGATGAAAGAGAAATATCCTCATTTGATTCAGTAAATCTCGAGGTCGAGATTTCTTTTAAGGGGGTGAGGATGTAACACCTCGAAAAATTTCGTCCAATAATGCATTGACACGTGTCATAGACTTTGCATATGCGAAAACATACTTTAGAGGGACTAAAGTTGACAAACAGTGAAAACTATGGAACGTAAGGGTCCAAAGTGTCAACAAGGGATAAATAGACTCTATGACAACCCTACATAATGTTTATAACCTTAAACGGATGGATCATGGATCATACGAAGCGGAAATTGCACAAAAGTGAGGAATTACAAACTGCAGGGGCCAAAAGTGTCAACATGTTGAATTTATACCTCTGAGTGAACTTTTGGCAGACCCGAAGCTTTGTAATGCTAAAATATACTCACTAGAATATGTGGTAAAAATTTCATGAAGTTTCGTTATCGTATGAGAAAGTTATGGCCAAAACCGTACTTGAAGGGTTAAAAGCGTCAACGTCTAATTTCATGACTTTTCGGTTGAGCGCAAAGTTAACCTAGGACATTACCATGTTGGTAAATGTCTCAAGGTTCTTAAAAACCAAGTTTGGGGGTTTACGAGTCAAAATTAATAGCCAAAACCTCGTTTGCGAAGACAGGGACCAAAGCTGCCAAGTTTGAAAGATGTTTGGGTACTGCAGACCCCAGGCGGCCCGCCTGGGCTGCCTAATGCGGGCCGCATGCCCCTGCCAGATGCAGAATTCGCGAATTAGGCCATTTTTGGGTCCGAATTTGAGTGCAAAACAGCTGTGATCACCTCCATTTCTCACCAATAAGATTACATGCATGTTGGGACACTTGTAATGCTCCTACAACACCTGATTTCTCCATAAAATCTGATCAAAGCTCCATTTTATTGAGTTCTTGTGTTAGTAACAAGAACACTCTCAACTATCAAAACTTCACAAAGCATTCCAGGAGCATTCTGATCGGCAAGACCACTTCCAAGTCCTATCTAAGCTTCATTAGGACCTTTGTAAGCCTTCATATCATCCTCTAATTCGTTCTAGCTTTGATTATTAGCAAAAAGTCAATCCATTGTTCATATAGTTTGACTTTTCGATTAAACGAATTTGGCTCTGTCATTTCTCAAATTGAAACCACTTATAAGTTGGTATTTATGTGGGAAACAAACCCTCAAAAGGGTATTCTCTGATTCCCACTCTAAGCATGCTATTTGTCGAGTCAAAGTTGTTCTTAAAAAGTCAACAGAAATTGTTTTTGTGAAATATAGCGTAAATGGTAATGAAGATGACATGCAATCAGTTTGATCATCAAAAATAGCTTTATAATAAATATAAGAATATGTTTTACCATGATCAACTCGACAATCTTTAGTATAAACTCGGATCGGAACCGAAAGTCTTATAAAACGACTTTTTCGTTGACTCTCGATTCGGATCCATGCATGCATGTTTGAGATCTGTATTGGAGTTTATTTTTGACCATTTTTTTATTTAAGTGTAACTCTCTGGAATTTTTACAACTTGAGTCTATGCTTAACCGATTCATATGCATGTTTCCGATTTATGCTTAAAGTTGACTATTTTGCCCTTTTTGATATAAAACATGATTGTTGGAAAAGTGAAAGAGTAGAAATCTTTATTTCTGATTTATAAACTTGCACCGAAAATTTGAGATCAGTTGGTGGTCCAGATTTTGAGTTATGGCCGATATCGTAAAACTACATCTTTATGTTAAATAAACGGCGCATTTAGCGTATAACCTATTTCAGGCCACTTTTCAATATAAAACTTTTTACCCACTGATGTTATATAATATTTTGGGATTTTTGAAGATTTTTATTTAATTTTCGGCTGATCGTATCATAGATCGCTAAGTCGAT
Organism: Helianthus annuus; assembly: GCF_002127325.2. NCBI lineage: Eukaryota > Viridiplantae > Streptophyta > Magnoliopsida > Asterales > Asteraceae > Helianthus > Helianthus annuus. The sequence continues at coordinate 48,034,386 of NC_035434.2, read as the reverse complement.
TCGGTTAATGCCGGTTTTGATCGTTTAAGCCATAAAATGAGTTTTATGCATCCTTTTGACCCCAAACCTTTTTCTACTGATTTTATTTGTTAAATAAAGTATTTTGAGCATTCTGGGAATATAAAAATCTCAGCTTTCTTTTAAAAACCCGGAAACGGCTCTAAATCGCATTTTTAAGCGTTTTTAGCGCATAGTAAGCGTTATACTCATATTAAACATATAAGATTCATACCTACTGATGTATTTAGCATATTTTCATATAATAACAGTAAGTATAAGTTTATGAACCCAGATTTCCAGTTTTGACATTTTTAGCCCTTGTGAAATTACCAAAATACCCCTACGGTGCATAGTTTGATTTTAAATGATAAGTTTTGTATATGGGTCATACCCTACTGTTATAATATGTCAAACTATGTATATTTACTGTATAAATCAGACCCGTAACTCAGATTTCCAATTTAACTCTTTTATAATCTTTTAAATGACCAAAATGCCCTTCTAAGGCATAAATTGAGTTTAAAATAATTCGGGGCATAATAGAACATAACTTGCTGATATTATATCATATTTAAAGCATATTATCTCAGGGAACTTGCATATGACTCTTTTGCCTACCCGTAACGCCCTTTTAGCGATCGGTTCGGTTTATGTAACTAGTTTGCATAAATTGACCGAAACGGGTCAAACGTTATCATTTTTATCTCAAAATCCAGAATGTATTTAGTATACCCATATTATACAAGTATTCAAACTTGTCGGGTCTAAATCACATTCTATCCGGTCTTTCGCTTAATCGTGCGCTTAAACCGTATCGTCCTTAAAACTAACCGGTCTAAGCTTAGGATTAAATAAAGACCCGTTAGGAATCTAAAAGGTTATTATAAACCTTTGTTCCAGATTAGGAGGCCCAGTAAAAGCTATCTACACTTACCAATTGTGATTCATACTTACTCAGGTAAATACATTTTGTCTTATTTTCCCTATACGGGCTTGGGGTACGGTATATAGAATACCGCTTGATCGAGCATTCAAATCTTGCACCCTTGGGTATGCAATTGGAATAGTTTGTCCGGCTCGTTTAAACAGTCTTGTTTTACTTTAAGCATTTGGGGGGTTATTGACCGTGTCCCGGATATCCTTGGCATTATCTTACGAGATGGCCACGACCAGAGCACGGGGTGTAGGCGTACACCCGTCGTGTATAACTCTTTAATGTGGTGTGTCATTTAATCTTTAACCCGGACAAGATCCCGGGCTACCAAACGTACGAGTAGCATGTAATTCGTTCACAAGTTTATATTGCATAATTATCCCAAGTTAATAAAAATATTTATGCCATGTGCATTTAAATCAATTTTCAATCATTTTCAAAATGAGTCAGTTAATTTGTATTTACCAGTGTAAACTGACGTATTTACCCAAAAGGTTAAGTGCAGGTACTATACGTACTAGGCTGGCTGTTTCCTAAAGAGCGTCCACAATAGTCTCGCAAGCTCGGACGACAATAAACTTTTGAACAATATTTCTTATTTTATTTGATCCGCCTGTGGATCCGTTTCAACTACTTGTGATATTTATTATTACATTTTAAATAAAGTTGAAATGAATCTATTTCTGCTTCCGCTGTGCATTATTATGTTGTGTTGTTTGTCTATGACGATGCCAACTACGTCACTGTACCCCACACCGGGCCCACCGGTGACACGTGGAGGTCGGGGTGTGACATAAATGCATGCTACCCTAAACAATCAAAGTTTTGATTTTTGTGTGTAAGTATTTCGAGTAACGTGTATCAACCAACACTTGTGTATGTTTAAAACCAAAATTGTTGACTCATTGTTTTCGGCAACGGTTGGAACCCATATTCGAGTACTAGGCATTCTGTGTGTATTCAACGTCTTATGATTCTAAGTCCCCAGAAGAAATTGAGGTTAGAGCCTAGGTATCTCTACAGAAACCTAATTCGCTGTAACCTATAGCTCTGATACCAATCTGTCACACCCCGAAATATCAGAGCATGGAGTGACTGGACCGGTATCTTCATTGCACAGCGGAAGCAAAAAGCTAAGACTTCTAGAAATTGAACGCTTGCTAAGTACTCGAATTCCCATGGGTTCTCCTATTCTAACTGTTCCATAGTTTCGAAAAATGTAACATGAGAAAGAACATGCGAAAAAGTCAACATAAAGTTGAACGAGTTCATAGTTTGTCTTGAAAAGATTTAAAATAAATCTTTTGGATAACCGGTTTTAAAGTTTTTGAGAAAATGTAGTAAAATTATTTTCTTGGCATGATATATGAAAAACTGTGAGTCTAGCCCACAATAGTCTTTGTGCATTGCACGAGAGAGAGTGGGCCGAGCCCAAACGAACCTTTATAAGCAGGATCAGCGCGTCCTGTTACTTAGGTATAATTTGAAAAACATTACCAAAGTTTGTAAATATCTGTATTTGTGAGTTTACGTCAAATGAATCTTAAAAACATTTGAAAGTTCAGTTTCTAAGTAGGTATATAATGCGTCTATGAACATGTTGATCATTAATGTGTAGCTAAGACATTAATATGTGTGCCGACATAGGAAGCACTCAACCCGGTAGACGATTTAAGTGTCGATTCACTTCGACAGGGACACAAAAGCACTCTAAGTGGCCGCACAAGGACCGTGAGTGGGGCTCGTCCGTACCTGATAGATCTACCCCCTGTTCCGTGGTCCTTAAAAGGATTAATGGTGCCTAATAGCGCCTATTCGCATGTGATCCAAGAGTTCATTCCATAGCTTAATCATACCATAGTTAACATGTATTTCAAAAGAAAAAGGGGGACATAAACCCATTGGGTTGTCTCGTGGTTCATACGCAGAACAACCCAGTCCCGTTGTAGTAACTAGGACATTCCTGTCACTAGTCACGAAAATCATGCACGTTTGTGAAAATACGCGTTTGTTTTGTAAAACCGGTATGTTTAGTATAAACCGTTCGTAAACCATTTGAGTTCCTTGAAATCCATTCGCAATATGGTTTAGAAATATGAGTTTTTATTCAACGAAAAGTTATTTACTTTTGCAAAACTTGCATGTCTTTCCACCCCCGAAAACATTTATAAAAATGTAAAACAGTAAAATCTTGGATACAGTTTTACATGCTTGTCATACATGTAGGGCCGGTTTGTAAGCCGGACATGATTAACAGACTCACCACGTATAGAACCCACAAAGGAGTTATCCCCCAACTTGTGGGTAAATTAATATTTAGCATTTGCATCTGTCGGGTGCATGCCTGCACCCCGTGCATAGGTCGTGGCCATTAGTAACTTAAATGAGCCAAGGATATCCAGGTCGTTAACCCCCAAATGTTTATGTTATCAAACAATACAGATTAAAACGGGTTATGCGGATTTATTAAATCACAATCCGACCTAATAATCCCATACCCGACCAAGCGGCATTAATATACCGTATCCCAAGCCCGTATAGAGAAAATAAGTTAAAAGTATTTACCTGATGTAGCAGTAAATCCCTAAAGTTCCTGAAAGGCACTTTTTACCGGAAGCTATAAATCTGTATAAAAGGTTTAATTATCTATTAGGATGCTAACGGGTCTTTACCTAAGTCAAAGACTTAGACCAACTAGCTAGAAAGAAACCTTACGGACCTAACCGGTAGATTAAGCGGAGATCGGGATAGAATGTGATTTAGACCCGACAAGCTTGGATACTTGTATAATATGGGTAAACTAAACACATTCTGGAAGATGAGGTTTTTATGACAAAGTTAAGCCCGTTTCGGCTATTTTACGTAAACTAGTCACGTAAGCCGTTTCGAACGCGTAAATGCGTAACGGGTAACCGGACAAGTTATAAACAGGTCTTAATCATTATTATGCTCAAAATATGTTAATATAACAGTAGTATATCAACATTTATGCCCAAAAGCAAATTAAACCAAAATAAGTCCCATGAGGGCATTTTGGTTATTTTACATAGACTTTTAAAAGCTAAAAATAGGTTCCTGAGTTTAAAACTTTAACTTACTGTAATATTATGTAAATTAACTTAAAACATCAGTAGGTTATGGGTTTTAAATGATAAATATAGTTTTGACCCATACTAGGTGCTAAAAACGCTAAATATGTGATTTAAAGGGCTAATATGGTAAAAATAGGAAATCTGATATTTTGGTCAGTTTATAAGGTTCAAAATAATACATTTATCGTTTAGGATCAGTAGCAAAAAGTTTGGCTTCAAAATATTATGTAAAACTCAATTTATGCATGAAAAGGGTAAAATCGGTAATTACCGGAATTAGGCTATAATCTTATGTTAAGTTCAGTTTAAAAATAAATAAAAATCTTCAAAAATCCCAAAATAATATTTAACATCAGTAGGTAAAAAGATTGGTGTCAAAAATTGGGTCTAGATGGACCTTATGCTAAATACGCTTTTTAATTACTAAGTAGTTCCTTAATTACGATATTTAGCATAACTCTCATTCTAGACCTCAAACTGATGTCAAACTTTCGGGGCATGTCTAAATATCAGTAGCAAAGGTTTTAGTTCATTCATATTGCTAAAAACCTCGGTTTTATGCAAAAAGGGCGTTTTACGCATTAATGAGCATAATTACGATCAAGAGCATAATTTACAAACGATTAGGCACTATGTAATATAACTTCAGAGAGTTATACTACAATGTGATATGGTCCTAATGGAAGCTTAAAACATGGAAGAAATAAGCTTGATTGGGTCAGAATTAAAACATGGAAGAAATAAGCTTTTGTGACTTTCGGTTATAATCTGCCCTTAGACGATTAATTGTCGGATTAGGACTGATAAAACAAGTTTATATAGTCATTACCGAGTCATTAGAATGTTACAACATAATTTAGAACCTCAGGTTTATTAATTTGAATCATTTTTGCCAATTCTGTCCAGTTTGACTTTTTGTCAAACTACTTTGACCCGACAATTAATCAGTCAAACGAGATAATTAGGAGACACCCTTTCAGGGGTTAATCACCTATACTAATGTGGTTTCATAACCACTTTCAATTTGATCAGTGGTTAAGCCACATGTAATTAAAATGAAAGTCAAACTGAAACTACTAAAAGTTTGACTTTAAAGCAATTAATCCAAATTAAACAACTAAATAAGTAATTAGAAGCTTACTTAAGGTCCTAACAATCTTTTCTACCCTTGAAAGTCTTCATCAAGTCCTTGCAATGCTCCAGGAGTTGATTTGAGATTGTTTACAAATGAAGTGCTCATGAACTCAATACTAGAGCTCCTTATATAGTGAAATTCTAAGTTCCAAGATCATTGCAGCTGTTGTTGGAGGCCCTAGGATCACTCCAGGTGTCCTAGTGGTTTATAAAAACCATCCAAGAGTCCAAGGTTTCGGAAATTATGTGTTAGAGTCGGTTTAACAGCTTAACATACATCTGTCTATAATTTCTGCCCAGCGACGAGCTTACGGACCGTAAGCTAGACATCTTGCGGACCGTATTCGAATCTTACGGACCGTAAGCCTCAATCCATGCGGTCGGTAACCGAACTTAATTTGCAACGCCCAGTTACCACCTTACGGACCGTGAGCCTAGGGCCATACGGTCCGTAACCGTTGACCAGAGGACAAAATTTTTATAACTTTTATACACTTCACCATGCATTTCTATTGTCCGAATCTTGACCCATAATTCAGTACAGTAGTCCATATGACCAGTTCTGAATGCCCAATAACAATGCCATGCAATTGTGTTTCCTTGTACTTAAAGAAGTTGTCCAAACATGAAGGTTTTGTCGGCTTTTCATATGAACTTCAAATTTTTGAATTGAAGTATGAACTATTATTAGTAGCCGAGGTTTAACCTCCCTAATAGCCATTTATCAACGTGTTAATATAATTTATAAAGCTTTCGGGAATTATTCAAAAAGGTCATTCAGAGGTAAACTTAACATGTTGACATGTTTAATTCCCGTAGCCCTATATATATATATATATTTTTATATGTATACATGCAATGGCTTCTTGTATTCAATTAACCTTTCGATTAAGGACAAATCTTCCACGAAGTATCAATCAGAGGCTCAAGTTTGGGCATGTTGACCTTTTAAGTCCTTCACGAGGATACACTTGTTTAAAGTTCGGGACACGTGTCTATATATAACTGGACATGTTTTTACGTGGTGTTACATCCTCACCCCCTTTAAAGAAATCTCGACCCCGAGATTTTACTGAAATAAGTGAGGGTACTTCTGTTTCATAGTGGATTCCACTTCCAACGTATACTCAGGACCTCTACAAGCGTCCCACTTAACCTTTACTATAGGTACATACTTTCTTCGGAGCTTTTTAACCTGTCGATCCTCGATCGATATAGGTTTCTCAATGAACCTTAAGCTTTTATCAACTTGCACATCCTTATGAGACATTGCTAAAGATTCATCGGCTAAACATTTCTTGAAATTACAAACGTGGAACACATCATGAATTCCATTCAGCTCTTCTGGCAATCTTAGCCTATATGCTACACTGCCAACACATTCGAGGATCTCAAATGGTCCGATATATCTAGGGCTCAACTTGCCCTTTTTACCAAAACGCATCACACCTTTCCAGGGTTACACTTTTAATAACACTTTGTCACCTACTTCAAATTTTAGAGGCTTTCGCCTCATGTCAGCATAGCTTTTCTGCCTATCTCTGGCAGCTTTTAGGCGATCTCGAATTTGGAAAATTTTATCTGCCGTTTCAAGGACTATATCTGGTCCTGATATCTGAGCTTCTCCTACTTCTGCCCAACAGACAGGCGTTCTGCATTTCCTACCGTATAATGCTTCAAAAGGCGCAGCCTGAATGCTGGTATGATAACTGTTGTTATAGGAGAACTCAATCAATGGCAGGTGGTCATCCCAACTACCACCCAAATCAATAACGCATGCACGAAGCATGTCTTCTAATGTTTGAATAGTACGCTCACTCTGACCATCAGTCTGAGGATGGTAAGCAGTACTAAAGTTTAAACGAGTGCCCAATGATTGTTGAAAACTTTTCCAAAAGTGAGAGGTGTATCTAGTATCTCTATCAGAGATAATAGCCACCGGTACTCCATGAAGAGCTACGATCTTATCAACATACAACTGGGCTAACTTATCGGAGCTATGAGTCTCCTTGATGGGTAAGAAATGAGCTGACTTTGTCAGTCTATCAACAATAACCCATATAGTGTCATTTCCGTGCCTTGTTTTGGGTAACTTGGTTATAAAATCCATGGTTACCATTTCCCATTTCCAAGTGGGAAGTTCCGGCTGTTGTAGAAGACCTGATGGCTTTTGATGTTCAGCTTTAATCTGAGCACATGTCAGGCACTTAGCTACATGGGTTGCAATAGATTTCTTCAAACCTATCCACCAATAATTGGCCTTTAAATCTTGATACATCTTGTCACCTCCCGGGTGAACCGAATACTTAGAATTGTGGGCTTCCTGAAGGATCACATCCCGAAGTCCTCCTTGAATGGGAACCCAAATTCTGCCGTTCATTCTAAGTATTCCATCTTCCAGGTGTTAACTGTTCCGCAGTTACACCTAACTTTTCATTTGGAAGATTATCTTCCAATACAGCATCTTTTTGTGCAGCGAACAACCTTTCATTCAAATTATTCTTTAACTCAATGCTCTTTGCATTGATCCTAATTGGCTTAACTCTTTCCTTTCGGCTTAGAGCATCTGCGACCACATTCGCCTTACCGGGATGGTAGCGAATCTCGCAATCGTAATCATTTAAAGTTTCCATCCAACGGCGTTGTCTCATATTGAGCTCTTTCTGATTGAACAAGTGTTGGAGACTTTTGTGATTCGAGTAGATTACGCATTTTGTTCCATACAAATAGTGTCTCCACAACTTTAGTGCGAATACCGCAGCACCCAATTCCAAATCATGAGTGGTGTAGTTCTTTTCATGCACTTTCAGTTGTCTCGATGCATAGGCAATTACATTGCCTCGCTGCATAAGTACACACCCCATACCCGTGTGTGAAGCATCGCAATATACAACAAAGTCTTCAACTCCTTCAGGTAATGACAAAACCAGAGCATTGCTCAATTTTTGCTATAAAGTTTCAAAAGATTCCTGTTGCTTGGGACCCCAGATAAATTTCACATTCTTGCGGGTCAAGGAAGTCAATGGTGCTGCTATTCTTGAGAAGTTCTCAATGAATCTCCTATAATATCCTGCTAAACCCAGAAAGCTGCGAATTTCTGTAGGTGTCTTAGGCGCTTCCCAATTCATTACAACCTCTACTTTGGCGGGATCTACTTGAATACCGTGTTCACTGACCACATGTCCAAGGAACTGGACTTTGCGAAGCCAAAACTCACACTTAGAGAATTTGGCATACAGCTTCTCCTGTCGAAGCAGTTCTAAAATGCATCGAAGGTGCTTTTCATGCTCCACTTGGCTACGCGAGTAGATAAGTATGTCGTCTATAAAAACAATGACAAACTTATCTAAATATGGTTTGCAGACTCTATTCATGAGGTCCATGAATGCTGCAGGCGCATTGGTGAGCCCAAAAGGCATCACTAAGAACTCAAAGTGTCCATATCTTGTTCTGAATGCCGTCTTCGGAACATCTTCGGTTCGAACTTTAAGTTGATGATACCCAGATCTCAAATCTATCTTTGAGAAGTAACTCGCTCCTTGGAGTTGATCGAACAAGTCATCGATCCTGGGTAAAGGATAACGATTCTTGATCGTTACCTTATTTAGTTCCCGGTAATCAATGCATAAACGCATTGATCCATCCTTCTTCTTCACAAACAAAATTGGAGCTCCCCAAGGCGACGAGCTGGGTTGAATGAAACCTTTTTCCAATAATTCATCCAGTTGAGTTCTGAGTTCTTTCATTTCGGTAGGCGCCACACGATACGGAGCTCGTGCAATAGGCGCAGATCCAGGGAGAATGTCGATCCTGAATTCTATTTTCCTCTCAGGAGGTAATCCAGGTAACTCGTCAGGAAAGACATCGGGATACTCTACAATAATTGGGATGTCCTCAATCTTCGGCTTTGGATCATTCATCGACACTTGTGCCATGTAAATGACACATCCACCCTTCAAACACTGGGATACCTTAAGAATAGACACGTTGCTTGGCAACCCATATTGCGTATCTCCTTGGATAGTGACTGACTCACCGGAGGGGGTTTTGATAATGATAAGCTTTTTGTCACAGGCAATTTGAGCTTGGCTATGTGACAACCAATCCATGCCTAAAACTATATCAAAACCAGCCAATTTCATTGGCAGGAGGGACAGCGGAATAGAATGGTTCTTGATGGATATTGAACATCCATCAAGAAGAGTTGAGGCGGATTCTAAGGTACCATCAGCGAGTTCTACCTCATATTTTATGTCTAGAGTCTTAATAGGCAAATTCAATAACTTACAGAACTTATGATCTACAAAGGACTTATCAGCACCGGAATCAAATAAGACTCTAGCATAAATATTATTGATGAGGAAGGTACCTGTTATGACGTTATCATCAGTCACCGCTTCCTTTGCCTGCATTTGGAACACTCGGGCATTGTTCTTCTTAGCCTCTTCAGGCTTCTTCGCATTCTTGGGGCAATTGGTCTTAATATGCCTCTTTACATTGCAACCATAACAGGTTGCATCCTTGATGTTTCGGCAATCAACAGACTTGTGCCCTTTCTTCTTGCAAATCCCACACGGTTTGGCCTGTGGGTCCCGGTTGCACTTGCCAAAGTGCCTCTTATGGCAAGTCTTGCATCTGGGCTTGTCACCAGTCTGCCCCTTCTTGGAACCAGAGTTCCATTTTCCTTTCTTATTCGACTGAGAGGACTGATCATCCTCTCTCTTCCTCTTCCCCTCTTCAGAATTTTTCTTCGCCCTGCTCCTCACAATATCCAAAGTGAGGGATAGTGATAGATCCACAACAGATCTATAGGTGGTTGGCTTAGAAGCCTTCACATTTCCCTTAACCTCAGGGGCCAAACCACCAATAAAACGCGCGATGCGCTTCGGCTCAGGGGTGACTAAATATGGTACCAACCTGGACATGGAATTGAAACTTGTCACATAGGATCTACAATCTAGATCCTTCATTACGAGAGTGAGAAAATCAGTCTCCACACGCTCTACTTCGTGTTGAGGACAATAAGTTTCCTTAACCAAATCGACAAACTTCTCCCAGGAAAGGTTATACAAATGGACTTTCCCGGTGGACTGTACAAGTGCTTTCCACCACGTAAGGGCATCGCCCTTAAAAGATTGGGAGACGAACATAACTACATCTTTCTTAGCGCAGCCGCTAATGTCTATCACCGTCTCCATCTCATCTAACCATTTCATACAGTCTATCACCCCTTTTTCTCCTGTAAAATCCCTCGGCTTACAGGAAACAAAATACTTGTAGGTACAACCCTTGGTGTACCTAGGGGTCGGCTCAAGATCTATCTGTCTTTTGGGTATACTACCCTGGTTAGATGAATGCACTGACTCACTCTTCTTATGAGTGTGAGATTGAGAATGAGTTTTCGAGTGAGTTTGTGACCGAACGATACTCGGCTCCTTAAACTTACCATCAACCGCTTGAGAGACTGCAGCGGTGATCATAGCTTGTAATTCTGCACCAGTAATGTTAATTCTGGTATTGCCCTGTGCTGGATGACTGTTTACTTCGTCGGAGCCAGCCATTTCTGAATGCTATAACATAGACAATAATAGTAATTTAAATTACATATAAGTTCATCGCATTGATGATTCATTGGTCATGGTATTATTAAACAATTTAGACCATTTCAAAACATAACTAAAAGTTTACATAATGCGTTATTCTACACATTATTAGACAGGAGAAAGATAGAAATTTCACAACTGTCAATGTCATAGAAGACATTTTACCTATCATTAAGCTTGTTTTAAAGGACATTAAAATAGCTTAAAAGCTTGTCACAAGAACGAGTTGAGATTCTAATTAATGATCTCAAAAATCAGTGATCTTTTAAGGTCTGGACCAAGTTCATTGCCTTTTTGACAAGAAGTTTATGAATCGTACTTTCATTGTCATTTTACACCTTTGCTTAAAGCATGCATCTCAAATGGATGTCTTGGTGTATTCATCACACTGATATTTTCTAGCCAGGATTCGTATTGATCATTTTGGCTTTATATGACTTGGAAGGGTCCAAGTACCTTTTGGAAGCTTGTGTGGTTTCTCGTACCGCACGGCTAGGAAGGTTAACATATTTTCAGATGTTAATAGAGAATTGCTATCTTAAAAAAGGTTGTACCATCATAGCCATCTAATGTTTTGGCTAGGTTATACCTCTAAGAGTTTCTTTGGCAGATAAATTATAAATTGAAAGGAAATAACATGGTGTAATAAAATACATAATTAAAACCAAAGTTAAAACTTCATTACGAAGAAAACGAATACAACCGCCCTAAACGGGACTTAAGAAAAGACAAACCACCCGTGCAGGGGTATACAGAAATGAAAATAAGTCCACGCAGGGACTTAATACAGAAATCACACAAATGTCCACGCAGGGACATGATTACAATAAACAAGAAACAAAACAACCCTCTATTTCTTCTTCCCCTTGATAAGGTTGGCGAGGCCTTTCATGAAGCTAGTATGCCTCTCCTTGTTCTTCTTAGTTTTATGCTCAACCTTATCTAACCTCTCTAAGATTTCCTGAGTTTGTTGCTGCTGCTGTAGTTGCTGGGAAGGAGGTGGCTGATATGGAGGATACTGATAACCCTGAATTGGGTAGTCAGTTGGAGGCATAGGAGGGTAAGAAGAAGGATAAAGGTGGTGATACTACGCAGCCGTAAGATATGGGTCATGAGTTCCATAGCCCAATGGATATCCTGACGGGTCTCCATAAGGATTATACCCAGAAGAACCTGGGTATGCCGGAATTGGGTTATCAAATCCCACAGGCGGCATAGGTGGTGCATAAGAAGCTTGCGGAGGATTATCCTCCGATGCCGCGTTTGAGGGCCCACCCATCTGAGGGTCCTCTGGAATAGGGGGGATAGGAACTCGACCCTCGAGGAGAACTAAAACGGGGTCCTCCTCTAACGGACATGCGAGCGTTCCTCCTTTGCCTCGGAGGCTCGGGTGGTGGTTGTGGTGGCTGCTGCGATGGCTCCTCTACCGGGAGTGGTTGTGGTGAGACAGCTTGAAGTTGAGGATCATCTAAAGGTGGTTGAGCCAGAGAGCTATGGTAAGATGGGGTAAAGAACCAGTCATAGGTAGCCATCCTCTCTTGGAAGGAGTCGGGTCCACGATAAGGAGATCCTTGAAATGGAGACCCACTAGATATGCTGATAGGGTGGCCCGGGGTTCCTGTTTGTATCTCCGGGTCGGGGTCATCATCCATCTCCATTTCCTGAGAGAAATGATCCTTAGGGCCCAATGGGTTATAGCCAAGGAAGTCGTTCACATAGTCGGCTGGGTTGAATTGTCTTGGAGAGTAGGGGGATTCGGAATGATGAAATGAATGAGATTGCAAAGAGTTATGCGGTGGGTATGATTCATGCGAATGGTGAGATTGGTCCGAATGGTGAGAGGGTTCGGGCTCATTTGGAGCAAATGGTCCGAAAGACGGATGAAAAGATAGCGAAGAGCTGAGCGAGACTGAGTGTCTTGCCGGCTCGAATGATTGACCCCACATATCGCGAGAGTCGGAGGTGGAAAAAGACGCCGATGGAGTGCGTCTGTGAGATGGTCCTGCAGATGACGGTCCTCCACGCATGGGACCCTTGCCACGTCCTCTTAGTCTCGGAGGCATGACGGTAAACTTCCTGTTGAAACAAGTAAATAAAAATAAAACTAAACAGAATAATAGCAAAGGAAAGATAAAGATGCACCCTAGGTCATTTGCCTAGACTCGAGAGTCTAAGGAATGTGCTTATTGTGTCATTGAGATTAAACACAAAAGGTTAGTGTTTAATTCACTCAATGTTGGCTCTGATACCAACCTGTCACACCCCAATATTCCACGTATTACCGGTGGGCCCGGTGGGGAGTATCGTGACGTAGTTGATATCATCATTGTCAATACACACAATAATATAGCACAGCGGAAGGCTGGTAAATGAACTATTACAAACCATACTGTCTGTCGATGTTTAAGTACATGTATAATACAGACCGGAATGTAATAAGATCCACAGGCGGATCATGAAGTACAAGAAACAAAAACTACAGACTCCGGGTATCTATGGGATTTGCAAGATCCTCTAGAACACCCTATAGCTCCTGCCTATTTCGATAAGTACCTGTCAAATCAATCTTTAGGAAAATACGTCAGTATACACTGGTAAATACAATTTAACTGACTCGTTTTGAAAACGTTTAAGAAAATTAATTTAGATGCACATGGCATAAATCTTTTATAACTTGGGATAATCTTATTAAAATCTTGTATACAGTTTTACATGCTTGTCATACATGTGGGGCCGGTTTGTAAGCCGGACATGATTAACCGACTCACCACGTATAGAACCCACAAAGGAGTTATCCCCCAACTTGTGGGTAAATTAATATTTAGCATTTGCATCTGTCGGGTGCATGCCTGCACCCCGTGCATAGGTCGTGGCCATTAGTAACTTAAATGAGTCAAGGATATCCAGGACACGGTCGTAAACCCCCAAATGTTTATGTTATCAAACAATACAGATTAAAACGGGTTATGCTGATTTATTAAATCACAATCCGACCTAATAATCCCATACCCGACCAAGCGGCATTAATATACCGTATCCCAAGCCCGTATAGGGAAAATAAGTTAAAAGTATTTACCTGATGTAGCAGTAAATCCCTAAAGTTCTTGAAAGGCACTTTTTACCGGAAGCTATAAATCTGTATAAAAGGTTTAATTATCTATTAGGATGCTAACGGGTCTTTACCTAAGTCAAAGACTTAGACCAACTAGCTAGAAAGAAACCATACGGACCTAACTGGTAGATTAAGCGGAGATCGGGATAGAATGTGATCTAGACCCGACAAGCTTGGATACTTGTATAATATGGGTAAACTAAACACATTCTGGAAGATGAGGTTTTTATGACAAAGTTAAGCCCGTTTCGGCTATTTTACGTAAACTAGTCACGCAAGCCGTTTCGAACGCGTAAATGCGTAACGGGTAACCGGACAAGTTATAAACAGGCCTTAATCATTATTATGCTCAAAATATGTTAATATAACAGTAGTATATCAACATTTATGCGCAAAAGCAAATTAAACCAAAATAAGTCCCATAAGGGCATTTTGGTAATTTTACATAGACTTTTAAAAGCTAAAAATAGGTTCCTGAGTTTAAAACTTTAACTTACTGTAATATTATGTAAATTAACTTAAAACATCAGTAGGTTATGGGTTTTAAATGATAAATATAGTTTTGACCCATACTAGGTGCTAAAAACGCTAAATATGTGATTTAAAGGGCTAATATGGTAAAAATAGGAAATCTGATATTTTGGTCAGTTTATCAGGTTCAAAATAATACATTTATCGTTTAGGATCAGTAGCAAAAAGTTTGGCTTCAAAATATTATGTAAAACTCAATTTATGCATGAAAAGGGTAAAATCGGTAATTACCGGAATTAGGCTATAATCTTATGTTAAGTTCAGTTTAAAAATAAATAAAAATCTTCAAAAATCCCAAAATAATATTTAACATCAGTAGGTAAAAAGATTGGTGTCAAAAATTGGGTCTAGATGGACCTTATGCTAAATACGCTTTTTAATTACTAAGTAGTTCCTTAATTACGATATTTAGCATAACTCTCATTCTAGACCTCAAACTGATGTCAAACTTTCGGGGCATGTCTAAATATCAGTAGCAAAGGTATTAGTTCATTCATATTGCTATAAACCTTGGTTTTATGCAAAAAGGGCGTTTTAGGCATTAATGAGCATAATTACGATCAAGAGCATAATTTACAAACGATTAGGCACTATGTAACATAACTTCAGAGAGTTATACTACAATGTGATATGGTCCTAATGGAAGCTTAAAACATGGAAGAAATAAGCTTGATTGGGTCAGAATTGAAAGTCATAGCTAAAGTCAAGCTTTTGTGACTTTCGGTTATAATCTGCCCTTAGACGATTAATTGTCGGATTAGGACTGATAAAACAAGTTTATATACTCATTACCGAGTCATTAGAATGTTACAACATAATTTAGAACCTCAGGTTTATTAATTTGAATCATTTTTGTCAATTCTGTCCAGTTTGTCTTTTTGTCAAACTACTTTGACCCGACAATTAATCAGTCAAACGAGATAATTAGGAGACACCCTTTCAGGGGTTAATCACCTATACTAATGTGGTTTCATAACCACTTTCAATTTGATCAGTGGTTAAGCCACATGTAATTAAAATGAAAGTCAAACTGAAACTACTAAATAAGTAATTAGAAGCTTACTTAAGGTCCTAGCAATCTTTTCTACCCTTGAAAGTCTTCTCCAAGTCCTTGCAATGCTCCAGGAGTTGATTTGAGATTGTTTACAAATGAAGTGCTCATGAACTCAATACTAGAGCTCCTTATATAGTGAAATTCTAAGTTCCAAGATCATTGCAGCTGTTGTCGGAGGCACTAGGATCACTCCAGGTGTCCTAGTGGTTTATAAAAACCATCCAAGAGTCCAAGGTTTCAGAAATTATGTGTTAGAGTCGGTTTAACAGCTTAACATACATCTGTCCATAATTTCTGCCCAGCGACGAGCTTACGGACCGTAAGCTAGACATCTTGCGGACCGTATTCGAATCTTACGGACCGTAAGCCTCAATCCATGCGGTCCGTAACCGAACTTAATTTGCAACGCCCAGTTACCACCTTACGGACCGTAAGCCTAGGGCCATACGGTCCGTAACCGTTGACCAGAGGACAAAATTTTTATAACTTTTATACACTTCACCATGCATTTCTATTGTCCGAATCTTGACCCATAATTCAGTACAATAGTCCATATGACCAGTTCTGAATGCCCAACAACAATGCCATGCAATTGTGTTTCCTTGTACTTAAAGAAGTTGTCCAAACATGAAGGTTTTGTCGGCTTTTCATATGAACTTCAAATTTTTGAATTGAAGTATGAACTATTATTAGTAGCCGAGGTTTAACCTCCCTAATAGCCATTTATCAACGTGTTAATATAATTTATAAAGCTTTCGGGAATTATTCAAAAAGGTCATTCAGAGGTAAACTTAACATGTTGACATGTTTAATTCCCATAGTCCTATATTTTTTTTATATGTATACACGCAATGGCTTCTTGTATTCAATTAACCTTTCGATTAAGGACAAATCTTCCACGAAGTGTCAATCAGAGGCTCAAGTTTGGGCATGTTGACCTTTTAAGTCCTTCACGAGGATACACTTGTTTAAAGTTTGGGACAGGTGTCTATATATAACTGGACACGTTTTTACGTGGTGTTACAGTTAATCGCGTAATTAGAGGCCGTTAATTGCCGGTTGTCACATCTTTAGACTCGTGAAACTTGATTCTTGGTCAAGCGAGAGACTAGAGTCTTGTCACTGGTGGAATCTTCGAAATTTGGAAACTTTCGGTTTATTATGTAATCTAAATATTTAACAAAATCTATACGCAACGCAACGCCTAACTTTATGCAAAAATTGAATCAGAAACGAAATGCGAAGGGATGGGATGGGTTGGCCATGGTGGCCGACCTATCGACGACCAGCCGATCGGATGACCAGCCGATCGGATGGCCAGCCGATCGGACAGCACCCCCAACCGACCCAACCTTCTCCTTCCTCTCCTGCACCTATAAATAGGCTGTCACATCACCATTTCAAGTGATGTGACAGCTCTGACCGAACCAGACACGCGCACGCACAATTTCTCCATTTTCTCATCGATTTCGGTACGTTTCAAGCTAGATTCTTGTACTTTCTCGATCTACACATCATTCTCTATGTGTTTCTCTCTTGAAATCAAACTTTCCACCGTGAAATCTCTCAGATATGAGATCTTAAGGATGATGTCATCATGGTGGTTTGTACAAACTGCTTGGTGATGTCATTCTAAGCAAGATCTAGCTCGGATCCAGGGTATTTCATGCGATTTTACACTAAATCTAAGTCAAATCTAAAAGTTTCATACTAAAATCTAAGTTCTTCAACTCTTTTCTTCAAATTTCTGATTTGCTTCGGTGAAAAACGTAGATGAACGGACTATAGACTTGATCGGTGGTCTAGAATCGGTTCAAGAACGGATTGTTCGCTGATTAAGACAATCACGGGATAGATTCCGGCATAAAACCGTCACTAACCGACAAACGGGTCGGACTGTGGTGATTCCCGACCAATCTGAATGTCAGTGAAATGATGTGTAACTGTTGCCCCAATACGTGCCGTGACGTCACCATAAATTTCCAAACTTAGAAACTTTTGCAAAACGATAAACAAGAACGACCGGCCAGCTGATCGGACATCCATTCTTCACAACAGGCCAGCCGATCGGACAGATGTCCGATCGAGCGACCACTACACATACTAAGGCCAGCCGATCGGACAGCCGTCCGATCGGGCGGCCATTATCCATAATAGGCTAGCCGATCGGACAGCCGTCCGATCAGGCGGCCACTTGTGTCAATGCCAGGTTCAACCGACCGACTGTCCGACCGATCGGACAGCCGTCCGATCGGACAGCCAGCCGATCCAATGACCGGTTCAACGTTTTATTCAATCTCAATACTCTGCCCGACTCTTGTGTCAATGATGTGTTGAATTTGATTCTAATTACTATCGCAACAAATAGTGTTATGGAATCTCATCAACAATCTGGACACTTAGTGCTCGCACCTCGATGTTTCCACCATCGGTTGGGGTGTGACAGTTACAGTGTAAATTGACATACTTTCGCAGTTTGTCGAATTTAGTCCCTGTAAACGAAGAAAGTTGATTTCGGCATACCAAACCATCCAAAACTTATTTCTAAGTTATGTGGAGGTTATTTAAGGTATGTTAAGCCTATGTCACTGTTCTAGAGTGTTTGTTGCATTAAACTGGTTATATTTACGCATCAGATCGCGTATAACCTTCCAGAAAGCGATTTAAAGCCCGAAATCGAACAAGAATTGATATGTGCAAACGATACACATATTTATACAAATCCGAAGTATGAAACACAATATTTCATTGGTTTGGTATTTGTGGTTGAAGTGACACAGGTTTCACATTATCTATAAACTAAGAGTTTATAAATAATAACTTTAAATCCATTTTAAATTTTACAAAAAAATAAATTAAACAGAAAAAACATTGTTTTAATTAATAAAAATTATTTTATTAAGTTTTACCTATTATTTATCTATTTTTTATAAACTTAAGAATCCTAATTTAGTTGATAAAAGTTATTTTAATTAAGTAATTTTTATAGATTATACCTTTAAATTATTTTTCTACTTTTATCTAAAGAATTTATTAAATTTATCTAATTAATCCAATGAGACAAATTTATGAACTTTACTTAATTTTCTTAAAATAATGAATTAATTATTTAGACTCTTATAATTCCCAAACTTTATTCAGAATTCCCAAAACACCTTATTAGTGCTAAAATAATTGAACGTAAATCCAAGTTATTAGACACATTTATATTAATCGTAGTGGAGGGTGTTATGTGTAATTTTGTTCTCTATATATAATTTTGTAACACTCCTTAATCAATACAACACATTATCACCAAGATTATCTTGGTATCAGAGCTCTCTTGCTTTTAGCCTTTCCTTTTCCATATTGGCATTTCCTGAAGACTGATCACTTTCTTTGTCAGCCAAACAATGGCTCTCATCGTTGCATCCTCTACGGCAGACAAAACTACTCACAACTCACACAAATTTGGTTTTACCCTCTCTCCTATGAACTATGGGTATTGAAAAGCAATGATCTAACCCTTTCTTGTTACCAACAACTTAACTGATTTTTTTGATGGAAGAATACCTTGCCCAACGGAATTCATAACACCAGCAGCCTCATCAGACAAGGATGCCACCAATTCATCCCCACAAGCCAACCATAATCACCAGATTTGGATCGCAAATGATGTCCATGTTCTGTTTTTATTGTTATCCACCATCTTAGAAGCCTTGTTCCAAAATTTTCAAGGTACTTCTTCTCGTGACCTTTGGATTTCTCTTGCGAATGCTTATGCACCACACACCTCATCAAGAGAATACATCCTTAAAACACAATTGATGAAAATTCAAATGAAGGGAGATGAAACATCATCACCCTACCTTACATGAGCCCGTGAATATGCGACTGCCATTGCAAATATCGCTGAACCAACCATGGAAAAGGACATCGTTATTCTCGCGATATCGAGCCACAGAGCCACATAGATGAGTACAATGGCCTGAAAAGCAACCACTTTGGTAGGCATTATCCAACTGCATTTATGAACTCCATGGTGTCACACCCCGACTCGTAGCGGAAGCGCATAGGGGTGTAACATGCATATGGCATAAGCACATTGAGAAAAAAGGTACTATATTATACACTAAAACAATACTACACACTCTGTTTCTGTTTGCACATAAATTATCTTACAAAAGTATGATTCCATAAGCATCGTATCCATATAGCAGGTAGGCGTCTATGCACATAGTATCCGCACATCAAAATTCGAAAAATCCACACACATTCATCGTTCGTTAACTTATTTTCTGAAATCAATGGCCCCAATATCATTGTGTTAATTACTAATGTTGATATGGTAACTATAATGTGCCCTCAGATTCATCCGAGGCATGATTATTATCGTTTTGTTAATCGTATAAGTAGTACGTATCAGTTAGGGTTCACATGGTTTTAGAATAAATGTCAAAGCCTCTCCCGGTTATAACAACTTCATCCCCAAAATCAGTTACTATTTGTCTGTTGGGAAATATGTGAGGATACTTTTTGCGGAATTCATCTTTGCAGTCCCAAGTATATTATAGCCCTCACTGAGAGATCCACCAGACTTTAACGAGTGAAATTTTGTTGTGTCATAATTGTTTGACCTTCCCGTCCATGTTCTCCACTGGTTCTTCCACAAAGTGGAGTTTTTTCATCAACGTGCATGTCTTCCAATGGCACTATAGATGTCTCATTAGTAAGGCATTTCTTCAAGTTTGATACGTGAAAGACGTCATGGATTGTACTTAATTCTCGATGTAGTCTCAACCGGCATGCTAGAGAACCAACCTTAGCAATAACTTCATTAGTTTCAATGTACCTCAGAGCTATTTTTTCTACTTTACCGAATCTTATCACACCTTTCCATGGCGACACTTTGTTGCCTACTTCGAAGGATAGTTTTTGCGGACAACATCGGTGTAACTCTTTTGTTGATCTCGCAAAGCTATTAGCCTATTTCGGATCTTGTGAATCTTATATGTTATCTCTTGAATCAATTCAGATCCTGTGACTTGGGTATCACCAACTTCAGCCCAATAAAGTAGTGATCTGTACTTTCACTCGTATAGAGCCTCGTACCATGTTGCCTGAATACTACTATGGTAGCTATCATTGTACGAGAATTCGATAAGTGAAGATACTTATCCCGACTCCATCCAAAGTCTAGCACACAAGCTCGATGCAAATCTCCTAATGTTTGAGTAGTTCGTTTTGATCGACTGTCTGTTTAGGGGTGATATGTTGTACTCAAATCTATTCGAGTCCCCAAAGCTTCTTGGAACTCCAGCCAGAAGTGTGAAGTAAACTAACTATCTTGTCTGAAATAATGGATATATGCATTAGACGTCGGGCTATGATCTCATACGTGTAAAGCTCCGCAAGTTTCTCCATCTTGTAGTTGATATGAATTGGAATAAAATGTGCAGATTTGGATAGCCTATCAACGACTACCCAAATTGCGTCATGACCTCAGGGTGTCTTGGGACAGTGCATTACGAAGTCCATCGTAATTTGTTCCCACTTTCACCGGGGAATTTTGGGTTGTTGTAGTAATCCCGAGGATTTCTAGTATTCCGCCTTGACTAGGGCACAAGTTAAGCATTTACTAACGTAGGTAGCCGCATCCCTCTTAATATCCGGCCACCAATAAAATTCTTTAAGATCATGGTAGATCTTGTACGTACCAGGGTGAATCGATTACTTAGATTTATGTGCCTCATTCATGATCAATTGCGTACATCATGAACAGTAGGAATCCCCATTCTACTTTTAAAATACAACACTTCATCCATTTTCCTTTCAAAATTCTTTCTATTCCCGTGTAGGTATTCTTTCTCCACTTGGCCTTCCTTTAAGGCTTCAGACTGAGTAACACGTATCTGTTCTTTGAGACTAATTTGAACAATCATTCCAAGTGCTCGCAACCTAAGTTGCTTAATTCCGTCTTTTCTGCTTAAGACATCGGCTACTACATTAGCTTTACCCGGGTGATATTTAATTTCACAATCGTAATCGTTAATTATTCCACCCACCTTCGCTTCCTCATGTTCAGTTCTTTCTGATCGTGTATATGTTGTAGTTTCTTATGATCTGTATAAATTATGCGCTTGGTGCTGTATAGGTAGTGTCTCCCGATCTTGAGTGCAAAAATAACTTCTCCTAGCTCCAAGTCATCGGTAGTATAGTTCTATTCTTGCACCTTTAATTGTTGCCATTTCCCCCAAGGAGGGTTAGTATTGGTGCCTGACATAACTTCTACTTTAATAATAGGAAAACTGCTTCTTTTTCTTCTTTCCACTCGAATTTTCGATATTTTTGAGTCAGGAGGGTTAAGGGTTGGGTAATACTAGAAAATTTTTCAATAAAGCGACGACAATATCTAGCTAGGCCAAAAAATCGGCGGATTTTATTTGGTGTTTTAGGTGCTCGTGAATTCTAAATGGATTCTATCTTGCTATGATCCACATGGATTCCTTGCCGATTTACAGTGTGCCCTAAGAATTGCACATCTTGCAGCCAAAATTCACACTTGGACAACTTTGCATATAACTTCTCTTTCCTTCATAACTCTAGAAGTGTTCGTAGGTGCTGCTCATGCTCCTTCTTGCTTTTAGAATATATCAACATTTCGTCAATGAAGACTAAGATGAATTTATCTACATAAGGTTTACAAACTCGGTTCATGAGATCCATAAATGCCGGGGGTGCATTGGTCAGCCCAAAGGGCATAACCAGGAACTCATAGTGTCCGTATCGAGTTCAGAAAGCTATTTTTGGGGCGTCTTCTTCTTGAACTTTCACTTGATAATAACCTGATCTAAGATCGATTTTTGAGAAATAACACGCTCCTTGCAACTGGTCGAACATGTCATCTATTCGAGGAAGAGGATCTATTCTTAATAGTGACTTTGTTCTGCTCCTGGAAATCTATACACATCCGAAAGCTTCCATTTTCTTTTTGAAGAATCCCACGGTGAATAGCTTGGACGTATAAAGCCTTTATCCAATAGTTCATGCAACTAGTTGGATAACTCTTGCATTTTAGAAGGCGCTAATCGATACAGTGCTTTAGCAATCTGAGTTTCTCCTGGTATCAAGTCTATACGGAATTCGACTTGATGAGTAGGTGGCACTCCGGACAATTCATTAGGAAAACCATCAGAGTATTCACGCACTATCAGAATGTCTTCAATACATATTTCTTTTGGATCCTTCGGCGTCACGTTTGCTAAATACGCTACACATCCTTAGCGTAAACATTTCAACACCTTAAGATGAGATATAAGAGGTAACATGGTACCAGACTTCTCTCTGCATACCATAATCACGTCATTGTTAGGGAGGGGAATCCTAACAATCTCCTTTTCATATATAATATTAGCCTTGTAGTTGGACAACCAATCCATGCCCACTACTATATTGAACCTTCCAAGTTCTACTAGTAGTAGGTCAAGAAAGAATTGGTGTCCGTTAAGAGATATAGGAGAACTACGAATGCTTTGATGGCTCGCTATAGATTTACCGTTAGAAAGTTCTATAGTATAAGGGCTCATTAGTTCACTAGACAACATATTCAATAGGGGTAAAAGGTTAATGGAAACAAAGCTACTATCCGCGCTAGTATCAATAAAACAACACTGAAGCATACTGGCTAAAAACAAGAAAGGTACATGTCACCACGTTCGGATCTTGGCGTGCGTCACTTGATCCTATAATAAAAATGTGACCCATGGCCAGATTAGAAGTCGATGTTTGTCCCCGTGTTTGTCTTCCAGTTGTGCCTTGATTTAGTTTGGGATAGTTTCTTTTGAAATGCTCCATACTATCGCTTTCATAACATGCACAACGTGATGCCTCATGCGAGTTCTATCGTTGAGGTTGTTGTTGGGTGGGTTGGCGTCGTGGGGGTTGGAACGATTGGGTATTACTTGGTGAGCAAGGTATCCCAACTTCCGGCATCTATTACATAACACTATTTAACATTCTCCTAAATGGTGAAAGCCACATTTTCCGTATTTCGGCCAAGTTTCCTTGCCTTTCTCCTGCCATTTGTTAGAAGTAGTCAAGAAAACATTTTTGTTTGCGGATCATAAATAATTGTTATTTTGATTTCCTTCGGCCCTTGACTCATATTCAACCCTTTTAACACCTACGATTTATCCTGGCATCTTCAGTATGCCTCTTCTTGCCACATCAAATGTGATAGTACCAGCCCTCGTCACTACACTTTTCGTCGTTAGGTGTCCTTCTGAGTTAATAATACTCCAAACTTCTGGACCCAAACCCCAAATATAGTGTTCAATATACTTTGATTCGAGTTTAATGATATGCAAAAAATACAACATATAAATCATATCATATGAGGTGCCAGCCAGGTATGGGTCGTGCCCCACTGAAGATTCCTAGAGGATAAAGACAAACAGAAAAAGACAATGGACACGGGGCCATGTCCCCTAAGCACGAATCGTGGTCAACTCTCAGATTTGAAAATCTGGGTTCGTACAACAAGTACAGAAGACACGGGGTTGTGTTGTTGACACAGGGGGCCGTGTGTGTGCAGATGGGCTGACAACAACATTAAATGAAGACAGAGAAGGGAAGAACACGGGGTCATGCCTAGTGGGCACAGAGCCATGTGAAGCACCTGTTTTCAGCTATAAAAGCAGGTGTTTGGGTCACTTGCAAACCATTTCTTGGTAAACCACATATTCTGACATTTGCCACCACTCTACCACCACAATACCACCATCATCCATCACTCTCATCCATCATCCATCCTTAGAGTGTGTGTAGTCTCGGGATCCAATATCGATAGTAAGAGTTTTTGTCAGTCATTATTGGCTAAACTCTTACATCACTTGGTGAAGACAAAATGATTTATGTATTACTTTTGATTTCCTGGCTTTGGTAACTTTTTATTTGGGTTTATATTAATGATTTTAATAACTAGTTTTTTTATATTGAAGTTGAACTTTATTTAATGATTTCTTCATGTTTTTTTATTCACTCGTTCGTGTCTTTACGATCAATATAAAGCACGTTAACTGCCTGGAAGGGGATTAGAAGGGTGGTTGGGTAAAGTTCTTGCCTCATTCAGTGTATAGATCCAACAAGGACCTGATTGAAACTTATTAGGACTTCCCTTGAGGCATATAGCATCAAATTGGGGGAAGTAAGAACGGCTTGTAATCCCTTATAAATCAACTACTATTAAAACTTTAAACCAGCCTTGCTGGACTATATCCCTGCTGACTCAGACCAATATGGTTGAGGGTAGTGTTCCCTCCAAATGAGGGATATGCCACTTTTTGCAATAATAATTTACTTAATTACCTTTCAATAATCCAGTCTTACAGGACTGTATCCCTGCTGACTCAGACCAATATGACTTAGGGTAGCGTAGCCTCCAAAAGAAGGACATGTCACAATAACTAAGATAATCTCTTAAAAAACCCAAAACAATGAAATCATCAAATGATACATAAATGACGAGTCAGATGCACATGATTCTATCTTGTCTATCTATTTTCTTTATTTATTTATTCTTTTCCTCTATTTTTATTTACTAGAAAAACAAAAACAAAAATTTTCTCTCAATATTTGGTTAGAATAGACGTCGACGATATTCCGGTATTAAGAGCTCTTGCGTCCTTGGATGACCACGGTATGTTATCGTCACTATACTACGCTAACCATGGGTGCACTTGCCCTAGCGTGTTGTAGAGAGTGATAGTTTTAAATTGTGTTTTATAAATTTAAAGCTTGATTTAAGAGTAAAAAGGTACTAAAAATGCATCAAAATTTTGTACACGCTCCGACACGTCATGTTTTTGGCGCCGTTGCCGGGGACACAAGGATTTTAAGAAAGTTTAAAATCGGCATCCTAGTCATTCTTATTTTTCTAATTTTTCTTTTTAGTTTTTTTTTCGTTTTCTTTTAATTTTTCACTTTCTTCAAGGGTGACACGGGGCCGTGTGTGATCAACACGGGATCGTGTCACATCCCTAGTAAGAGCAAGACTATTTTCTACCAGATACGAGGTGCAGCACGGGGCCGTGTAACAACAGTTTGTAAGAAAACAGTAAAAGCCTAATCCCAACGTTTAAAACCAATCTGGCAAACATGGATGTTTATGATTATTTTTCCCCTTCCACTCTTACGGTGAATGGTGCAAGTTATGTGGTGGAATGCACAAAGAATTAGAATGTGCCATTCTAATATTCGATTCCCACTACTTTGCCCCATCGTTTTCTTGTGACGATCACCTTAAGATGGATAGGATTAAAAACGATAATGGTGTCCATCAACCTGAATCCCATAAACCCTCTTACCTATGAGACTTAGAAGACGTAAGTCAAATGGAAAAGAGGATTCTCCAAAAACTCAAAGTAATAGAATCCATGATGAAGGCGCGATGTTCATCAAGGAACAAAAGCAAAGAAGAATCTCTGGAGGTACATTCATGTACAAACATCACCTAGACCAACAAACCTACCCTAGACACTTGCGAAAACGAACGCGATAGTCGTTCCTGTATCGACCTCGTGATGACAGTCCCCTTTACAGTGTCTGAGTCTCACACCGATGGTTTGGATGGGAGCGAGTGGACTCACACCTTCTTTAACAAGAGCCCGGATAAGGTAAATAAGGGATGGTTTCACCCTGCCACTTTTAAATTAGGATTCTATCTTTCCGAGAAACTCTTGAATTTCCGTACCTCTCGCCGGAGCCTAAGGTATATCTGGCAGTACTATGACAACTCGAGATTTCAAGACCTTTCCTTTACACGTCACCCGTTTTGCTAACCTGTTTTATATTTCGTTGTACAGTGTATCATGCACATTATTTTAGAATGATATTTGTGTAAGCAACTTGGTGGTTAATGAGATTAGCATTTAATAAAAATGACAAAAACCCTTTCCGTCACCGCACTGCTCGACGAAAGACTGAACTTCGTCATTGACGAAGAACGAAATTCGTCACCAGTGGTTTTTTCGTCGGCCCAGTTATCTTCGAAGCCCATGAAGGGCCCGGCTCGCTGATTAGTTCATATCTACTTAGAGCGTTTCATTCCTCGCAAAACATAACTTGCTGCAAACCCTAGCCCTCATAACCGACGGCAGCCTCCTTCCCCCTCTCATGAGAAGCTCTACCCTCTCATCTAAGCATAACTCTCTCACTCTGCATCGACTGGTTAGTATGTTATCCATAGTTTTGATTCGGGTTGATTTGATTTCCTCTGATTTCATGTGGTTGTGTTTGATTGTTAGAGCATGAGATATTGTTTAGTGGCATAAAGAATTCTGTGAATTTTGTATGTTAGAAAATGTTGATATATGCCTGGGTTGCATTAATCTTGATAACTAGAATCGTATGAATATTGATAAATGAACAACATGAATTTACGATTAAATGTTGTTAAGTGATGATTGGTAACTTAGTGATGATGGTTGCATACTAAGATTGAAACCATTATATTGATGATCTGATTAGGATGTTTAGGGTTATTGATCGAGTAGATTAATTGTTGTTGATTGAACGTTGAATGTGTACATGATTAAACCGATGAAAGTGATGATGACTATGTTGATGCGATGAAACAGTTAGGACGATTAGGGTTTGCAGGTGCACCATAACCATCAATGTTATTCACGACGAAAAAACTGATGTTTCGTCACTATTAGTCGTGATGAAGGACTGATGTTTCGTCACAACCTGATCTCGACGAAGAATGCATATTTCGTCACAGGTGATAGTTCGTCGAGATGGTACATGGTTAGAACAATTCACACGTGATTTGATACTTCGCCCCATCTGTTATGTTATTAGGACACATGTGTTGTGACTTTTTGTTGGTGGCATGATAGTATTGATTAACTGAATGTTAGGGTTTTGATTTGGACTCATGAGGTAGTCAATCCATCTGTTATAAGTTAGGGTGATAACTGAGTACTCGATGTGTAACATAAGGTGATCTTGTGATAGATGTGAATTGTGTACTTGATTGATTGTAAAAACTGATGTTGTTGGTAACCATTGTTGGGAACATGAACTGTGTTATAAACGTGCATGAAATCTAACTGCTTGCTATGTGATATGTGACAATGGTATTACGTGTGACTTGTTGAATACGTAAATTGGATCCGTGTTTATGAAACTAATTATCTTTCGTAACCATGGTAGGGTTTGGTTGACTAACTTGGAACGGGTTATGTAACGTAACATACCGAGCAATCTAAGGTGAGTTCACTGCTCTTTTTCCAAGCATGCGTCCCGGGGAGGGACATCTGGTAAACGTTCCGAGGAGGAATGTCGGGTTATTGGGTTTGACTGGAATGTTAAACTTGGGATGTTGGTTAATACACTCACATCTATCACTTAATTCCCTTCAACCGATTTGTTGCCGGGGAGGCAACGGGGTATTAGTTAATAGCACTATTTAGGTTTGGCACCCTCACACCGTACCGGGGAGGACGAGAGTGAAATAATGACCCTAGTCTTGACCATTGCTTTGATAGAGGTATTGGGGAATAGGGCAAATAATCTGGAGCCAACGGCGGTAATCGAGTTATTAACAACATCAAATCTCTAAAATGTTTAAACTCATATCTGGTAACTAAACGTGTTAACAAACTTTGAACTCACCAGCGTAGTCGTAGTCTGACACACTTGTCTGCATGCTTGCAGGTCAATAGGGTTATATCATTAGAACTTGTTGTTTGGAAGGCTGGAGTGGTCATGGGTCGAGATACATGGAATCGCAAGTCAAGTCTAATGGTTTTCGTACATGTGGTTTATGAAACACTTAACAAATGATTTATGCTTCCGCTATATACAATGAATTACATTTAACGTTTTGTAACACTTTATGTTAATGAATGAAAGTATTTAATTAAATATAGTTATGACTTCAATGTGATTGGTGGCTAGATCCTGGTACGTCACACGTCCCGCGGTGTTTCCGCAAGTCGTATTTTGGGGGTGTGACAAGTACAGTGTTGTTCTGACCAGTAACGAACCACCCGATAATAAATGGTTCCTTAAAACCTCATACATAACTTCATAAAAACCCTGAAACACGGGGTCATGTCCAATCTTCTTCCAAACATGAGGGCACGTCAGAAAAACACGGGGCCATGCACCTCATATTTTTTAGCACGAGGCTGTGTCAACGTAGACATGGGTCGTGTCTCACTAACAGACAACCTTCTCTGACTCATGCAGGCGACACGGGGTCGTGTTTCCCAGACACGGGGCCGTGGTGACATGCTTTCATTTTCTATAAAGTCAGCCTTGAGGAGAATGTTTGGAGCCATTCCAAAAAGACCAAGATCCTTCTAGATCTTGCACACATAACCAAAAAACTCAAGGAATAACCACAGAGGAAAGAGACTTTCTCTTTAGACCACTCTCTCTCGGTACGTGAGTGCTTTAGGAGAATCTCTCGATGAGATGACCACGGTGGAAGAGGTTCTAATTGACTGAGTGAACTACCTCTCCATGGCATGGGAATATTGCTTCAGGGAAATCAATCTTCTTCACCAAAGGTTGAATATTTTGGTGGTGCCCCCAATGGAACCAATTTGGCCTCAAGAAGATTGGAACCTTGCTAACGAGGTCATTCACCCCACCGGATGGGATGACGAGATACCACCAGAACCTCCTATTAATGTTGCCTTTGAGGTTCCGATTAATCCCGCTCCCTACCTCAAGAAGAAGTTGACGAGGAACCCTTTATCTTCCTTCTGAGGGAGATAATGGAAATGCTCAACGACCTCTAATAGAGTATTTTCTAGAATATCTTGAAGCCCTCTGAAGATTAATCTCGGTTTTCACTAGTCGTAGATCTATCTAGGGAGTAGTTATTAGGGTTTTGAACTAAGATCTCTTGAAGCCCTCTTTGTATTTTTTTTCTTTTTAATAGATGAAATTAAAGTATCTTTTGTGGTGGTAAATATAAAAGCATGCAAAAGTGATGAAATTAGTCAAAGGAGGTTGACCCAGCACCCCATGCATGAAAACAGACGACTCCCGAATGAAAATCTTCATATCGGTGAGTGCAGCACGGGGTCGTGTCAGGTAAGCACGCCCTCGTGCCCAATGTCTGTTGTAACATTTTTTATTTTGAAACCTTGACACAGGGCCGTATACCATGAGCACGCCCCCGTGTTTGCCTTTTGGAAGAATTCGGTACTGGCACTTTTGACACGGGGCCTTGTCAAGTGCCTGTTTTTCAAAAAAAAATGTTATTTTTAACACACATTTAATCAATTTAACCATTTTTTAAATATTTACAACCGATAGCGCCGTGATAAAAAAAGGAACCATACATGAAAAAATTATAACTAGGGCATGAAAAATTTTTAAAATCTTGATTGTATATATTCTTTAACATTTTTACCCTTTCCCACAAACTTGTGAGTTTTGAGCCTTGAACGAACATCCACTATCACATCTATACTAAATGCTCATTCTGCGTCTCTTGTGTGAATAGCCCGTACGGTTCCTACAAATCTTGAACTTGACAAGACAATATATTCCCGGTCCTTACGGACTAATCCAAGTAACTATATGATTAAGGCATTAGGATTTTAAACCCCTTTTCCATTTCAACCTGATTTTTTATTTTTATCTCCCCACAAAAACACAAAAATTCCCCCTAGTTAACCCCCTTTGAGCCTAAACCCTTTCATTTCAAAACCCACAACACAGTGTCACCCAAAAACCATATTTTTTATCTTTACACCTTTTAGTTTAGTAAAAATCGGTTCTTTTGGAAAAATGCAAAAATATGTGACTAAGGCTTATCAAAAAAGTATACTATTGCTTAAAGTGCTTGAAATAAATAAGCAAATCTACTGCTTAACAATACTTAGTTACTTCATAAAGTCACAAATAAAATTTTCAAAAGAAAACCAACTTTTTACACTTTTAGCCACTTTCAATAAAACTACCCTACCCTTAACCAAAAACCTACCCTTTCAAAAGTTCTCTTCATATTTGCAAAGACTAAGTCAAAAAGGAGGAGGTTTATTCCTTGTCAAGCTTATGGTAGGAGTAAGTTCTATACCGGGACAGAGCACTCAAGAATGAGACGCAGGAGTTGCTCGTGTTCTTCTTGGCTCTTGGAGTAGATCAAGATGCAGTCGATGAAAACGATGACAAACTTATCAAGATAAGGTTTACACACTCGGTTCATGAGATCCATGAAAACCACAGGTGCATTGGTTAATCCGAACGGCATAACTAGAAACTCGTAATGACCATAACGAGTCCTAAATGTTGTTTTAGAGATATCTTCGTATCAGACTCTCAACTGATGATAGCCCGATCTTAGATCGATCTTAGAATAGAAACTTGACCCTTGAAGCTGGTCAAATAGATCATCAATGCGAGGAAGTGGATATCGATTCTTAATAGTCACTTTGTTCAATTCACGGTAGTCGATACACATGCAAAAAGTGTCGTCTTTATTTTTGACAAATAATACTAGGGCTCCCAAGGGTGACGAGCTAGGATGAATGAAACCCTTATCTAACAGCTCAAGTAGTTGTGTCGATAGTTCTTCCAGTTCGGCTGGAGCTAAACGGTAGGGTGTACGAGCTGTTGGTGCCGCTCCAGGAGTTAGCTCGATTTGGAATTCAACTTGACGACGAGGTGGGGGGCCAAGTAATTCCTCAGGACAAACCTCTGGGTAGTCGCGAACGACAGGAATATCTTCTATCTCCTTTTCCTCGGCTCGAGCATCGGTGACAAGAGCTAGGATAGCGGTATGCCCTTTTCGTAAACACTTCTGTGCTTTCAAAAATGAGATGATGCCTACAATAGCACCAATCTTTTCACCTTGAACAACAAGAGGTTCGCCAACAGAACGAGGTATGCGGAAAATCTTCTCTTGGCAGAGTATTTCCGCTTGATGCTGGGATAACCCGTCCATTCGGACAATGACATCGAAACATCCAAGAACGATGGGAAGGAGATTGATGGAGAAAGTTTGATCAGATAACACGAGTTTACAATCGTTGATGATGTGAGTTGCCTTTATATTTCTACCATTGGCCAATTCCGTCACACCCCGACCACGTAAAACAACAAAACGTGGTGGAAACGTCGGGGAGGGTTGTAACAGAATCATTGTTTGATAACCAGGGATTAAACAGTTTCGTTTTATTGAATTAAATGTATTACATTACATTGGAATTACACACAAAACAGGAAAAAATAAACTTTCATTGTTATTAAGTCACTAAGGCCTCGTCCATTCCTATGTGAGCGTACACATTATCATCATCAACATCATCAACTATGGTACCTGAAACACATGTGAAAATACGTCAGCATAAAAATGCGGGCGAGTACATAGGTTTTATGTGAGTGTCAGATTCATGGCTCGTTTTACATGTTGCAATACTTATTTAAAAACCTTATTTTGAAAAGTATAGTATTGCGACATAATTAACCAACTCAAATCAAGTTGGATATGATTTATAAAATCTCGTAGCCATGATTCTTAACTCCAAAACATTTGTTTTATGAAATCAAATTGTAAAATATCTCGTAGAAGCTCGTTAATAAATCTCGTATGGTTTATATTATTCAGAAAACATCATTTTGTGACATCGTTTCAAAATCGTTTACCCAAGTGATCTAGATAACTCAACCATATATAATGTGTTAAAGCACTTATATATAGGAAGTACAAGCGGCGTATCCACCATGTTTTTAACACATTACACCCACCCCGTTACCTAATCACTTCCCTAACCCAATGATTCAAACAGTTACAAATGGTTCACATATATCAAATGGTTACAAATGGTTCACATCAATCGAATGGTTACAAATGGTTCACATCAATCAAATGGTTACAAATGGTTCACATATATCAAATGATTACCAACGGTTCACATACATCAAATGGGTACAAATGGTTCAAATAGTTCTAAATGTAAAACAATGGGCTAGGATGTTAAGTGAACATACATAGCAAAACATAATGAAATCATGTACTAATAATGTACTAATGAACATAGCTAGTATATGATATGAAAACATGGAAACCATGAAAGTAACAAGTAGGCACATGTGTTTCACCCCAAAACGTTTGAAAAACAGTAAAAGAGGGGTCTAGGTACTTACTTGAGGGAGCTTAGAAGTCTTGAACAACAACCAAGCAAAGCTAGAGGGATCACAGAATCAAACGGCACCTAATATAGGTAACTATGTAAATAAACCGGACCTAAATCGGAAAAACGGATAGAATGAGGTTTCGTAAACCAAATGAGTATAGGAAATCATGTAATATGGTTTAACAAAGCCTACTTTCTAAAAGGAAACCTATCCTAAGTGCTTACGACCCATTACGACCCGTTTAGGTAGCTTACGCTACTTTAACGCGTCGTTCGCGTAAAACGCGTTCGGACCGCCTAACTAGTCCTATGACAAGTAATATATGCCTTAACATGTCTAATACTGTTACCTAATCAGTTTAGATGTCAAACTTTAGGTTACATATGCTTAAAATGAATTTATGCGTAAAAAGGGCATTTTAGTCATTTACCTAAGGCATATAAACTACCTATCATATAACTACTTAAACGAAGTGAACATATGGTATAACCTCGGAAGGTTATTTCCTATGCAACTATGGTCACATAATATGCTTGGTCGGATCCTAATGATCGACCAAACGGGTCGGGTTCGAAAGTCTAAGCGGTTGTTTAGACCGCTTATTCTACGACCCTATATAAGCACTAAACCTAAGTGATGAGATAAACATGTTAAAACATGTTTAATGAAGTTAGAAAACAGGTTTGGTATCAAAACAAACGGTTTTGATACCTAAAAGGAGTTTGGTTACAAAATACGCAAGAATACGCATTTTGGCCGAAACCACGACTCGCCACTATGCCTAGATAACGTGGTAATCAGTAGGTATAGTCATAAGAGACTAAAACCATCGTGATTACACTCACGTTATGAAGTTCAAACGAACTTCGTATTGACCATAAACTGGTCAATGCAGAAAGTTTTGTTTGACTTTCACGCTAAAAATGCATAAAAGAACGAAAGAGGACTTACAAAAGGTCCAAGGAGGTTTGATCCAATTTATTCTCAGGTATGAAGTGCAAGACTTCAACTTAGAGAATGAAAATCAGATCAAATGTGTTTTTGAGAGCAAAGGGGGTGGGGTTTATATAGTTTTTGCACAACCGTTAAGATCGTTCATTGTAAAACGAGCTTCGATCTCATCCGTACACATGTGCCCATGGTTTTGTGAAACCATGGGAGCCCCTAGTTTCATTTAAACCATGTGCAAATGAGGGAAACAGCTGGAACAAGCTGGAATTTAGATTTTTCATTTTGGTCCCTTCCTAAGATAACTATGGAAGAATGTCAATTTTGGTCCCTGAATGTGCAAAACATGGTTTTTGATGCATTTTTGACACGTTTAAGCCCCGTTAATCCAATTTCAAGGCTCTAAAATGAAGTTAAAGTATAGGGAACATGAAAAATGCTCAAAAATATCTCGGATGTCGGTTCGTTTGGTGGTATGGTTGTGTTGTTCGGTTAATTACGACGAAACACGAACGAATGCGAAAAACGATCCAAATTACGCGATGAATGGAATTTTATCATGCCAATCACTAAAATAAAATATTTTAATGATTACATAAAGTTTTGGATGTCCGGATGTATTCAGAACGTAAGATATGCGCGAAAATGCAAACTTATGCACTTTTTGACGCTTTTAGTCCCTGAATGACCAAAAAGTTTATTTTAGCACACGAACCCCTCAAAGCCTATTTCTAAGCTATGTAAAGGATATTTAGGGTATGTTTAACTTATGATCATGTTCCAGAATGTTCGTTACAGTAGAAATCGGCATACTTTCAGAGTTTGTCGAAATTAGTTCCTGTAAGCGAATAAACTTGATTTCGCCACACCAAACCCTCCAAAACTTATTTCTAAGTTATGTAAAGGTTATTTAAGGTATGTTAAGCATATTTAACTATTCCGGAGTCTTCGTTGCGTTAAACTGGTTATATTTGCGCATCAGTGCGCGTATAACCTTCCAGAAAGCGATTTAAAGCTTGAAATCGAACAAGAATTGATATGTGCAAAAGATACACATATTTATACAAATCCCAAGTATGAAATACAAAATTTCATTGGTTTGGTATTGGTTTGATGGTTGCAGAGGCACAGGTGTCACAAATTCGACGATATGTGTAGAGTCTAAGAAGGTTGGTGCAGACTTAGGCATCTTACTAAAACTTAGTGATATGTAGCTAGCATCGGCTCCAGAATCAAACATTATAGAAACATAAAGATCATTGAGTAGGAACTTACACATCACAACATTTGGGTCGTTCCTCGCTTCTCCAATGCCAATCACAAAAACTCGTCCTCTTGCGCCATTGTCGCCATTGTTGTTTCCAGCTCCTTGATTGTTGTTGTGGTTCTGATTCAACCATGGGAAATTCTTCTTGAGGTGACCCTCATCACCACACTAAAAACATCCTTTAACATTTCCCCGATGTGGTTGTTGTTGTTGTTGTTGTGGCTGATTCTGCTTGACTGGGTGTGGGCTCCTACAATCCTTGACCTCATGCCCAATCTTGTTGCATCGTTGGCAGCGACCCTTCTCATGCTGCCCATAGTGGTGTCGGTTGCACTTGTTGCACTTAGGGTGGTTTACCAAATAACCACCACCCTGCTGATTAGGCCCTTTGTTTCCTTCGACTTTCCTTTGCTGAGACTAAGGTTGTGAAGAGTTAGCACCTTTGTTGTTATCCCACTTGCGTTTGTTATCTCCAATTGCATTGATAGCAGTGCTGATTCTGGGAGGCAGCTTGCCTTGCTCAACGGCCTGATCGGTGAGACGATGCGCCAAACGGATATTCTGCTGAATATTGGTGAGGTTCGCTGAAGTCACAAAACTCTAGATTTCTGGGACTAAGCCTCTGAGATAGAGCTTAATTCGGTGGTAGGCTGGCTGGGACAGGTTCGGACAGAGAGCAGCTAAGTCGTTCGATCTTTTGGTGTAAGCTTCAATCTCAGACCCAATCATCTTCAGTCCATAGTACTCCACTTTAAGCTTCTGGATGCCGTCCCTATGGTAGTGCTCTTCTTTGATCAACAGCTTGAATTCATTCCAGGGAGTGCATACTCGAGGCGGACTTTAAGCTTCTGTATTTCATTCAAGAGTAGCAGTTGCAAACTTCACTCGACAGACGGCAGGGCAATCACAAATCTCGAACACTGACTCGACCTTCTCAATCCAATGCTCCCTCGGTGCTATTGAAAGGATGAGGCTTGCATTCCATGAAAGTTTTGAACGTGCATACTCGAGGCTGAGGAGGTTCCTGTCGACCTGTTGCGTGAGAATAAATGAATAAATTCAAGATAGGTAGAGTGATACGAGAATAGGATGGAAACATCCTAGACTGTTTTAGATTAGTTGTACCTCAAGGGTGTGCTGCGAAAGCTGCAGCCACCCTAGCATTGATCAGAGTGTCCAGTTGCTCTAGAGTCAAGTTCACGCTTCCTCTTCCATGTCCGCTCATATTTCTTCACATCCACAAAAGCATAGAATGAGAACATCGTCAGAAAGATTGAGAGAAAGATAAATAGAAAGAAATATATCTAAAATACGGAAGTTTCCAAGCTAACGCTTAGAATAGTATCCAGTAAGTAATATATATCACTAAGTATGTAGTACACTTAAGTAGAGTGACAAGTAAGCAGTTACTCATGCTTGGTAGTCTAGAGTACTAAGCCTTGCACTTGGAGTGTAGTGTCGTTGCAGATTGATTTAAACAAAAAACAGTTATAGTTCGGTTTTTCTCAAAAGACACTTTCTTTTTAAAACCAAGTTCTCTATAACTAGTGGCTCTCATACCAATCTGTAACACCCTGAAATTCCACTAAGCGGAGTATTACCGCGAGGCGTGCGACTAACCGATTCATGCCACCAATCATATTGAACATACAAGATAAAGTAGAATAAAACTAACAGTTTTACAATACGATTAGCGACATTTCAGCTAAAGTCTTGAAATAAGGTTTAAAGTATCTAGCCGAAGCATTAAACATAAGGTTCGAAGATAGTTTTAAGACATAAAACATGAGTTCCATAATCTATAACGGATTTTTAATTGACACCACACTCCTGTCAGCTAAGGCTCCAACGTTGCTCGTATTAACATGAAAGCATGTAGGAAAATGTCAACAAAAAGTTGGCGAGTTCACTATTTAAAAAGTTTTCTTATATTATCCCAAAACGTTATTTTAAGTAAGTCAACGTTTATAAAACACGCCACGGGGAGCTACCCCATGTAGGCTACTAAACTGTGTGGTACCGAAACTGACACTGTCCGTGCATTTCGCCCATGATCGAGGTATATCATCCTCAATCGGTTTATAAGGCCATACTAGTTCACGCCCGCCCTCCTCGGTATGGTGTGAGGTTGTCAAACCTAATAGCGCTATCAACTAATACCCCGTTCGCCAATTCGACGACTAATCGGTATAAGAGTTTGGGACTTCATGATAGAGTGTCGTTTAGTACACTAGAACATGATTTACAAGTATTTAAATATCTATTTCGTGCCCCTGGAATATTAGGTTCCCAAATCCACCGGGAATACTTGCTTTTAAGTGATAGTGTGAACTCACCTTTGATTGCTCAGTTTAATAGATTGTTTATCCTAACTTGGTTAACCGTATCCTATTAAGGTTACCATTTATTAGGATTGTATATGTATATCACGTATTTTATACATGTATAAATCAAGTAGTGTTCGGAAAATAGGTAGTTATACTATCATGCACATATAACACTTCAACAGTAGCAATTTACATAAAAAAAACGTAAACAGTGGCACTGTGCAGATACAACTATTTGACTTGGGCTTAATCAGTGTGTGGCCTGCCTTAATAAACCCAACATCTCAAACTGTGCGGCCCACTTAACAAGTATGCGGTCATCCATTACGGAAGTTGTACTAAGTGTTTTAATGAGTTGTACGAGGGGAGTGTTCAAGGTCTTTGGTGTGCGATCTGCAAGGATTCCTTATACATCGTGTTCTGAAAGTTGTACAATCCAGGTGTGTAGGCCCTTCTGAGTGTCCGACTCAGCAGGGATGCCTTGTACTTTCTGCATTTGGGTTGTACACCTGGGAGTGTGCGACCCCCAAGTGTGTGATATGCAGTGAGTGCTTGTACGTTATGCTCTCTGGGTTAAACGTGAGTGTATGACAAGAATGGGCAAACAATTGCAATGTTCACCCTTTTCAGATCAAACAGTCAAGACAACTAACTTATTATCTTTCATATCATTCATCATAAAATGCTAAGATCTAACATTTTTTTCCACATATCAAATTCAATATCATTCTATCCATCCATTCCTTTAAATAGTGAATTACTTAAATTATTTCATCAAATCATCCATTATCATGTAGTCATGTAAATCAGTTATCATGCTTCTAAAACCCTCATCATTAATGAACCCGAATCCAAAACATCAATGGCATCCTAATATTTCCTACACATAATCACTCACGAATCATCATCAACGCCCTTCATCAATTTACCTTTTCATAATAGTGAGACCATATAGATCACAATAGTGAACAGTTCCATTTAATCATCATAGAAACAAAATTCTTAACACCTTAACATTATACAAAGTTCCAACATTCATAGCATGTTAAATCCTTAGACATTATAACACAAAAAAATTAGATCCGAAGAGCATTGTGGGACACACATTATGGCTTAGAACAAGTGACGAAGAACATTCATTCAAGAATCAATCATACAACATATACACGCCAATATTCATACAAGCTATCATTTAGTGTTTAACCGATTGCAAGAAAAGGTTTTAGGGTTTAGGGAAATGTGCCTTTAAATAGGCACATCCAGTAGCAAAAACGAAAATGGGAACCAGTTGTCTTATACATGCCGCACACTTATTTGGAAAACAAGTGTGCAGTCTGGGATTGTGGGCGGAAAAGGGAGAGGCCCAAATAGAAGAGTGTGCAGTCCAAGTGAGTTAGGCTTAGCATTGGACCGACCCAGTTATGTACTAGTGTACGA
This sequence comes from Helianthus annuus, assembly GCF_002127325.2. Lineage (NCBI taxonomy): Eukaryota > Viridiplantae > Streptophyta > Magnoliopsida > Asterales > Asteraceae > Helianthus > Helianthus annuus. The sequence goes on along the minus strand of NC_035434.2, from coordinate 47,995,805 downwards.
GTAATAAAGGAGTGTGCGAGTATAAGCTGAGTGTGCGGTTGCACACTATGCAAACTAGAGTGTGTGGTCTAAAATATTAATATTAATACTAATATTTATAATAATAACCAGGGTAATCGTTTCTTAATTAATCACACACACATAATTATTCCCAAAATAAAACCCTTATATATATATATATATATATATATTAATTATCACTTGTTATATATAAAAATTACATCGTAAAGAAACGGTACGAAACGGAACATGCGGGTTGTTACATACCTTGTTATCACACCATTCTTCTCTCTTGGACCAAACACTTAGGTCATAACACTGATTTGATGTGTAATAGTCATCTCTCCAGCTTCTTCTGTTAACTTGATTTGACTTTGAAGCACTGTGGCCAACCTGGACCAATTATTTTCAAATTTCTGTAAGTTTTGTTTTTCAAATTGTTGTGCATTTTTGTAATGATGATTGGATGTTTAAACTGATGATCTTTTATTGTATAATTTTTATCATTTTTATTTTGTTTTTGTTCCTTGTTTTGCTTAGAAGTTGAACATTCACCTTTTTCAGCAAATGGTGGAACGGTTTCTTTAAATTTTTCTTTTAATTTCAAAGATATTTTTTTATCATTTTTATCATCATCAGTATCATCATCACAATCTTCAATTATGACTTCATCATAATTTTATGACGTTATCACTTATTGGAATCTCGACTGAGTAAGTTTTATTTTTAGTGTTATTAGGTACAACAGTTTTTTATTTACTTTTTCCTGATGGTTTATACCCAATACCACTTTTACAAGAATCATATTTGTCCTCTCCAGTTTCTTTTTTTTTTTTTTTTTTGATCGGTTTTGGAACCATATTATCTAGCATTATGGACGAGACAACAAAACCTTTCAATTTATTTTCTAAATCATCAATTTTATTATTAGCAATCTCAATCTCTTTTTCAAGTTGAGTTATTTTCTCAATATGAGAATTTATTGCAATTTGATTTTCAAAACCATTTTTATTTAAAACCAATTTTTTTTCTAAACTTTTTATTTGATTTTTTTAAATCCTTTTCATTTTGTTTTTAAATTTTTGTTTTCAATGTCAAACTCTCCGCATCTTTCAGAAGAAGTTTGAAATCATCATATCTAGATTTATCACATTTTAAGTTCACTTGTTCAAAACATGAAGCCTCATTTGTAGATATGCTTAATTCTTTGACTTCACTATGCTGCACCACCATCTTTTCTCTCTTTATCTTTAGTCTTAAAGCTTTCTTCTCTCCAACTTTTGGTATCTTTGATTCAATCATATTGATGAAATAATCTTCATAGACATAATCATCAATCCTTATTTTCCTCAACACTTCAAACCAATCTGATGATAATGATTCGATTATTTTTTCGTTCTTCTTTACATAGGATTTATAGAAACCAAATTTATTCATTTCGTTCATTAATTTTCTATATCTGTCTAACCCTTCCTCCATCGATTCATCTTCTTTGATTCTAAAATTTTCAAATCTTTCTCTTATACTCTTTTGATTTTTATACTTTTGATTATCACTGTCCTTCATTTTAACAAATTTTGTTAACCAAACAATTTTTGAACTCATTTAAACTGGCAAAAACTCATTTGTGCGGATGTAAACCTTTTTGTGCGGATTAGTCTCTTTCGTGTGAATGAGACTGATTCGTGCGAAGTTTCTTACTTTCATGCGAAGGAAAATAGATTTGTACAAAACAAATCACTTTCGTGTAGACGAAACAATTCAAACAAATGACCACCTTCGTGCGAATCAAAACACTTTCGTGCGAATGTGATTGATTCGTGCGAATGAGAAATTCGAAAAAGCAATTTTACTTCCTTACGAATGTACTTTGTTGGTGAAGATGAGCTCTAGTCCGTGCGAACGAGTACATCTGTACGGAGATGAAAAATCTGGTTTTTCTCGTTTTTTGAAAATTTCGTCATAAAATCGTTTGAAATTTAAGTTGATTTTACAATATGTTGTTCCAAACTGAGTTTTTCACACTCCTTAAAAAATTAGTCCAGTTTAACCGTGAAAATGAAAAAAAGAAAATGTTTAGAAAAAATGTTTTAATTGTCTAAGTCTTGTAGTTTTAGTAGATATCAGCCTCCTGCTCTGATACCACTTGTAGGTCTGGTTTATGGATCGTTCAATTATGTTTACGGTGATATCTAAACCTAAGTTTAATCTGCGGAATACATTAGAAATAGGTAGAAACACAAGATTTCACAATTTTCTAAGTTTTTTAATCAATTCACAGTCACAGTACAAATTTGACAATGTTTCGCCTCACAGTCTGTCACACCCATTTTTTATCACCTCGACCGCACGTCTATTTATAGACATGTACATCTGTGTGGACTAAGGAACTTATATTTGTACAGATCAAACTACCTTTGTATGAAGGTGTATCTTCGTGTGGACCATGCTCATCCGTGCGGATGTGCTACATCCGTACAGATGAGATACTTTTACAACATAAACTTATATCTGAGAATTCTAGACCTATTTCATCAAGACGTAGGCAACAGACATATGCATCAATAGTCTCCACCTTGGGTATTGCCGCAGTCTTGATCTGCACTCTTGATCAACATCTTCAAGTGAAAACCGTAGTCTCCCCCTTGAATGATGCTCCGAGTCTCTAAGATTTGAAGATTCAAACACAAACAATTACTCAACAATCTCGTTTGTTCGGCTCACATTCAATATTATCCAGTTATAATGGAAGTTTATAAAAGAAAAGTCTTTTAGCTTTTGAATTTTAAATGCAAAAATGTAAACAAACTGAAATGTAATATTTACAAATTTGGAGTGAAAACGTGCCAGAGAATCATGCCACTTTTTGAGACTTATGAGTTGCATCGTTGATCTAAGAAACACTTAGTTTAAACAATTCACGTGGAATGTCGGAATAGCCCCTCATCATGTAAGGTACATTAATTTCCACTAATTTCTTATGGACCCCACGATCTCAGCATAGCCCCTCATCATGTAATACATTGACTCAAGTAATGCCATTAAACTTTCATCAATTGTGATATGTGTAAAAATAAAGCAGAATGTTTAAACATTAACAATCAGGTCGATCTTTTGATATGCAGTGAAAGTCCAATGTTTTAACAAAACAAGAAAGGAAAACAAGTTGAAATTGTTTAGATCTTAACCACCAGTTTGATATTTTCATAAACGTAAAGGTGATCCAAGATTTAACCGAAACACTAAGTAAAATAAAGCAGAAATGTTCAGGCACTAACATCCAATTCGATACTTTCGTATACGTAGAGGATGTGAAAGGCTTAAACAAAATAAAGAAATAAAACAAGTTTAAATCTTTGCAAAATAAAATACACAATCACAGTGACTTTTTCAGTCAGTTCTGAAAGTTCACAAACTAACCAGATTTTATGCTTTTCCACGTTCAGCGATTACCGAGTGGGTACACAGTCACGAAAGACAAAACTAAGTACTATGATTTCAATCGTGTTTCCCACTAGAAGTAGGCTTTTCTATTTAGTTTATATGGTCACTCTCCCAAAATGCCACATGCGGAATAACCGCGGGACGTGTGACGTACCAGGATCCAGCCACTAATCACATTGAACTATAACAAGATATTAAATAAAAGTTTCCGTTTATTTCACAAAGTAAATTCAAATCACAACTTAAAACAAATACGTTCAGCGGAAGCATAATGTAAAATGTTATTCAAGTGTTTCAAAACAAATGGGCGAAAACAATGAACATGTATCCAAGAGCCACGACCCATGACCACTCCAGCACTCCCAGATAGTAAGTTCCATAATCATGAATCTAACGACCTGCAAGCATGCAGACAAGTGTGTCAGACGACACTAGTGAGGTCTGTGACACCCCAGGAAAGCCAGGAAACCAACGCAACATAACCAGCTTCCTCAGTAACCATGTGCTAAATTTCGGGACGAAATTTTCTTAACAGGGGGAGAATGTGACGACCCTCAAAATTACATGTATTCCGTGCGATCCATTAATGTTAATTAAAGTGCTTGATGACTGTGCTAAATCATTTAACTGCTCTCTGATTTCTGTGTTATACTTGCATGTGCTTGTTAACAAACTAATAGTGTACAGAAGAGTTACTAAATAGTCCGTTATGCTTTCCTGAGTGTTGAAAATTAAAAATGTTACAAATATATATATATAGGACACGTTACGGATTAATTAAGCACTTTAACGGAACAACACCGAACCGAACAACGGGACTTTACCCGGAACACAAAAAAATATTGTCAAACACATTGTTCTTTTTTTTGAGCTAGTTAGGGTCCCCGAACACCCTAACACACAATATATTATATAACACACTTATGGCACTAACTAGACACTTAAAACCTAACTAATTCACTAACCATCTAGTTGGAACTCAACCAAACCAACCCCCACCCCCCAAATCGGTTAGGAGACAAGAAGGACACCCCTTTGATTTCCTTGTTTTGTTTAATGGGTTTGCAAGTACTTAAGGGGACATATGGACTAGAGGATAAGGGAGTGTTGGAAGACTTGTTATATATCCACTAGACCATTCATCTCATTATCATCTTCAACACTTCAACAAACTCTTCCTCTCTTCCCTCTCTTGGCTTCGGCCGAACACTACACCACACAACATCATCATCATTCAAGCTCCTTCTTCCATTCTACAAACATACACAGGTGCTACGAGGCGTACAACTAAGCTCTGTGTGTTCGGAAGTTGAAGGACCACTCTCATCTTCTTTTATCCACCACATTTCTCCACTTGAACTTCCCTAGTCTTGAACTAGTGGTAAGAACTTAGATCCTTGCATTTTACATGTTGTTTTAGTGGTTAATAGATGTATTATGAAGAAAACATATGAACACCATAAGATCTTAAACTTAAAACTTGAACATAAGCTTAAACAAGATGATACATGAAGATATAATGTTAGAATGATGTTGTTTGGTGGATGATGATTATGTGCTGATATGAAGGTCTTATAATCTGCTGTAAGTATCGTTATTTATCGCTAAACATGTTAACGAAATCAATCGAACGCACTTTGAAATGTTAAAAACTAAAAACAGAAGGCTGTTTGGTGATTACAGCCAAATTCAGTTGGCTGTAACAGGACCTTAATAACACGAAAACTGTATTTTCTGAAGCCTAGATTTATGTATTACGAAATACGGTTCTAATGCACTGGAATCATAATTTTTGGACTTCGTTTACTATTTTTAAAGTGTCGTTTTGTAACAGCAGCTAAAGCTGCATTTTTGCTGCTGAAAATATGTGTTATATTCTTCATCATAACTTGAAACCTGAGTAGAGCTAGGTCTCGAAATTGGTACTATAGATGGACACTGATGTCGTAGTAATTGTCCCACTAGAATTTCGTCAATCCGACTTACAATGAATTTTTAATGAATTATTCCGTGGACTGCAGTCAGAAAGTAATGAATCTGATTGCAGTCCAGAAAATGAATTTTTATAAAATATTGGTGATGAATTGGATCCCGAGTTTTTACACATTAATATTTGGATCATTTAAGGCTTTCTATAAAAAGTTGGGAATTTTTGGAACAAGTTAACTATTTTATTAAAACGCCCGAAAACAGCCCAGTTTTGGATATTTAAGTTAAAATGACAAAAGTAGTAATTTGCGTGTCTAATTGTCGAGTATATTATCTGAGGATGATCTAACATGTCATATGTCAATGAAAGTAATATGTGCAATATCGTATGCCTGTTCTTGAGTAGCTATAGGTGGAATGTCGATATGAGCAAGAACTATTGATGTGATGCTTGTTATGTGATAGACGCGTGTAGGAACTTTGTGCTTATTTGAATTCACTAATAAACTAACTGGTAATCATATTAGGACGTGATTGACCGACCTTGACTGTTAGCTATATTTGAGAATCTAACCGAGCAAACCAAGGTGAGTTCACACACTTTCTAAGGCATGGGATTCCCGGTGGTTGGGAATGGGTTAAAGAATTTAAAACGGAATCTACATATCCTCCTTGGGTAGGATATGTACGGCCATCCTCCATACGTAGGATGCCAACATTAATCCTGCGTATTCTCCTTGGGTAGAATACGTACGTTCGTCCTCCTTGGGTAGGACAACAACCTTAAAACTTACTAGACAAAACTCTATCATGAAGTCCCTCAATTTATATCGACTTAATCGCCGAGGCCAATGGCGAGCGGGTCATTAGTTAATAGCGCTATTAGGTTTAACAAACCTCACACTGTGCCAGTCGGACGGGCGTGTACTAATGGACTATGGCAAACTGTCAGTGATGATAGACACTGATGTAGGGCACAACTTATTTGCGTTAGTAGTCGATATGGTAACGGTCTAGTGGTTCACATGGGGAAGCCCCCACTGATCATGGATATGGTTTGGGTAATAAAGAATGAACTGGTTAATCATGCTTTCAACTATGGGGTAACCCCCACGGCAATTACGCCAACGAAAGACAAACCACGTTTTCAGAAACAACTTAAAACTAATCAACCAACCGTGAACTCACTCAACTTTGTTGTTGACTCGTTGTTACATGCCTTACAGGTCGCTAAATGCTGGGAGCTTGCACGAGGAAGGAGTCGTTGGGGATACGGACTGTTATGTTCCGTGTTTAATATTTAAATCCTTAAGAACTCATTTAAACTTGCGCTTTGGACTTTAAATTTATGAACTATGAACTTAAGTTTTGGGTTTTACTTTTAATGCTTCCGCTGTTTAATTCGAACTTAGTTAACTAGCTTTGGTCACCAATTATATTGTGGTTGAGTTTATTTACTTATTACGTTATTCAATATGATTGGTGGCTCGATCCTGGTCACGTCACGCCTCCAAGCGGTGATACTCCGCATGGTGGATTCTGGGGTTGTGACAAGGTCAAAGTTTGTTATCACGTTTAGTTACCAAGTATAAGTTTAAAGCTTTTCAGAAATACAATGTTGTTAATAACTCGAGTACCACGAGATGGCTCCAGATTATTTGCCCTTCCCTAATGCTCTATCAAATATTAGTCGAGTGGTTAAGGTAATTAGTTCACGCCCGTCCTCCCCGGTACGGTGTGAGGGTGCCAAACCTAATAGCGCTATCAACTAATAACCCCGTTGCATCCCCGGTAACTAATTCGGTATATGATGGGACTTAAGTGATAGATATGAGTGTATTAACCAACATCCCAGGTTTAACAATTCCAGTTAAACCCATTTACCCAATATTCCTCCTCGGAATATTTACCAGATGTCCCTCCCTGGGACGCATGCTTGAAAAAGACAGTGAACTCACCTTAGATTTGCTCGGTATATTAAGTTACTCGTTCGAGTTAGTCAACCAACCCTACCGTGGTTACCAATGAGATCAGTTTTGTAATAAATTAAGTCACGTATTTCACACAGATTATATTCCCCACAAAGATCACTATATAACATGCAGCAAGTACTCAGTTCACATACAAGTTCACATTCTATGTGCATGACACATAACAACACATAACAGGTGAGTTTAAACATATGCAACATCCTCCATGAAGAATCCCTTCTTCGTGGAATGCTCCCTTGGCGAAGGATCCTCCCGCGAAGGTCTATCCTTCGTCGGAGTTAAGTATGGCGAAGAACCCCTCGGCGAAGAATCATTTTTCGTCGAGTATGAATATGGCAAAGTATAGGTTCGTCGACCTGGGTTCTTCGTCAGGGGTAGTCCTTCGTCGCACCAGTCAAGACAGTTACAATTTTCTTAGTTCCAGTCGTGATAGATGATAACAGGTTTGACAGTTTCTCAAATCAGATTAAACAACTCTTTTAATCAAGATCAAACACCCTAATTACGAACAATCATCAACAATTCAACAATACATTCAAAACGTAACAATTACAACACTCGTTATTTTAAAAATCATAGTTAACAACTTATCATGTGAATCATCATGCTAACCGACTAAACATCAGTTTGTAAACCCTAGGTTTCTAATCACTAAACCCAACCATAGTTTCACACCATAATCAATCACATATTCTAGATTTACAATCCTATAGATGAAACCCTAGTTTACGAAAAGTCACAACATCAGGATTTTAGTAACGGACAAGAATGAACACTAACCGTGATACCAAAGAGATTATCTTAAAAGAAAAAGAAAAGTTTCGAGATTCCCAAAACTGCCATCGCACAAAGGATAGGGAGAGAGTGTAGGACCGGTTTCTCGACCGTTCGATTGCGTAACGAACGTTTCACGTGCGGAATCCGTGAACGAACGTGACCGAACACACGATAACGTACTACTAATGTGATTCCATTGCTAAACTTGACGTGAACGGTACAAGAATCACAAATACAATACTTTCTCTCTCTAGAAAGTCTTCTCTCCAAGTCTTCTCCAACTCTTCTATCAAAATCTCTCAAAATCTAACTAAACTAGTGACATAATCTCCTATTTATATGGTCAAGGCAACTTAATGAAAGTTCTCCTTAATTACAAGATTGCCACCTTGCCATTTCTAACTAAATATGACATTATGCGCTTGATTCCTTCCGGCTTGTCACTACGACTCGGATTGACGAAGGCGATAGACAAAATATGCATCAACAATCTCCCCCTTGGATATTGCCGTAGTCAATCTCGTAGTGAAACTCGTAGCGACTTGACTTTCTCTCTCTCTTGAGTTCCTCTTGCTTGAACAGAATCCCGGTGGATCTGTCTTCAGCTTCCGTTGCTCTTTCTTCAGACTCTTCAGGCTCCCCCTTGCGTCAAGCTTCCGTGCTTTTGGGATCGACACCTGGCTTTGCGTATCAACAGATTGAATGTTGACGGAATCTTCAATGAGAGTCTTCAACATGACATTCTCGGATATAGCTTGGTCTTCTTCAGAAATTCTGCCTGGATCTTTCTTTCTATGGCTATAACTTTCATCAGACTTCCCCTATCACCCTGCTAGGATAGACATCTGGGATTTGTTACCACCATAGAAATTATCTCCTGACTTCTCTCTGTTCAGCTCATCATCTGCATCATCTGCATATATCTCAAACACTCTATCACAAACAAATAAAGTTGTGATTCAACTTAATGAATCAACAAATCATTTGAGAATTTTTACAAATTAAACACTAATCACAAATTTGAAACATTTCAATTTCTAATTCAAATTAAAAAAAAATTAATGAATCATTTTAAACATTTCAAATGTCTTAACCAACCTGTATGTTCATCAAGTTTAGCCTTTGAGATTTTGAAAATCAGCTCTTCACCATCAGTTGTCGAAAATCTTTTTGGATTTTTAAAAAAAACATAAATGCAAAGACAGAAATTTAAATGCAAAACAAACATATTTTTGTGAGTTTGTGCAAGAGGATCATATCAGTTTTTGAGACATAACACAAGCACCGTTAAGCTTTTAATCGTTTTAAGTTCTAAACGATTCACGTAGATTGACGATATAATTGTCCTCTTAAATTTTCATACAATTTTCAATCTATTCAGGATACTATTTAGGTATTTTATGAACTTAGTTCAATTCATGTGTCCCACCTCTTGAATATACTCCCGTATCCAGAATCCCAATATTCAGTCTTACAGGTATGAACACTACAATGATGTCTGTACATAAATTAGGGGAAAGATGCGAGAACTGAGGGATCTCAGGTCAGAACTTCCGTTCAGCAGAGAGATATCAGCTTCGACTTAGCAGTGTGTCCCCTTTAGAGGATCTTTTCAGCTACAACAGATGATTATCAATTTTATTGTCTAATCAGCTGAGGGCTTTATGCTATATTTCAAGCATTTTGTGGAAAGTATTAGCCAAGGACTAGGTCAGAACTACCGTTCAGCAGAAGTCCCGGAATAATACCCCAGACATCATAGAGTATAAACACCTAGTATATCAGAATACGAGACCTTTCAAACGAGATTTCAGGGGTTACCTATATATCCAAGTAGTGTTCCCCACGAATTTCATAAGTTTGAAATTTTAGGTTTATATCCCGAATAAATCTACTAAATGTACAAAAACCTATCGTCACATCATCAGTGAGACCGTTTATCACATTTTACATTACATTTCTTTAGCATGCTGTGATAGTCCACTGATTTACAATCATTTCCTCTTTTTCACAACAAAACTCATTTTTAAATTTTTAATGTTTTTGACATTTTCAAATTTTCTAATTTTTTTAAAATTTTTCTCCCCCTAAAATCAAAATATGTTTCAATTTTGATTTTCTGGGAAAATTTGAAACAAACTGTACAAACTTGACAACCTGATGAGAATCACTTCAATTCTCTATCCACCTGGCATAAACAATCAGAACTCCCCCTCACAACAAACTATTTTCCCATTTAGATTTCAAAACACTTAACTTTGTTTTAATCAAAATGGTTTTTCCGGAAAACTTAGTTTGTTTACCAAACAGTTTAGGTACGGGGTTACTTCATCATCTTGTTTTCTACACAAAAGTAGGAAAATCCAAGTACAAGTTAATGTCCTTGATTTACCATATGCAGTCCAGAATCCTCTGTACCACTTATAAAACATTCACAAACACAACCAAACCTCTTTACCGTTTGCATGATTGACGTTACCGAATAAAATTCAAGAAAGATGCCGATTCATGCTCCACGCTTACCAACCTGGGAGGTCTGGCAATTCCTGCAAAACTTTCAAACACAGATTTAAAAAGATGCCTATTCATGCTCCACGCTTACAAACCTGGGAGCTCCGGCAAATCAGGTTTTTTCTATTTGAAAAGTTTCACCCAAGCCTGACCAGCCTTGGGTGATTTTGAATTCTTGTTCAACAATGGTGGAAAATTTTTCTCATCCATTGTTAAACTAGAATTCTCGACCTTTACCTCAACACATGGCTCTTCTGGTTTTACCATACCAGAATCATTGCCTGAATGTGGCTTGTCTGACTTTAATGAGTCAGATTCATCGCCGACATGTGGCTCCTTTGTTTTCGAAGAAACAGATTCATCGCCAGGAAGTGAAAACTTCACTTTCTTCTTCTTCTTATCCTCTTTAGTCCTCAGATTTGTATCTGAAGAATTCATCTTGCTTGACTTTGCAGCCGAGGAAGTTGATTCATCAGAACTCTTCTTCGATCTGTCGGGTGAACCCGAGGACAAAATCTTTTCGAGATATTCTCTTGCTTTCTTTCTCTTTTTCCACATTCGATCTTTCTGCCCCTGAGAAAGCTTCACTTTTGTTTCTTGAACTTTAGGTTCTTTGACCTTCTGTTCTCTGACGTTTTGGCCCGAAACTTTCAATTCTTTGGGCTTGACAACGACTGGTATCTTCTTTGCCATTTTCTGAGAATTAGCCCTCAATCTGTCATTCGATCTTCTTGAGCAATCTCTGGCAATGTGACCTTTGATATTGCAATTATAGCACCTCCTGGTCTCATAACTCCAGTATTGGCAGTTAACAGCAATGTGTCCGTGATATCCGCAGCTGTAACACACTCTGTTATCGTACCTATCACCATTTTCACACCAAACGCTCAGATCATAGCATTGTCTGGCTTGGTGATATTCCTTCCTCAAGTTTGCTGGTTTTGACGCTTTAGCACTGTGGTTCGTCCTGCACCACTTATTACCAACAGTTTTTGAGTTTTCATTTTTTACTTTTTGTAATTTTTTATTTTGATTGGATGATCGATCTGATGAACTTTTATTATCTTTTTGTTTCTGTTCCACTTTCTTCTTCAAAGGCTTTTGTTTAGAACATTCACCTTTTTCGGTCGATTGCAAAACAGTTTTCTGAAATTTTTCTTTCAAATTTAAAAACAATTTTTGTTTTTCTTTTTTAACATTTTCATCATCAGGTGTCTCATCACAATCTTCAACTTTGACAGTGTCAAAGTTTGTGACATTGTCACTTATTGGAACTGAATTGATCGGTTTTGGACAAGGAATATTCAACTTGTCAGATTTAGTTGCAAAACTGATCAATTTCTTCTCAAGTTTATCTATCTTGATCCTGGAATTCTTAGCTTCTTCCTCAAGCTGAGATATTCTCTCAAGATGAGACTTGATGGAATTTTCATTCTCAACCTTCAAATTTTCAAGAACAGACTTTTCATTTATCAAAATTTTGATCTGTTCCTGAAATTTTGATTCATTCGCTTTCAGGTTTTTGTTTTCAAGCTTTATCCAGAAATCTAAATCTTCTGAAGATTTCTGTTTGATTTCAAGCTCTTTTACCAACTCTTTGATTCTCTTTTGAGCGCTTTCACCTTCTTTTTCAAGTTCGACAATCTTCTGAAGATGGGAATTTATCATCTTTTGTTTTTCAATGTTGTTTTTACTAAACACATTTCTCCCATCTTCAAGAATTTTCACTTGCCCCTCAAATTCTTGATTTTTCAAAGTCAAACTGTTAAAATCAACCAACAGTTTGTCATTTTCAGCTTTCAACTTCTCACAATCTTTTTCCAGAGAAAGAATCTGATTTTCAGCAACGTGCTTCTCGTCTTTCAACTTTTTGACTTCAAATGCCAAACTTTCTATGTCTCTCACGAGTTTGTCATTGTCAGTCTTAAAGTTATCGCATGTTGAGCACATTGTTTCATTCTTCACCGATTCTTCAGCTTTTGAAGTTTCTTCTTCCTTTGCTATCAATGTACCTGCACAAAACAATTTAACGAAATCAAAAGGATTTCCATTATTATCAATATAACAACCTCGTTTGAAATCGTATTTCAGCACATGTTTTGTCCTGATACATTTAGTAACCCTTTTGTGCATCTCTTCAATCACATCTGAACTTAGATCTAGCACATTATACTCCAAAACCTTGATCAAATCTTTCTTTTTCTTTCTAACTTCAAGTTCATGAGCTTTAAGTTTGCTGATGAATTGATTTAGAGGTAGTTTTGAAAAATTTGAGTTCTCCCTTAAATTCTTCAAACATTCACCACATTCAATCGGTAATGCATCTGCAAATTTATCCAATTTTTCAATATTTGACGGATATATCTCATGATCTTTCAGATAATTCAGTAAAACACTATATCGGTCTTTAAGATCATCCAACGTTTCGTCTTTCAGACACACAAAATATTTAAACCTTTTTGCCCATCCATCTTTGCTCACTTTTCTATAACCCTCATCTAGAAATCCGTGATGCCAATCATTAAATCTTTCGAAATAATTGTTCTCCTGTTCATCAAACACCATTGCCATTTTTCGCAAAAACAAACCCGACACGTGTTTTCCTTCAAATGGCTGCACCTCCAGTCCACTACACTAATCAATAATTGGGCCTTGGGCTGCAAAAACGACAATTCAAAGTGAGAAAAAAAAAGGCTGGATATGGACGGTGCTTGTGGGCCTTCTAAAAATAGTGGGACGGCACAAATGATGTAAACTAATTAAAAGGGCGGTGCACTTGGGCCAATGCAGGGGCCTTTCTTTATAACAAATGGCGGTGGAACAATCCTATTGAACCTTAAATGTTAAAGTGGGGCGGTGCACTGATTACCAACAACTTCACATGCCCACCTCTTTGAACCGACACCGATGATTGGGCCTCTACATAAAGTGGGCAGTGCTAAACAACAATTTGGTTATCACATGGGCTGTTGGTATGTGAGATAACGGTGGTGTATGTGAGATAACCGACAACTCTCAATTCAATAGGCCTGCAATTTACTGTTTCGATGTAGAAGATGACAAAAGAGCGGTTCCACACTTTGAATTAAAAGCGAGCCATATTAGTCCACTAAAGCGGTTCACGTGGTTCAATACTTGACGTATGAGCGATTCACACGATGATCATAAAAGCGATTCAAAGATTGTCATTTGAGCGGTTCAAAGGATTGATTTTGGAGCGGTTCCACATCAACTGATTTCGAGCGATCCAAGAAGTTTCCAATGAGCGAACCACGATGAAAACCAAATAAGCGATCCTCAATAGTGCACTAAGAGCGGTTCACAGCTGAATTTTGACGCAAATTCGGACAGAAAAATCGCGATTTCTCCAAAACGGCTTGGAGTTTCGAGCTGAAATTTGGTAGGATTGTAGATCGGGTCTAAACGCACAACATATCCAAAAATCAGACGATTTGGACCGTATTTACCTGTTCAATTTGACGTTTTTCAGAAAAAAACGTAAGAAACAAGTAGAAGATGAAGAAATAGGAGAAATCGGATCTGAATCGGCTCAAATCTGGTACGAATACGATGTGTTTGATCAAGCAATCGAGCTCCTAGCTCTGATACCACTTGTAGGACCGGTTTCTCGACCGTTCGATTGCGTAACGAACGTTTCACGTGCGGAATCCGTGAACGAACGTGACCGAACACACGATAACGTACTACTAATGTGATTCCATTGCTAAACTTGACGTGAACGGTACAAGAATCACAAATACAATACTTTCTCTCTCTACTTTCTCTCTCTAGAAAGTCTTCTCTCCAAGTCTTCTCCAACTCTTCTATCAAAATCTCTCAAAATCTAACTAAACTAGTGACATAATCTCCTATTTATATGGTCAAGGCAACTTAATGAAAGTTCTCCTTAATTACAAGATTGCCACCTTGCCATTTCTAACTAAATATGACATTATGCGCTTGATTCCTTCCGGCTTGTCACTACGACTCGGATTGACGAAGGCGATAGACAAAATATGCATCAACAGAGAGGACTTTAGGGTTTTACGTTAGTTCTAAGTTTTGCAGATTATGAGGGGTTATACCACAAAGTGGCAGTCAGGCCCAGGAATAAACCTGGGCCAAGGCCCTTTTTGGCGAAAGACCTCCTGGAGAAGGATTCTAGGGATTTGTTTTGACAAAAAACCCTCCTTCGTCAGCGGTGCATGTGACGAAGAACCCTAGTTCTTCATCGCTATGAGTTCTTCGTCGAGTATCTTATGTACATGGTTTGACCAAACATCAAACATTAAACGATTTGCGAAAACAGTATTATGCAACCGCCAAACATAATAATACTCTTAATCATTCATACTCAAGGCACATGATACAATGTAAAACGATTTGCGAAAACAGGATTATGAAACAAGTGATGCGTAAAGAAAAGACCTTGAAATCTCGGGTTGTTACATCATCCCTAACTTGAAAGAAATTCGTCCCGAAATTTGATAAGTAACTCCTAGCAGTAAGGTGTTAGATCAGGATGACTGTGGATTTTCCACATGTGCCACATCATCCCCAACTTGAAAGGGAATTTCGTCCCGAAATTCACCAGTTGCAACAGATTTAGATTGGTTAGTTGGGAATAATTGAGGATACTTGAGCTTCATCTGATCCTCGCGTTCCCACATGATCTCCGGTCCACGTCTTGAGTTCCAACAGACTCTTACGATTGGAATCCGACTGTGCTTACGAATCTTAACTTCTCAATCCATGATCTCGATGGGTTCTTTGACAAACTACAATTTATCGTCGATTTTCAGCTCTTGAAGTGGTACCAAAAGTGTTTCATTGGACAAACACTTCTTTAGTTGTGAAACATGGAAGACATCATGAACGTTACCCAACTCAGCAGGTAACTCGAGCTTGTAGGCCACTTAACCGATCCGTTCCAGAATTTTAAAAGGCCCTACATAACAAGGATTAAGCTTACCGCATTTTCCAAACCGTACCACACCCTTCCAGGGTGAGACTTTCAACATGACACTATTGCCTACCGCGAACTCCATTGGTTTCCTACGCTTGTTAGCGTAGCTTTTCTGACGGTCGCACATTGCCGCCATACGATTTCTGATCTGAACAATCTTCTCTGAAGTTTCAAGTACAAGCTCCGGACCTGTGATCTGGCTGTCACCCACCTTAGCCCAACTGAGAGGAGAACGGCATTTCCATCCATACAATGCTTCGAACGGAGCTGCCTGGATGCTGGTATGGTAACTATTGTTATAAGAAAACTCTATCAAAGGCAAGTGTTTCTCCCACCCCTTGCCAAAAACAATCACGTACGCTCGCAGCATGTCTTCAAGTGTTTGGATGGTTCGTTCACTTTGACCATCCGTCTGCGGGTGATAAGCAGTACTCATGTCGAGACGTGGGCCAAACGATTTGTGCATCAACTGCCACAAATCTAAAATGAATCACGGGTCACGATCAGAAATAATAGAGGTTGGCACCTCGTGCCTAGAAACCACCTCCTTCAGATAGACAGCTGCAAGTTGTGAGAGCTTATCTGTTTCCTTGATTGCTAGAAAGTGCGCTGACTTCGTGAGATGATCAACAATCACCCAGATGGTATCGTTTTCGTTTTGAATTTTTGGCAAACCTGTGACGAAATCCATCGCAATTTGCTCCCATTTTCACATGGGTATTTCTAGTTGCTAAAGTAGACCTGAGGGTTTCTGGTACTCTACCTTGACTTTCGCGCAAGTCAAACACTTACTCACATAAGTCGCGATGTGGGCCTTCATGTTCGGCCACCGGTAGAAAACTTTGAGGTCCTGATACATCTTATCCGAACCTGGATGAACAGAGTAGTGAGACTTGTGCACTTTGTCTATCACAAGCTCTCTAAGATTCCTAAACAAAGGAATCCATATTCGTTCCATGAAATAGTAAATGCCGTCAGATCTCTCTACGAGTCGTTTCTCCATGCCCCGCAAATATTCAGCTTCAATGTTTTCCCCTTTCAACGCTTTAGTTTGAGCTGAACACATCTGGTCAGGTAAATTAGAATGGATGGTGAGCTGTAAGGCGCGGACACGTTTAGGTTTCGTTTCCTTCCGACTAAGGGCATCAGCTACAACGTTAGCCTTACCTGGATGATACTTGATTGCACAGTCGTAGTCGTTTAAGAGTTCAACCCAGCGATGCTGTCGCTTATTTTATTCCTTTTGGTCAAAGATATGCTGAAGGCTCTTGTGGTTGGTATAAATAGGGCATTTAGTACCGTACAAGTAATGCCTCCAGATTTTGAGCGCAAACACCACGGCCCCCAACTCTAAGTCGTGAGTCGTGTAATTCTTTTCATGAACCTTCAACTGCCGAGAAGAGTAAGCTATCACCTTTTCACGTAGCATTAGCACACAACCGAGACCTTGAATAGAAGCATCGCAATATACCACAAAATCCTTGGTACCTTCGGGTAAAGATAAGATCGGTGCATTGCAGAGTTTTTGTTTCAAGAGTTGGAAAGCATCCTCCTGTTTCGTTTCCCAAGAATATACTACGCCTTTTTGTGTTAGTGCGGTGAGAGGTTGAACGATCTTCAAGAAGTCTTTAATAAATCTGCGATAATACCAGCGAGACCAAGAAATTGTTGCATCTCCGAAGGATTTTTCGGTGCCGCCCAATTTCTGATAGCATCAATCTTTGCAGGATCCACGTGTATCCTCGATTCGTTCCCAATGTGGCCAAGGAAGTGTACCTCTCGAATCCAGAAGTCACACTTGGAGAATTTCGCGTAAAGTTGTTCCTTCCTCAGAAGTTCCAAGATAAGGCGTAAGTGTCGCTCATGATCCTCCTTGGTCTTTGAATAGATCAGAATGTCATCGATAAACAAGATGACGAAATCGTCGAGATACAGTTTGCACACGGGGTTCATGAGGTCCATGAAAACCGTTGGTGCATGCGTTAACCCTAATGGCATAACCAGAAACTCATAATGGCCATACCGCGTACGAAAAGCCGTTTTAGGGACATCCTCCTCTCGACTCTTATCTTATGATAGCCCGATCTTAAATCGATCTTCGAGTAAAAGCTTGACCCTTGCAACTGGTCAAACTGATCGTCAATGCGTGGCAAAGGATAACGATTCTTGACGGTCACCTTGTTGAGTTCCCGATAATCAATACACATACGAAAGGATCCGTCTTTCTTCTTCAAAAATAGGATCGGGGCTCCCCAAGGCGAAGAACTGGGTCGGATAAAACCTCAGTCCAACAGTCCTTGGAGTTGGTTAGACAGTTCTTGCAACTCCCCTGGTGCAAGACAATAAGGAGCACGAACAATCGGAGCTACTCCTGGTGTAAGATCAATCTGAAATTCCACTTGACGGTGAGGGGGTAAACCGGGAAGTTCCTCAGGAAACATATCGGTAAACTCACGAACAACTGGCAGGTCTTCAATCTTTTTTTCTTTAGGTGGAGTATCAGTAACTAGTACTAGAATAGCACGATACCCCTTTCGTAGACACTTCCGGGCTTTCATAGTAGAAATGACTGGACAGACAGTGATTCTCCACTAGGGAGAGGTATACGCACGATTTTCTCCTTGCATAGAATGTCAGCACGGTGCTTGGACAACCTGTCCGTACCAAGGGTAACAGGAAGGATGTCAATGTCAAACACTTGACCCACAAGATCGAGTTTACATCCCAAAATAATGTGCGAGGATTCAATCATCTTACCATCAGCTAATTCTACTACATGCTTAGCTTCTAGAGGTGTTGGAGTTAACCCTAATCGTTGACTGAACTCTAAGGACACATAACTCCAATCGGCACCGGAATCAAATAACACAGAAGCAAAGAGATTGTTCACAGAAAACGTACCAGTCACGACATTGCCTTCGTTCCTAGCATCACCAGAACCAATCGTAAATACCCTTCCACGAGCACCATTGCCCCCATTGTTGCCGTTATTGTTCTTCCCAGCATTGTTATTGTTATTCTGAAGGTTGTTGGTATCATTGGCATTTTGATTCAGCTGAGGGTAATCCCGTTTGATGTAACCCTCGTCCCCACACTGGAAACACCCCTTCCTATTTCCTTGATTCTAATGGGGCTGCTGCCTTTGCTATGCTGGTGCTGCTGTTGTTGTTGCTGATTATGCGGCTGCTGTTGCTTTGGGAATGGGGCTCTATAGTCCTTTGCTATATGACCCACCTTATCACACCTATGACACGCTCGGACACACGGTCCACGATGATGATAACCACACTTGTTGCACTTTGGCTACCTTCCAGCGTAGGAGCCTTGATTCGGATTACTGCTCTGACCTTGGTTAACACAGGAGGACTGACTGAAGCTACGATTGTTGTTGTTGTCTAGCTTTTTCTGCGTCTGGTTCGAGTTCAACACCTTGCCCTAATCATTCCACTTGCGCTTGTTATCACTAGCGGGAGTGGTAGCAACAGTAGGGGCAGCAGTAACATGAGGCGGTAGCGAACCACGCTCGACCTCTTGGTCTGTAATCTTGTGTGCTAAACGAATGATCTGAGGCAAGTTGTTAAGATTTGTAGCAGTTGGAAAACTTTTAACTTGCGGTGCTAAGCCTTTGATGTACAATTTGATTCTTCGATGTGGTGGTCGTGATAAGTTAGGGCACAAGTTTGCTAGCTCATGAGATTGTTTCGTGTAAGCCTCGATCTTGGATCCCTCCATCTTTAGATTGTAGTATTCGTTCTCGAGTTTCTGAATCTCGTCACGAGGACAGTACTCCTCTCGCATCAACTCCTTGAAATCATCCCAAGTAGTTGCATTAGCCATTCCGATGCCCAACATCTGCAATTGAGCATTCCACCAAGTTAAGGCACCATCCTCCAATGTGCCTGTAGCATACTTCACCCGGTCTCCCACGGTACAGTTACACATAGCAAAGACTGACTCGGCTTTCTCAAACCAACGAAGTAGCCCCACAGCTCCTTCAGTCACACTGAATGTCTGTGGCTTACAATCCATGAATGTCTTAAACGTGCAAACAGGCGGATTGTTTTGATTCAGATTCACTTGTTGACCTAAGGATGAAAGAAAATACAACACACGGGTAAGAGTTGAGTATGCAACATACGAATAAAGAGTATTTGGCACATATCGTACAAGCCTGCTGAGCCGCTAGGGCTTCAACCACACGAGTGTTGATCAGGTCGGTTAATTCGGCCTGAGTCATAGCAATATTGCCACGTCCACTGCCGCGGCCTCCACCATGTCCACCATTACGTCCACCACGTCCACTCATGATTCTGTATAAGAGAAGGGAAAATGGTTAAGGGTCGGAATTGAGTAGGAGTCAAACATCACGATGACTTCTACAGACTACTAAGTTTACATCAGACAACAGAGTGGAACTCCTCTTTCACACTCGTTGAGCCTCACTGGGACTCACATGCACCCCACATTATTATTATGTGTGCACCCATAATAACAATGCATTTTGCATGTCTATCTCAGTTCCTCCCAACTCGTGCTAAAAGGTTCCTCAGATTCGAGTAGCAAGACAAAAGACATCACAAAACATGAATCATGGAAGTCTAGAGGAACGTTGCAATGTGCCTCTATCAACCACATAACATAGGCATGTAACACAATGAATTTAGTCTATAGTGCTAAGTGTGCAATCACATGCAACATCATACATAAATGTACACTAGATATGCTATGCAATGAGTAAACGAGAGACAAACCTTGCAATCTGGAGCTGAGTGTCAGGGTCGATTTCGAAGCTGTTCGGTTATAGTCTGGTTTTATAAAAGCATTTTAAAACCTAGTTCACTATAACCAGTGGCTCTGATACCAAACTGTCACACCCCCAAAATGCCACATGCGGAACCGCGGGACGTGTGACGTACCAGGATCCAGCCACTAATCACATTGAACTATAACAAGATATTAAATAAAAGTATCCATTTATTTCACAAAGTAAATTCAAATCATAACTTAAAACAAATACGTTCAACGGAAGCATAATGTAAAATGTTATTCAAGTGTTTCAAAACAAATGTGCGAAAACAATGAACACGTATCCAAGAGCCACGAAGACCACTTCAGCACTCCCAGATAGCAAGTTCCATAATGTAACACCTCAAATTTTTGTGTCCAATAATGTGTTAACACGTGTCATTTGTTTACACGTGGCATTGATATTAAATAAAGGACCAATTTTGACAAACCTTGAAAGTATATAAATTCGAGGGTTATAAATGTCAACAAGGGTAAATATACTGTATAGTAACCCTAAATAATGCTTGAACCTTCAAACGAATAAATCATAAATCGTACGGAAGCGAAACGCGGAAGAAAGTGAGAGATTACGAACTACAGGGGTTAACTGTGTCAACATGTTTAATTATACCTCTGAGTGACCCTTTAACGTTCCCAAGGCTTCGTAACAGTATTATACGCTCACTAGAATATATCGTATAAATTCCGCGAAGTTCCGTCTTAAAACGAAAGAGTTATACTCAAATTCGTATGAGAAGGGCTAAAAGCGTCAACAGTGAAAGTTAAGGCTTTCCAAATAATTAAATTAACTAACCGGGGACTTAATAGCGCGGGTAAATAACACGGGGCCCCTATCGGTAAATAACCAAGGGCCAAACCGCAAAGTTACCCTTTCAAACCCGAAAGGTCAGGTAAATCATTACGAAAGATTTCGTTATTAATTACCAGGATTTCGCAATCATGACAAAAGATTTAAAATTTCTGAAATCTTAACCTCTCGCGACCCGCGTGAAAGTTATGGTTAAGTTGAGG
Organism: Helianthus annuus; assembly: GCF_002127325.2. NCBI lineage: Eukaryota > Viridiplantae > Streptophyta > Magnoliopsida > Asterales > Asteraceae > Helianthus > Helianthus annuus. The sequence goes on along the minus strand of NC_035434.2, from coordinate 47,974,367 downwards.
CGGGCCGCGAGCCTCCTGTATTACGCGTCTGATATTCAAATTCTAGGCGACCCGCATTAAAATGGCATGGAACTCCCATGCGGGCCGCGTGGGACGCCCAGATGCAGAAACATTGTAACTACTTGACCTTTGGACCCTTTGAACGACCAACAACCAATTAATGGGGCATGGGCACTCTATGCTCGACCCATATCACTCAGGGGACATCTACCCATCATCATGATCAGTGTAGGTTGTTGTGTAGTGATCTAGAGAGCTTTCTTTGGCTATAAATAGCCACATTATGTGCATAACAATTCACACAACACAAAACACATTCATCTGATCATTTCAAGAGCTCTCTAGCATCCATCTCTGCTCTCTAAGCAAGAACACACTTCTGTAAGTCGTTCATAACCATTTTGGTCATGCATTTCCATAGTTATAGCTCATAAACACAACCGTCGTAACTAACGGTTGTCATTACAATAACTTGCAAATGATTCAGTCTTATGACGAATCAAAAGTGGTTATGAGTTGGTATTTATGTGGGTAATAAACCTCTAAAAAGGTTCCCCCTGATCACCACTCTAACTATGTCAAATATCGAGTCAAACGAGCGGTTAAAAAGTCAACAGAAAGCTATTTTAGCGATTTATGCATAATCTGTAATGTATATGTTATGGAACCTGTTTTGACAATCATAAAACATGATAATAAGTATATAAACTTGTTTGCGCTCGTTTGAATCGATCATTTGCTATATTGACCCGGTTCGGAGCCGAATGTCGCAAAGTTTGACTTTTGCTTTGACTTCAGTTCTGACCCGTTTTAGTGAGGTATAGATATACCTTAGGACTCTCTTAGGACCAGGTCACATGTCGGTATAAACCTCTGTGATCGGTTCATGAGTTATCCGAGTCTTTTACGTATTTCCGTCATTCGCCTAAAAGTTGACCGTAACGGCCTTTATAAATTAAAACGAGTATTTCGGACACGTGAACGGACCAGAACCTTGCTTATTAAATTATAAGCATGTCCGTAAAGTTTCACGTCAATCCGAGGTCTAGAATGAGAGTTATGCTAAATGGCGCATTTAAAGTAAACTTTAGTAATTAACGGCGCAATTAGCATAACACCTATCTAAACCAATATTTCGTCACCAAAACTTTTACCCACTGTATTAAAATAATATTTTGGGAATTTTAAAGATTTTTAATAATTTTTACCTCGCTCATAACCTGCGGTTATGGCTACGGTTCGGTAAATACCGAATATGCCCTTTTCGGCCAAAACATGAGTTCTACAAGGTCTTTTGACCCGGTCCCAGTTACTACTGATTTTAAATAATAAATAAAGTATTTTAAGCTTTATAAGCTGTTCGGGAAACTCAGATTTCCTGTAGAACTCGAAAAGCCCTTTAAAAGTCTTTAAAATGACCGAAAAGCCCCTACGGGGCATAATATTAACTTAAAACCGTTACGGGCGTCACGGAAGGTATCCTACTGATACCACAACCCATTTAAGGCATATTGACTTAGGAAATAAGCGTACGACTCTCATGGTTAAACCGTTTCGCCTATTGCGCGCACGGTTCGGCTTATGAAACTAGTTTTCATAATTTAGCCGATACGGGTCAAATAATATCATTTGAACCCCAAAATCCAGAGTGTGAACCATTAACCCATATAAAACAAGTCTCTGAACTTGTTGGGTCAGAATCACACTCCATTCTCGGTTTTCGCCTTTTCGCGCGATTAAACCATATCTATATATATATCGGAACCAACCGGTCTAGGCTACGGCCATTATAACGACCCGTTAGGATTCTAAGAGGTTAATTAAAACCTTCGTTCCAGATTAGGAGCCCCAGTAAAAGCTATCGGTGATTTAATCCAATTAAGGAAATATACTTGCAAAGGTAAATACTTTAACTTATTTCCCCTATATGGGCTTGGGTTACGGTATATTAATACCGCTTGATTGAGCATTATATAATTCCATCGCTTAGGTGGTTAATTGATTAAATATGATCGGCTCATTTAAACAGTTTTGTTGCTTATAAGCCTTTGGGGGGTTTAATGACCGTTGTCCCGGATATCCTTGGCATCATTTTACGAAATGGCCACGACCATCGACATCCCGGTGTAGGCGTACACCCGGTATAAAGTGTCGACATTAAATTAAAAGACGTAGCCGTTGGTTTTTATACTACGGTTTTACGCAAACGTAGTGTGTCTATAAATCTTTAACCCGGCACGACCCGGGCTACTGAACGCATAAAAGAACATGTAAAACGTTCACAAGATTTTATTATAATTTTCCCAAGTTATAAAAGAGTTTGTGCCTTGTGCATTCAAATCAATTTTAATAAACATTTTCAAATGTGTCAGTTGAATGTATTTACCAGTGTAAACTAACGTATTTTCCCCAAAAAGATTAAGTGCAGGTACCTAAACGTAAATTGGCTGGTATTAGCTCCCTAGCGTCGTGATAAGTCTCGCAAGCTTGATTGCAGTATCTGATGGAACAATACTTTATGTTTAATTACGATCCGCTGTGGATATATTCAACTTCTGTAATACATTTGATATTACGACCGGAGGTTGAAGTTTATATATTTATCTTTAAGCTTCCGCTGTGCATTATATAATTGTGTGGTTTGACTATATTGTTGCCAACATCGTCATGGTAATCCCCCACCGGGCCCACTGGTGAGACACGTGGAAATCGGGGTGTGACAGGTTGGTATCAGAGCCAACATTGAGTGAATTAAACACATTAGGCATTGTGTTTAATCTCAATGACACAATTGCACATACTTGAGTCTAGACAAGAACTTAGGACAAATTCGGATTAATACTCCTTTTTGTCTTTATTTTCAATTCAATTTTTAATAAGTTTTGGAGCAGGAAAAATGCCACCCGTTATATTCCGAGGAAGAGGAAGGGGAAGAAGAGGCAGAGGAGAAATCGTGACACATCACGATAACGAAGCTGGACCATCTGGTACAAGACATCCTTCGATGACACGGAGCGAAGAGCCACAACGACGAAGAGATCTTTACGAACCCGCGAGGCATTCCACTTCGCACAGCTCGACGCCATCCTACCGGCACTCCTTTGGGCCAAACTCAGAAAATGATCCTAACAACCCACAACCTTCCTTCATACCTCTACAACGTTCGGTATCGCACCGAAACTACGACGACCCTACTCCATACTTTATAGGTCACTTCAATCCAGCTGATTACATACAGGAACCTTCAGGATTTGTTCCGCTTGGTCCACAAGACCATTTTTCTGAAGATCCCATGGAGGAAGATGAGGATCCTACTGAACCAGCTCGTGGTACGCCCACGCATCCGATAGAAGTCTCTGATGGGTCATCCTTCCATGGCACACCCTATCAGGGACCAGACAGTTTCCAAGCGTTGTTTGACCGACATGAGTGGTACTACACGCCACCCCAACAGACATCACAACAACCGCGACATCCACAGGATCCCTCTGAGGATTCACGCTTTGAGGCAGTTACGCCACCACCTCCGCCACCGGCGCAACCAGTAATACCTGATCCGCCAAGGCGTAGGAGGACAAATGCTCGTATGTCTACACGAGGAGGAGGGGGTATTCACTTCAGCACTCCTCGACATTCTAGTAGTAGCCACTATCCGCCACTACAAGAAGAAGGACCTTCAAGTCCTATACAGGAGGCGAACTCCGCACCAGCTGCACAAAATTCGCCACCATTTGGGTATGACCAACCCATACCTGCTTATACGGGTCCGACGGCTTACAACCCGTTCGAACCGTCACAAGCACAATACAACTACGGCTATGAGCGCGACCCATATGTGGTGTCGGCAAGATATAATGCGCGCTACCCTGGCGGAGCACATGGAAACATGGGACCACCGGACTACTCAGCTCATGGGTATCCAATACCTCCCAGACCTCCAGTTCCGCATCAAGCGCCACAACCACGTTTCTCTCCTCCTGAACAGGAAGAAATACTCCATCGACTAGATCGTGTGGAGAGAGAGTTCGAAGAAGAGAAAAAGAGCCACCGAGGATTTCTCAAGGGCTTGGCGAACCTACTAAAGGGCAAAAAGAAAAAAAAAACGTGATCATTAGCCCTTGATAATTGTACTAATGTAATTTCTACTTTGAAATAAGTCCCTGCGTGGACAACTTATCGTATTTCAGTCCCTACGCGGACTTATCTTTAGTCCTTGCAAGGACACCTATCTTGTATTAGTCCCTGCGTGGACTTGTCATTTATTTTTAAACCTCTATGGAGGTATGTACTATTTGAAAGACCCATTTAGGGCAATATGTAATTGTATTTGAGATTTGGATGTACGTTATGAGTTTTGTTTTAATATGTATAAAAATAAATCAAAACCATTCCTTTTATATTGATCTGCCTAGATAAAGAATCTTAAAAGGTAAAACCTAGCTTGGTGTCTTTTAAGATCCAGTCAAGATGGTACGACCTAATTGAAAAGATTCTGATTCCCTGTTAACCTCTGTACGCATGTTAACAATCATGGCAGATGTGATTCGTTAAAATCACGCACGTCATTCTTATACAATAATCCTTTAAGGATTTCAAAACCCAACTGAATGATTTATAAATCGTGGGTTAAATCACCAATGAAGGTGATCAGTATTATTGAAACATCCATTAGTGATGTAGTGCCTACGGGCCAATATTATTAAAACATCCATTAGTGATGTAGTGCCTACGGGCCAATATTATTAAAGCATCCATTAGAGATGTAGTGCCTACGGGCCAATATTATTAAAACATCCATTAGTGATGTAGTGCCTACGGGCCAGTATTATTAAAGCATCCATTAGAGATGTAGTGCCTACGGGCCAACCATATTAAAACATCCATTAGTGATGTAGTGCCTACGGGCCAGTATTATAAAAAAAAAACATCCATTAGAGATGTAGAGCCTACGGGCCAACCGTATTAAAACATCCATTAGAGGTGTAGTGCCTATGGGCCATAATAATTGTCTTATAAAGACAAAAGACAGTGGTAGCCTATGAATCTCTGTCAGAAAGAGGTAAGAGAACTACGGTTCAAACCTCTATGCCTTTGATTCTCTGAAATCTCGGCTAATATTATAAAACATCATCATAATTAGGCTTTATGCCGCCAATACTATTTATATAGCTGAAATAGGATATATTCAAATCCTAGTATGTAATGAAATAAAAAGTTAACCAAATATGGTCTCTGTACCATGGTTGACAAATTGTCTTAAAAGACAATTATATAATAATCTCCTAAATAAAATTTTGTTATCTTCTGTAACAGATTCAAGTTACAATGGCGGATCCCAATGGAGAGAACAGCCACACAAATGAAGATGACTACGACAATACGCCAGTACATTTGACAGGCGCACAACTGAAGGCTCTAATTGACAATGCTGTTCAGGCAGCTATTGATCGTCAATATACTGAGTCCCAAGGCAGAACCGTGTCAAAACCACCCTCTAAACCAAAGACACACTCCAAACCACCCTCTGAACCCAAGAAGGATGACGACAAACACTCGTCCACTGAGCACAGCGTTCATCGCGATAGAGAATATACCGATGCATCCAGTGCTAAGGGTTGCACCTACAAATATTTTGTATCATGTAAGCCCCGGGAATTTACAGGGGAGAAAGGTGCGGTTGACTGTATCACCTGGCTAGACGAGATGGACACGATTGTGGACATCAGCGGATGCGCTGAGAGGGACGTGGTAAAGTTTGTGTCCCAGTCGTTCAAGGGCGAGGCCCTGGCGTGGTGGAGAGCTCTGGTGCAGGCTTCAGGTAAGTCTGCCTTATACAAAATGTCGTGGGGGGAGTTTATTGCCCTCATAAAAGAAAACTACTGCCCTCAACATGAGGTTGAGAAGATTGAGGCGGATTTTGTCTCACTAGTGATGACAAACCTGGATTGTCAAGCATATCTGACAAGCTTTAACACCATGTCACGCCTGGTGCCATATCTTGTGACACTAGAACCTCGAAGGATTGCCCGCTTCATTGGGGGCTTAGAGCCGGCAATCAAGGCCAGTGTGAAGGCCTCTAGGCCGACAACCTTCAGGTCAGTTACTGACCTCTCCTTGTCTCTTACACTTGATGCTGTCCGTCTGAGGGCACAAAGGAGCAAGGAGGCTGAAAAGCGAAAACGTGAGGATGATACCTCACGAAAGTCTGGGAAAAAGCACCGTGGAAACGGTGAGAGCAAGAGAGGGTCGGAGGCAAAGAAGGAGGGGCAAGCTGATGGAAGACCTCACTGCAAGGTCTGCAAGAAACCTCACTCCGGGAAGTGTAGGTTTGCGTCTGGTTCACAGTCGCAACAAAAGACTCCATCCTGTGGGCTATGCAAGTCCAAGGATCATAAGACCGTGGAGTGCAAAAAGATAAGGATGCAACCTGCTATGGTTGTAACGAAAAAGGGCACATAAAGAGTAATTGCCCAAAGTATGCCAAGAAGGCGGAAGAGACAAAGAAGTCAAATGCGAGAGTTTTTCGCATGGATGCAAAGGAAGCGGTTAAGGACGACAATGTGCTTACAGGTACTTTTCTCGTAAATAATATATTTGCAAGAGTACTATTCGATTCTGGCGCTGATAAGTCCTTTGTGGACCAGAAATTTTGCCAACAACTAAATATGCCTATCAAAACCCTTGACGTGAAATACGAAGTAGAGTTAGCAGACGGCACGATAGAAACCGTCTCTACTATTCTAGAAGGATGTGAAATGTCCATTAGGAACCATTCTTTTCCTTTATCTCTACTTCCTTTCAAATTAACGGGTTTTGACATTGTGCTAGGCATGGACTGGTTATCCCGTAATCAGGCCCAAATCATTTGCGGCAAAAGGCAGATAGTTTTAAAGACTCCGAGTGGTGAATCTCTTACCATTCGAGGGGATACGCATTACGGATTGCCCGAAGACGTATCTATGCTGAAAGCTTCAAGGTGTTTGAACAGAGGCTGTGTAATTTACATGGCTCAGGTTATAATAGAAGAACCTAAGCCGAAGATCGAGGATCTTCCTATCATTTCTGAATATCCCGAGGTTTTTCCTGAAGAACTGCCTGGTTTGCCACCAGATAGACAAGTGGAGTTCAGAATAGACATCATTCCTGGAGCGGCTCCGATAGCAAGAGCACCGTACAGATTAGCTCCGACGGAAATGAAAGAGCTGAGGACCCAGTTGGATGAACTGCTGGCGAAAGGTTTTATCAGACCTAGTTCATCTCCCTGGGGAGCACCAGTTCTGTTTGTAAAGAAGAAAGACGGATCAATGCGGTTGTGCATTGATTACCGTGAGCTGAACAAAGTTACCATAAAGAATAGATATCCTTTACCAAGGATCGATGATCTATTCGACCAGCTGCAAGGAGCGAGCTACTTCTCCAAGATCGACTTGAGGTCGGGTTATCATCAGCTAAGGGTGAGAGATGAAGATGTACATAAGACAGCATTTAGGACTCGCTATGGTCATTACGAGTTCCTAGTGATGCCTTTTGGGCTCACAAATGCACCGGCTGCGTTCATGGATCTCATGAATCGCGTTTGCAAGCCGTACTTGGACAAACTCGTCATAGTCTTCATCGACGATATCCTTATCTATCCAAGAACCAAGC